>NC_137213.1:6496660-6904160 GCF_949987685.1 Ammodytes marinus
CTTCAAAAAGCAACAGAGACAGAGTCCAGCTGTTACTGTTTCCTGCTGGGCGACTGCAGATAGCGCTGGGCTACACTTCAGCATACACAGTGATGCTGTGGCTTTTGGGAAAAATATAACTGTGCTGAAGCAACATGCCTATGAATGCCAGCTGGTTCTAGTCTTGTCGTGAATCTGCGTTAATTGACAATAAAGAACTTAACTAAATACATAACTAAAGTTAGCACATGAATGGAACAAAACTAGTGACTCCGTCCAACAGTGTACAATAGTGACAGAATTATTACTAAACTAAAATAACTTAACCCATTGATGACGGCTGCTGTGCGATGCCACATTGTATCCCCTGCCTGATGCTGCGTAGCGCAGCATTGTTACTTTATCTAATTTTCATGGCGCGTGCAGCATAAAATGCACTGTCATTGGTTCAAATACACATGAGGTGGGTTTTGTTGATTTTTTTAAGACCACGTGACCACCCAAAAGTTGTGTGGTTTGCCGCAAATCACGTCAATCAAAAAAATTAAAAATAAATAAATAAATAATAATAATTTAAAAAATACGCCGGCTGTGTCGGCGATAGTGTATTACAGAACAGTTAGTGGCGTTCGGAGCGCAGAATCTAGGTCTACTATAGGCTACTGAAGAAAATCACTCAACACATTGCATCTATTTATTAACAATATTTATGAATTTAGGCTATATTTTGCTGCTCCAACTGAAATTCAGCCCAGCCAGGCAATAGTTAAGTTTCAGTTTTCACAGCCAATCCAAGAACATGAATGAGATGCAACAGTTGGGTCTCTTACTGTTAAAGCAGAGATTATTTTTGACCACATATATGGCTTCAACAACCTCAAACAGCCCTCTTTTCCTCCGACTCATCTCCCTCCTTTATCTCTGGCTTATCTTTAAATACATCTCAGCAACGTCTATTTTTCTCAAGATATTCCAGAGATGTTTGTGATGAGTATCTTTTGCGGCGCCTTGAAGGCTAGCTTCCATTTCTTTTTGATAACAGATGCAATCCGAATGCAACGCAGAGTGTTAAAATGTAAGGAAATAAGGTATTTTTTTTCTTCACGGATGGCAGATCTGCACAGGCTGCATAATTTTTCCAATTTGTGTGATTTAGTCAGAAAAAATGGCTTCCAAGTCCTATCTCCTTATTCTAAATTTGACCTATTACTAATTTTTCATCCATCTTCTTCTACATTTCTCTCACTATTGTGTATGCTTGTTTCCCTTGCTCCTATATTAGAAGCCCTATGGCAGGGCATCTCGTACAACATGTCCAGTTAGAAATCATTTATGTATCATATTTTCCATGACATGTACAGTATCTCGCTATAAAGTCCCCCCAGCCAAGAAAAACACTTATAAAATGCATTCCCACTGCCATACACATCTTAAATAAAAGGTAATAACCCACACACCTACATATACAATATGTTAGTTTATACACATGTAGTAATTTTTATCCTGTCTAAATTATTTTTATTAAGTATTTTATTCTGTTTTTAGAAACATATGTTGTATACTTGTCCAAGGTGTGTGTTGTATGCTTAGCTACAGGACCACTTTAAGTAACGACTGACTATAACGTTTTCTGAACCGGAAAAACCAATTCAGTTGTTTCTGCTGCTATTTACTGTAAATGCCATTGACCTGGATAGCAGAAATGTCAGGGACAACTTTATATTTATTTTATCTTATATTACAGTGGCTTGCAAAAGTATTCATACCCCTTTGAATTTTCCACACTTTGTCACATTAAAAACACACACGTACATTTATTTTATTGGGATTGCATGTGATAGACCAACACACAGTGGTGCATCATTGTGAAGTGGAATGAAAATGAAATATGGTTTTACATTGTTTTTATAAATAAAAAACTGAAAAGTGTGGCGTGCATAAGTATTCAGCCCCCCTGAGTCAATACGTTGTAGAACCACCTATCACTGCAATAACAGCCGCCCGTCTATTGGGGTATGTCTCCGCCAGCTTTGCCCATCTAGAGACTGATATTTTTGCCCATTCTTCTTTGCAAAATAGCTCAAGCTTCAGATTCAGCATTAGATTGGATGGAGAGCATCTGTCAACAGCAATTTTCAAGTATTTCCAGATATTCTCAATTGTATTGAGGTCTGGACTTTGACTGGGCCATTCTAACACATGACTATGCTTTGATTTGAACCATTTTATAGTAGATCTGGCTGTATGTTTAGGGTAGTTGTCCTTCTGGAAGGTGAACCTCCACCCCAGTCTCAAGTCTTTTGCAGACTCTAACAGGTTTTTCTGCCCTGTATTTGGCTCCATCCATCTTCCCATCAACTCTGACCAGCTTGACCAAAACTTGGCCTGAATGCAAAATGCAATGTGTGGCGGAAACTAACACTGCACATCACCCTATACACACCATCCTCACCGTGAAACATGGTGGTGGCGGCAGCATCATGCTATGGGGATGCTTTTCTTCAGCAGGGAAGAGGGAAGCTGTTTAGAGTTGATGGGAAGATGGATGGAGCCAAATACAGGACAGAAAACCTGTTAGAGTCTGCAAAAGACTTGAGACTGGGGTGGAGGTTCACCTTTGTGAGGGACAACTAGCCTAAAAATACAGCCAGATCTACTATGGAATGGTTTAAATCAAAGCATGGGCATGTGTTAGAATGGTCCAGTCAAAGTCCAGACCTCAATACAATTGAGAATCTCTGGAAAGACTTGAAAATTGCTGTTCACAGACGCTCCATCCAATCTGATGCTAAATCTGAAGCTCAAGCTATTTTTTAAAGAAGAATGGGCAAAAATGTCAGTCTGTAGATGGGCAAAGCTGGTGGAGACAAAGCCCAAATAGATTTGCAGCTGTAATTGCAGCGATAGGTGGTTCTACAAAGCATTGACTCAGGGGGGGCTGAATACTTTTGCACGCCACACTTTTCAGTTTTTTATTTATAAAAAAAATGTAAAACCATGTATCATTTTCATTCCACTTCACAATTATGCGCCACTTTGAGTTGGTCTATCACATAAAATCCCAATAAAATAAATGTACGTGTGTGGTTATAACATGACTAAATGTCGAAAATGTCAAGGTGTATGAATACTTTTGCAAGGCGCTGTATATAAGTAATTCTTGTAAGAGAAAATTAGTTGCATTTGAACTAAGCATAAATATAACTGTCCAGTTAGTGAGGTGAATAACAAATCTATGGACATACTCTAAAAATAAATAAATAAATACCTTAGTGTTGACAAAAGTACAAAAATCATATACTGTATATATTTTTAATAGATCTCAAGCTGCTGATAAGAAGTCCTTGGTTTTCCAGAACAGTTTCATTGTCGGCCTGTCTGTTATCTATCCTGAAGAGTGAAGAGGGACATTAGGCTTTTTCTCATGTTTTCTCTTGTCTCGTTATCCTATTTGGGACATAGAAGAAATATGATTTCATTCTTTAGTGATCCACAGGGTTTCAACAGGCCACACACACACACACACACACACACACGCACACACACACACACACACACACACATGCACACAGACACACAAATGAGAGTCATAATTATCATTCATACCATGTCTTGTTTTTGTCCACCTGGTGAATGTATAAGTCCAATATCCACACTCTTTTAGCTCAGCTTTTGCCGACCCCTGAGGGAAATCTCTGGATCTGTAGATTCAGTATCAAGTTTATTGCTGAGTAAGTTTTCACAAACAAGGAGTTTGCCTTGGTATATTGATGCATAAAAACAAACCTCAAGCAAAAAGAAAAAGTGAAAAAGCAAGTACAGCCAAGGCAAGAGGCATAACATACAATAGTAAAATAGTGTTACAATAGTGACTGTGTGTGTGTGTGTGTGTGTGTGTGTGTGTGTGTGTGTGTGTGTGTGTGTGTGTGTGTGTGTGTGTGTGTGTGTGTGTGTGTGTGTGTGTGTGTGTGTGTGTGTGTGTGTGTGTGTGTGTGTGTGTGTGTGTGTGTGTCTGCTGCTTGGTGCTGAGCAGGCTGTGTACTGTGGGTTAAGAATTTCAAAATTGACCAGTTTTTCGCCCACGGTGTCTCGCCCTTAAATATGTAATGTGAATGCAAAAGGAATTGCTTCTCCCACATGTAACAATTTTTATCATCTGACCTCGATTAAAGAAGGGAGGAGCCAAAAAATAACAGACATCCAACATAGTGCAACCTTCACTTTGTATCCTTGATTTTTTTCTGCTTTGAAGTTCAAATCTTTCTTTAAAAGCACCTGAGCGCTCTCTCTCTCTCTCTCTCTCTCTCTCTCTCTGTCTCTCTCTTAACTTCTTACCTCTGGCCTTCCCTTCCACTGTTCTCCATGACACAGCCAGCACACTGCAGGCAGCTGTGGCTTTTCTCTGCTTTCAGAGGGCTGTGCCACACTTTGCATTGCCCTACAGGCTGTGTACTTGACTGCCAGAAATGGGGGAAAAAAACTCAAAACGCCTCATTTACTGCTAATATGAAATTATAAAAAGAAAAAAAAAAGAAAATCATATCATTGCAAATGTCCTTCCTCTTGTTTCCTAGGTAACTGAAACAAGGACGGGACCCCTCGGCTGCAGTAACTACGACAGCTTGGATTCTGTTAGCTCAGTGTTGGTGCACAGCCCGGAAAATAAGATCCACCTAAAGGGTAAGGCTGGATACATGCACACACACACACACACACACACACTCACAGGCACTCACACACGCATGCACACACGCATGCACACACTCACACACACACACACACAAACACAGACACACACACACACACCCACACAAACGCGCACACATAACAATGCTACATTCTCTCGTTTTCTTTCAAACACACACAGACAGCCTCCGAAGAAAGGGTCTGCTGAAGGCAGAGTGTTCTTGGCACACACACACACACACACACACACACACACACACACACACACTGCCTCACACCTCTACCCACCACACTGCCAAGCCTCTCACCTCCTGTGTGTGTAATAGTTGGCTGGCATGACCCTTTACTCTAAGCTGGACTCACTTTCTAAGTCTGTTCTGCCCGAGTGGCTCTCGGTGTCATGAAGAGTCTGTTATCTTAGCAGGCTGCAGATGGACCGTGTCTTGGCCACACTGACTCCAACCTAAACCCCACCAGCTACACCCCAACAATTTTGAAGTGGTACTCCAGGGACTATAGCCTTAGTGACAGACATATCGTGACAAACACATCATACAATGATTGTGAAGTCTGTGTAATGTTCCGGTACTGAATAACCTTATTTCAACTTTTGCAACACATTGTGCTATTTAGTTTTAATGTGCTATATAATGGTATTTTTTTATAACATTACCTGTTAACACTCGCAATTGCCAACTTTCTGCATTTCTGAAGTGGAGCTCTGTATCGATCAAAGTGTTACATTGTTTAAATCCATGGCTGTTATACTATTCAAAAATAGCCCAATTTTTCTTTTATGAATCAAAAGAAAGTTATCAGTACACCAATAGATCAAGATCCGCTATACAGTTAGACATTAGACTATACACATCCAGTGCATTTGGTGCGGTTTAACACCAAATTCTGAGTGGAACAATTCTGCCATATTTGCCTGATTTCCAAATGTAATATACAGTATTTGGGGGTCGTGAGATGCTTCTGCTTGTTACACACTAACCCTGATTTAAAAACTTGGAAAAAAATTCATCAGGCTTTTTGTGTCCCGGCTGAACCCACAGAAACCAGCCAATAACACTGCAGCGCTGTGTGTTTGTTGTTCAAACTCTCCAAATACATCATGTCAGTCCACTGTGTGTGCCAGCTCCCCGGTCCCCCCACATCCGAAAGAGGTTGAGAACCACGACCAAGTCCCTTTGGTATTATAGCGATACATTACATAAGTGGTCCACTGCCTGTTCCAGCAGCATATTGCTTTCATTGTTAATGCAGTTCTGTTCAATATTAAAGCACATCCCCCGCTGCTTCCATGACAGAGGGAGATAATCAATGACCAAGCTTCCGTTCAGGCTAATTGTGACTTTAGCATGCACACAGAAATGTATTGAGTTAAACGAGCCACCTAAGGAGAGGCTTTAACAGAGAAGGATAACATGTTGTAGTCTTCCTCAGATGACCCTAGGATGAATGAGAATTGTCTGAGTTTAGATGAGTTTAGATAGTAAGAAGCTGACATGTTGGTGCAGGGATTACCCAACCAGCGTATTATTTTTCTTGTTACGTACGAGTCCGACTCACATATATTGTATATAGCCAGGTCCATTATGTTTTGAGTCTAACTTTAGTGGAATTGTATGGGGGAAATGCAAAACAAAAACATTTTGAAAAGGGTATTGTATGAGGAATCAGAAAAACAATGTTAGCATTTGCCCAGATGTCTATGTGGAAGCCATATTAGAATTTCCAAAATGGCCCCCATAAAACTTTTTTGTAACATTTTGTAATATCTTGGATTCTCAATAAGATGGGATATTGATTTTTAGGCTAAGGGAATCAAATGGTGGTAGTTACAAAGCTTAAACATTTTACAATATTAACCATTTAATGCAGTGTACCAGAGTGGGTAAAAAATTACCCGGTGAGGGGTTTCTCTCTGAAAATGTATCTTTTCATTATAAAGTACAAACATGCTCTGAATGTTGCAACATCAGCCTACTAATCTTGTCTAATCAATAATAAATATAATCCTAGATGTCTATGTTTGTGTAAATTCCTAAATGGCCATGCACCATATAGACATCTGTTCAAATGCCAACATTGATTTTATGAGTCCTTAAAATAATAATAATAAAATACTATTATTCCAAAAAAGGTATAGTTTTGCAAACCCCCTGAAAATCCCACAAAAGTTACTAGCGATCTTGACTTATAAACACGCCTTTTTTGACGCCAGCACATTCCAACATTGTTGCGGTCAAGTACTGATTTACAGTTTTCAGGGTCTTGGATATTCAATGGTCGACTCGTGTTTCCTGCCTTATTCCCAATATTTCCTAAAATTTGCGAATTAGGCAATGTTATGTGGATTGTATAACCTCACAGGTGTTAATAGTTAAGTAGCAGATATGGCTTCCACTTCTACTGTTTACCTTCTACGGCGATGAGGATGAGGACTAGAACAGGCTAGTGAGCTGACTGTCTAATGGACGGAAAGAATAAAAGAGCATCAAGAAAAGAAGAGGAAATCAAAAAGCCGTTATCCTTCCGACCACCCGGCCTTGTCCTCCCCTTAAGGAGCTATCATATAAGGAATAAGCACTCGCGCTGATCTGTGTAACCTCTTCCAAACAAGGGCCACAAAGAGGGACCACACTTTGCTGTCTTTTGAAGTTTATCCTTCAAGTCCGTGCCTAATCCCACATGTTAGGTATCACACGTTTCATCAAGCCTGCTGCTGCTTCATGGTGGATACTTCAGATGTCTCCGAAAGCTGATGTATAATTTGCTTTTGTATTGAAAAGGCCAAAGGCAATGCGCTTGTTGGAATGCAGGCAGTGTGCCCCCTGTGTTTTGAAATGATGGGGGTTATCAGCGTGGGATCTGGCGGCAGTGTGGCATCAAAGTAAAAATAAAAATTAATTGTTTTTCTGAACTTTCTAACTCAACACATATCTTCACACACCCAAAACACACTCTCACAATAACTTTAGTTTATAGTCCCCACTGAACGACAGTATGGCAAGGGGCCTCATGCATTAAAATGTTAAGATAATATCCTTAATCCTTCAAATTGGGTTTTACCAAGCTTTCTTTGCACACAATGGCAGAACATCTTTCGTTTTAGCCTGATGGATGACACCTATTCAAAAGAAGGTGTGAGTGCATTAGGTTTGATTATTAGTATAATTGAACAGGTTCAGTTTCTCCTTTGTTTCCTTCACAAAAGTGTTACCAAAGAGCCAAAATAATTCATTCACATTACCATGTCAGTGGTGTTATTACAGGACCGGGAAAAATATCAAACTATTAGTAGCACAACTGTCAAACATGTGTCATCAGAGCAGTGCTGTATTGCACCAGAAATAATAAAAGGGCATTTTGTAAAATGAGGTTAGACTTTCAAAAAGCAAAGCTGATATAAGAGAAGACTTGTCGGTGAACATGTCTAGTCTTATACTGTCTTTTCAGTTTAAGTGTATCATTAGTGGAGCTCCCCTCACTCCAGATTGGAGTTAGCATCAGAGGGAAAGAGCCCTCCCCTAACATACTTAGATTGTCCCACTATTAACTAATGGTGTAATGTATGGCCTGTTTGGTGTGTTTGCTGGAGAACTAAAAGGTGATACAAATTGTTTTGGTGTTTTGTAGGATCTCAACCAATGTATAGTAAAAAAAACTTTGATACTTTCAAACTGGAACATCAGTGAGAAGATATATTGACATATGACTTTTGACATTTTGGACTGAGAAAATGAATGTTTGGCTGAATTTACTTACCAGTATTTCCTACAACCCTCCAATGTATTACATTGTAACAGGGTGAACTATTCTAACTACAGAGCCTCTTTGTTTCTGAGCCGCTGCACAAAGAAGAAATAAAAATAAAAAGTATCGGAGTTAAAAAGGGAAAAAAAAACGTACTACATAATTGTGTGATGATAAAGTAGAAACTCCAAAGCTCTGTTTTGTACATTCTTGAGGCAAGTAGAAGAAATCTCTTTGTGTGTTCTATTCCCCAAATGCCTCAACACTGCATTATTCTTACTCTTTCTGATCTCTGACTATGATTGCATGCCTGCGTGCGTGCGTGTGTGTGCGTGTGTGTGTGTGTGTGTGTGTGTGTCTACCTTTAGGCCTTGCCTGGGTGTTTGCATGTACGTGCATAAGTGCTTCTTCTTTCACACCAACAATGGCTCTTCTACCCTCTACAATGGCAAAATCATTATTATTTTTATTGAAAATTGTTTTCATGTCTTTTTCCCATCGAAATGCAAGGTCTTTAGTTATTGTACGTGCGTCAATACAAAGAACTAAGTGAACTGAGTTTTTACAGAGGACAAACTTCACCCAAGCAATTGTGGGACTAATGTGGGACTAAGGGTGTATTCACACATGCTGTGTTTAGTTCGGTTGAAACGAACTCAGGTGCACTTCCACCTTCGGTGCGCATCTTTCAGACAGGTGTGAATACAGCAATCGCACTCGGGGGCGGACCAAACAAACGCTCCGAGATCCAGCTGAAGAGGTAGTCTCGATGCGCTTCAAAACGCACTCTGCTGCAGTTCGTTTGTGGTGTGAATTTGGCCGGACTCGATCCGACCCAATTGCAGGAAGCACTGCGCCTTTTCTTTCTTTTCTTTTTTAATAAATCGCCATCAGCTTCACATTATGGGAAAGTGTTGTTGTCGCCATTGTTAGGAAGATTAGTTGTGGTTTGACCGGGAGCCCCGAGCGAAAATATTACATTTGATAATGATGCGTGCGGATCAGCGATCAGATGGAGAGGAGCGTCTCCCGTAGCCTACAGTGCCAACAGGTTCACGCTGCGCTTTGCATGAAGTGTGTGTTTTTATTGTTCTTCCCAACGGGACCGTCAATACTGTCCCCGTGTCAGTTTGGTGCTGAACTGCGCCGAACTGACACCCAGCTGATACACAGCTTAATCAGCTGTGTTTCAGTTTGAGCCTATTCTTCACGCGAGTCGCGCGTCCAGCAGCAAAAATACAGTAAAAATGATGTTTCACATCGTAGGCTAGAAGCCACATAACGTGGCATTGTCATAGGGCTACATATTATAACCATATGAAACAACAATAATTTGATGTTTTTCCTCTTTATTTATAGGCTAGATGTAGGCATTTTTATTATTTTTAACTCCATATTATATCAATGATAAATTCGCAGTTTTTACTTCGTTCTTCCTGCTTCTCTCCACCCCAGAATGTCTGTCCAATGAATGAATGACCTTAGATCACGTGTGGTTTTGCTTCGTAATGCTGGTTCACTTGCAAAAGGGGCAATATGAAAGTGGACCACACCAAACAAAAAAATCCAAATTCTATTTGGTCTGGACCAAAGCAAGTGAACTAACGGACTTTCCATGTGTGAATACACCCTAAAAGAACAGCTTGTCTATTCCTGACAGAAGGTTAACACAGACCTTCAGTCACCCCCTTCCAGACAGCAAAACACTGCCATTTTGTGCCAATTTTCTAAATCATTATAATGGAGTCATGGTCACCTTTTCTGAACAGTTAATTATACAGCAACAACTTAAAACACTTGCTGGGGTCTTACTATAATTGGTTCATCATTTGTCACTGTTATGATGGTGTGCATGGGAACATGTTTTCAGAAGGGCGGGCTGCCCCAGGATATGATGCATGTGAGAGCAAACGTGCACATTAATATTTAGAATAAACAACTGAACGTTGCAACCGGAAACTTGCGCTGAAATAATATTAAAGCAGAATAAAGTTTATTATGCATAATGATTGGGAATATTTAAACCTGCATCCACCTCAGCTGCTGCTGACTCGGACAGAACCGCAAGAGTGAAAAAAATATTATCTTAAACATGCAGGCTTAGGGAAAGGATTTTGGACCTGTTTATCAGCTCCTCTACACTTTGAGCTGAGGCGAAAGCATGCCCAGATTAAGTTAAAAAATAAACACATGTAGTTCCTCTACTTGTTTTGTATAATTGAAAACAACAGAATACTAATACTGATATCTTTCTATATCTAAAATTGAAGTGGTCATAATAATTATCAGTCATGCATGCATATTTATTTTCTGTGCAAAGAGATTGTTAATAATAGTTTAACTGCAGTCCTTTTTTGGTGTTACCTTAACATGAAGTGGTTTTGACATTAGAGCCAAACTTTGTGATGTCGCATGTTTCATGTATCAACAATTACTTTAGTGAGGACCATCTTTTACAAGGACTATGTCATTCAAGATATACAAATCAGTTAATTGGAATAGCACAAAAGGTGGTGATGGGGGTGGGGGGGATAGGGGTTCAGGCATCGATGAATGTCTTTGTACAGATCCCCACCCACAGACTCTCATTGCTAGTTTAACACTGAACATAGGATAAACCACACAAGGCCTGCAATATACCAACAATACAGTTCTCTTGGGGAACACAATGCCTTGACTCTGCTAATAGCAAGCCCTTCAACTCCACAGTTACAGAACTAATGTAGTGCCGTTAATTCCCCTTTGAAACATTCTGTGTAGCCTTCCCATTTTGTCGGATCCATATGTTCTGCAGAATGTGTGTGGTTGTGCAGTGCTTCCCTATGGGGCTTTCTACAATCTAAAACAACATCTTTCTTCAAAATAATTGTAGACAGCGGCCTCCACAGCCTTACTTTCCAGCAGAATTGTAAAATATGGATGTAGTTCCTGGGGATATTCAATACATAACAAAAGGCCAGCTAGAGATTTAAAGGTGGAGTCAGTGATACTGGAGAACGCTTGTTGTCAAAATCACTTTGTTACTGTAAATGCGCTGACATTTTGAGATGTTAATACACCGCCCAGGCTCTATAAACTGGTATGTAAACAAAGGGTATGAAAACAAAGAGGGCCCACCGTAAGATAGTATGCCCATGTACAGAGCCAAGGCTGTGGATACAAATTACATTTTGTTTTCAGCGTGCACATGCAGGTATGGGCAGGTAGCGGATCGTGAGGAGAAGTCATCGGAATTTGATTAAAGTGATTTTGACAACAAGCTTTCTCCAGAACTGCTGGCTCCACCTTTTAAAGCTAAAACAGTATGTATTAGTCCTAGCTAGAAAGAACACTATACACTTTTTCCACCTGACTTTGGCCTCCCTCCTGTACAGTCAGTTACACAATTGCCACTTGTTCAGCACTGTACTGAAAAGCCCTCGGCACTTTCTTGGCACCAGTTATATAGGTAAGAATCCTTCAATATGTCAACTGTACTGTATAATAAGCACCCTCTGACATGTCTCGCAAACCATAGCTTTTTGAGAAAAAGCCTTTATTAAGACTTGCTCAAGGCCTCTCATAGTCCTTATAGGTCATGTATTATTATACTGTGTACTGTATTCTTTTCATAAAGTCCTAAGTTCACTTTGAAACTAACTGGCACTGGTGCTTGGAGACTAAGCCTGTGCATGTGAAGAAAAGGTTATATAGAAAAACATGTGCTGTAGCCCTGAGAAAAGGATGACTCTTTTCAGTTGACCTTGACATCAACACAAGTCCCTGAATAGAAAACACACACACGCACACACACCCACACACACACACACACACACACACACACACACACACACACACACCTACACACACACACACACATGCACACACACCCACACACCACCTGTGAGCTCCTGCAGGGTGAGAGGTCTGTCAAATTCCTCCCACTGCACCAGGGTAACTCTGGTCAGTGACTGAAACAAATTCTAAGCACACCACCTGTCACTACGTAACACGTCAAACATCAAATAAATAGTTTGCTAAAATTCCTTAGCGGGGCCTTTCTTTGACATCAGAGGCCTGTTTCAGGTAGCTGGTTTTGAGGCAACCCAGAGTTTGTTCGCTCTGAGTTAGTGGAAACTCTGGGTTTTCCGTTTCAGGTTCAGCGCAACCGAGAGTCAGTTACTGCGGCAACATACGCCGTGGGTCTAACCTGCTCGGGAGGTGGTTAGACCTACCCTGAGTTTGTTTTCACTTTACGCTGCAGCTCCGACTGAAGAAAGAGTGTCACTGTCACACGCGTCCCTGTACAGTTTGAAGCAAAATCACTCCATAAAAATCTCCATCGGGATGTTTTTATCATTTCCTGATGATTTTACGTTTGATCAATCATTTATCTGATCAGTAGCCTTGTTCTCAGCCCTCGGTCCGTTCATATAGGCGGCCACCTTACACATCGTGACATGCTCTACATTCAGATTAATAAACCTATTTGTATTGTATGCTTTTTAACGTCTGTGCCACTGAACAGATTTATGTCAGGTGGATTCATTTAACGCTGCGGCTGCACACGATCGTTACTGTTCACTTGTGCGATCCTAAAGTCACAGACGAGCCTCGTTAAATAGCCTAATATGAATATAAAAATTATATAATAATTTAAACTGTGATCACTTGAGGAAAATGGATCTGGTAATAAATCAATCAGGCTCTTCAATGGAAACTGTCACCTAATGTGTCTGACGTTAATGTCTTTCACTCCCCATTTAAAAGAAGCGACAGTCTGTTTACTGCACAGTATTAGGCTATACCTTGCCAACATATTATACAGCGAATATAAAACACTGTCAGCAATGCTGTGCCGCGCCAGCTTAATACTTCACTGCTGATATGCGTAACTTTTTCAAATATGGCTTCTCATACGGAAGCGAAATGATTCTCTTGACAAAAAATGTTTGCTCTGTTTTTTTCTGAATTGCCGAGGAGATTAGATCAGAGTTATGAGACAATATCCCCGTTAATTCTTCTCCATAGGCTACCATAAACTCATTCGTTAATATCTCTAACCCTAGTGGGAGGAGCGGAGATTTCTTTTTCTTTTTTTTTTGAGAAGTGGGAGGATCAATCATTTGTTTCTACTGTTTCCATGGTGAATCAAGTTATTAGCGATCCATTGACGATGGCTTTTACGCACGCGATCGAACCCAGAGTGAACACGCTCAGAGTTGATTGACCCAACGCTGATCCACTGTTCTGAAACCGAAAACCCAGAGTTGCTTGTCAACCCTGCGCTCTGAGTTGACCAACTCAGAGCGCAGGATTTAACTTAGAGTATGTAAAACCAGCTACCTGAAACTGGCCTCAGAGACATACTACATGGCAGGCTCAAATATAAAGTCACCTGTTAGGTAAAATTTACTTTTTTGTTGTTTTTTCAATAATGATATGGGTTAACTTAGCACTACCTCCGCCTGTGATAAGCCACACCCCCCCAGACACACCAGCATCTAACTGGCAGTTAGATTAAGGGCCAGTCAGAGCAGACTGTGCTTTTTGGAAGGCAGGGCTTAATGTGTATAAAGAGACAAGCTCTAAAATGGAGGGTTTCACAGAGAGACGGAAAAAATGGGATCCAGAAATGGCAGTGTGAAAAATAAAATAAAATAAAATAATTGGAAACTACACCATGAAAACTGTGTCTAGCAGAAACCCCAAATAATTTTTTTTATTACCTAAACATTTGCATAATATGTTACCTTTAACCCCTATACAGTAAGATATATCATTGGCTCACCTCCAAGCAGGCTTTATCTATTCCCATTCTATTTTTCCCTGCCTTTTGCACAACACCGCTGTGTAGTTGAATTTTTCTGGAAGAAAACAAAAATATCGCAAGGCAGCACAGAACAAAACCGAGAACCTCGGCTGAAGAAAATACGCGTTTCATCCTTTGTGACAAGTCTGCAGAAAATTCAAGTGACAGCCAGATGGAAATGTTGCAAGCCAGACAGGCAAGCATAAAGAAAGGCAGGCATAAAGAGACAGAGAGAGGGACAGAGAGAGAGAGAGAGAGAGAGAGAGAGAGAGAGAGAGAGAGAGAGAGAGAGAGAGAGAGAGAGAGAGAGAGAGAGAGAGAGAGAGAGAGAGAGAGAGAGAGAGAGAGAGAGAGAGAGAGAGAGAGAGAGAGAGTCATACGCCAACGTCTGTGCCAGCCAACGTACTGTATATTGAAGCTGGTTCGGCGCCAAAGCCTAGGCCATCGGGAGTGGGAGCACAATCCAAAAAAATACTGACACCGTTTTCACTACGGCCAAGAGTGCATTCCAGTGTAGTGGACCAAGCACTCACTAAAGCAAGGGCTTGGAGAGAACACACACACACACACACACACACACACACACACACACACACACACACACACACACACACACACTCACACTGATAACAGAGGGGTGGTGATCACCGGGGGAGGCTTAAGAGCTTCAAATTGCCCGAAAATGAAAAGTGTGGTCTCCGCTGGAGATTGAAAGATAGAAAGAGAGGGAAACCATGGGTCTTCTATTTCTGCTTTACTATGGTGATTTCAATCTGTGGCTGGATGGAAGCAAAGCCTTATGGGTAATAACCCTAAAAAAAAACCATCAGAAGGAGATGTTGTTTTTTTGTCCCTGAAACTCATGGTGGGGACTGGGAACAGATGCCCGAAAACAAAACACAAATCCCACTTTCGTCACTTGTATCGCTGTTGTCTGCCAAAAAAAACCCCCACAAAAGACAAGACGAAGCGAAGACATTCTGAAGCTTTATATGCATTATATTTAACATATTTTCTATCGTCAGAATGCAATTTAAGCTTGGTTACTCAGTCTAAAAATTACCACTTTGATCTCTGTCTGAATATAATTAAACTTTTTTTTTTCACACTGGCAGTCACTTTCCCTCAGTCATTTCTCTGGCTCCTTTAATTACCTGCTGTTCCCCACCGGCCATGTAGTTGTTCTCAGTGTGTTCTACCAGTCCTAGTCACCCGTTTCCCCTCCCATGGCCAGCACACCTGTTACCTACACCTCTGATGACCACTGATTATTACTGTATACACCAATCATCGTTCCGCCTTTTGCCAGATTGTCAAACTACTCAGGCCAAGTTCACACGTAAACGGGTATTTTCGTACCTGTAGCTTTTTGGGTGTAATTTGGACTCTTGTCCACATTCAAAAATTGCAACTGAACACTAAAAGCTGAGCTTCTTCGAACCCTCTGCCCTAATGTAGAGATCTTTGGAATACTCAGATTTGCCTGTATTCATAAGAAACAGGGACACTGGAGGTTTTAGGAAAAGCTGGCCTAATGACCACAATTTGTGCATGGCAATTGTTGTTAACAACTTTCTTTTTGTGAATTTTTTTTTGTAAAAGATTTTGTATGCCCTAACAATGAAAGGCTATTATACTAGTCTTGGCTCGTTGAGAGTGTGCCTGAAGTAAGCCTTGGTGCTTCCTCTTTTCGTGTTGTTTACATCTACTGAGCATGCGCTGTGAACGCAAAATGGCATCCAATCACTGTTTACTTGCTAGTAGTCTTTGTTTTCCCTGCCTCTTTTGCGTATTACCACCCCCATATGAAACTTACTATCGGAGGAATAGTGTTATTTCCAGGAATGGGTATCAGGTATGAAGGTACAGAGAGTCACATTCGGATTAGCCTCTGTTAAAATAGCAGCTTACTCAATGCAATCTCTCATTCAGCATTCCTTGCATCCACCTTTCTGAAGAAAATTAAGTGTGTTTCTATGGTTTTATTTCCATATTCTAAACTGAATAATTTAAACTACATTACTTTTCCTCTCAGAATACCCCGCTGTTATGGCAATTAACCTTGACCCATAAGTCATAGACTGAGGCACTGAAATAATAAATAAACAATTATAATAGAACATCATGTAGATCACTACCAGCCTTAACTTTGGTCCCTGAGGACACCTGTACACAGCAACAACATAGTGTCCAAAGAAAATACTTTCTTACTTCATGCACTGGATGAGCAGCCTTCACTGGAGTCAATGGGCATTAATAATTGAGTCCATTATTAGGTTTCATAATGCTACTATTGGTTCAATGTAAGTTGTGCTAGATACAAAGAGAGACCCTCTCATCAAAACATTGGCTTAAAGTACCACTATGTGATCAGAAACTCCAAAAGAGACGCTTAACCTAATTTTTTTTTTTTTTTTACAAAAAAGAAAATAACAAAATCCTCCTTGGTGATTTTATGTTGAATTGATTGTCCTATTTAAAGTTGATGTACACTGATGTGCTGCAGGTGATTGCTTTGTTGGTGAAAGGGGTGTTTAATTTCAGCTTCCATTCAGATGTTCAAGGATGTGACTCCTTTTCAGTTAATCCCCCCCTTTCAGAGAGTGTATGTGCATCTGACAATTCAGACAGAGTCATGTCAAAGGGCTCTTTTATCCTAAGTGTGCCGTATCAATTCCCACCCCAGTGACATTCACTCAGGGCTTAATTGCATTGTTGGGGGCTCGTGTGTGGCTTTAAATGATATACAATGCCAAATGAGGGATAGTATTCATCCTAAAGACACCATGTGATACATTCAAGTATATGCCTTTTCCTTTTTTTCTCTCTTTTGGATCAGCAGATGTGAGTTGCATGATGAAGTGATTGAACATTTTGATGAATACTACTAATATACTGCCGTAACAAAGACTATTAGACCAAGGCAGCAAGGTGAGAGGCCTTAATTTCACTCTACACTTTTATAATGTTGCTTTTACTAAGTCTATCAAGAACAGATTTGTTCTCTTTTTTTCTTCTTTTATATAACCAATGACAGCAATAATATGGTAAGTACTGGGGTCAAATATTGTCAAGAAACAAACAAAAAAATACTCAATATGTATACACAAAACATGATTTTGACAGCGTGACGCAAGAAAGAAAGATCAGAGCACGCTCAGAGTTGATTAACCCAACGCTGATCCATTGTTCTGAAACCGAGTTCAGCGACTCAGAGCGCAGGATTAAACCCAGAGTTTGTAAAACCTGCCACCTGAAACAGGGCTCAGCAAAGAGCTAAGTGAAAAGAAGAGATAGAAAAAGCGGGACTGCTGCTGGGAAGAGTGTTATTTAGCCGTCTCCAAAACTGAAACCCCTGCCAGGTTTGCAAATAAAACACACCACACACACACACGCACACCAGAAAAATCTCAAAGCACCTGCTCCCAAAGCATGGGAGAGGAGACATGTGACTAATTACATCGCTTTCCAAGCCATTGAAAGAGTAAATACCAAAGAGGAGCCATGCATATTCATACACACAGGGGGATTGAATTGGCTGTTAAATCATCCAGAGAGTGAGTGTGAGTGAAGTGGGGAAAGAGAAAGAAAAAGGCTTTTGACACAAGCAAATTGAGGATTATTAGACATACAGACAGAGAGACAGACAGATTCAGGGAAGTAGCGTGAACGCCATGTGATGGTGGGTCTTCTGAATGCAGCCTGCTGCTTGCTTTCTAACAGACCCAGGGTGCATTTTGTTTTAAAGATCAAACTTAGCTTTTGATTTGTAAAAACAGTGAAATTGAAGCTGTGATGTTACCCCGCTGTTAAAGCTCCCATATTATACACTTTTCGGTACTATTATACACCATATTATATGGTCTTAGTGGTCCCTAATACGTTTTTCTTTAATTGTTTGCTGAAAAAAACTTTCAGATAATTTATTGTACTATGCTGATGTTCAGCTAATCTCACAATGGCCTATTTTTTTAAAAAGAGCTGCAGCTCCCCTCGTAAATATACAATCTTTGAGCTCCCCCCGCCCCCTGTCTGGAAGCGAAGCCAGATACGCCTCGCCCTCTGTCTGTCGGGGCCGTGGACCAATAAGAAATAGGGGTGTGGGCTGCACAGTGGAAGCTTCTGGCTTTCCAGTTTGTGAGGTCAGAAACGAGGAGAATTCTGACTGGAGTATATTGGGGGGGAGGGGTGGGGGTTTCAGAAAGAGGGAGAGTGAGAAAAGGAGAGATTGTTATTTTTTTTAATATTTTGGCAGTCTCTAGGCACACCGTGGACCCGTGGATATGTTAGAACACATTTAAAAAGTGCATTTAGCATAATATGTGACCTTTAAAGCACACAAAGATGGACAGTGTCTCCCACAGATGTATTATTTATTTGTTATTCGCTCTTTGGCATGGTTCCTCCAATAGTACATTCCGAGTCATTCATCATAATTCGATGTAAGTATATTGTATGTAATACCACTTATGTAAATTACACTATATGTTCTAACATCCTAGTGCTCAATTCGATGTAAGTATATTGTATGTAATACCACTTGTGTAAATTACACTACGTGTTCTAACATCCTAGTGCTCAAATAGCTTATTAAGGGTTTGTACCAAGTTTGATTCCATTCCTTGTTTAGGCTCATCATGGGTGCCATCTTTCCACTGAGCAATGCCACCGATAGTTGGGAAAACTTTTCCTGGATGCCTTTTCCACAGCAGACATTTCTGACTTGGCATAGAAGCAATAAACCACAGGTGTGACTGATAGCGTTAACAATAGTTCTGTCCTATTCATGTGTGCCATGACAGGGAGCCAGTGTGAACATGGCGCTTAAAACTAAAGTAACTAAATGGAATTCAGCCATAGCTCTTTATTTGTACACCTGCTGTGTCACTCTTGACAGAATGTCATAATGCCTGCTGTGAAAAAGTCCTGCTGGTGAGAGACATGCCTGAGGCAGAAGTGTCACGAGCAGAGAGCAGTGAGTCCTCTGTATGAATTTATCCAGTGACTTATTGTGATATCTTCAATGACGCGTTTCCACTACATCATACTGGCTCGGCTTGGCTCAGCTCTATACTCTACTCTTTTGGTTTTCCACTATGGAAAGGTCTGTGTCTGTGGTCCCTGGTACCCACTTGTTTGGCCCTTACTTCATTGAAGTTACGGGGACCAGATACTAGACGGTAACATGAAAAACTGTAGACCACTGATTGGTCAGAGCGTCATCAACGGGCGGCATCCTATCATGCACAACAAACAGCCAAGCTACAGTTGCGGTTGTGTACAGTTTTAGAGCTTGTGGTCTCTCCAGTTTTTCTTCTACTTTCTTTCAAAACTGGCATCCAGACAACCACACAGTGGTCGATCGATGAGGTACTGCCGTTTCTCACTTGGTGGCCAACGTGACATGTTGAAATGCTACGACACGGCACATTACTTCATCATAAAACAATATGTGCAAATAAAGGCATAGATGCTAATGCTAGCTGCTAACATCGCTATGACGGCCAGCTACACAGAAGTGGTACTATCATGGGAACTGTCTTGTCATGGAAAATTACTTCCAAAAAAAGGACCCGATACCAAAGGCGAGTAGAATGTACCTAATGTTCCGACTTTTTTTTAGGGCCCCTGTCAGTCACTGACACATAGAATAGGCATAGATAGTAAATAATGTCACTCAAGAGATCGCGCCAATGCATTTTAACCTCCAAAAGAATAAAAACTAGCCTGGTAGAAAAAAATTCATCCCCCTCAGAGTTGTCATGGAGATATGACCTAAACATAAAGACTATAATGTTTTTTTAATCCAGGCATGAACTAGGTTTAATAATGCTGTGAAACCGGCATGTTTAACATTGGAGTCAATGAGACATGGCGTTCTTCTGCATACAGCCCCCAGTGGCACTTCCTGGTTACTACAGTTGTGGTCACTTCCTTATTGGATGCTGGTAAAAATCGCTGAGGTTGGGGCTTGAGAATAGGCTTTTCTATTATCCCTCTACCCACACTGCCCCTTGCCCAATCTCTGTAACTACTACAATAGGGTTTGCTTTCTAAATTACATAAAAAGTAACAAATCTGCAAAAGCAAATAATGAAAGCTTTGGATGGGGAAACAAAGCTGTACTTGGCAGGTTGGAACAGCAGGCTTGTGTACGGTGACTGTGGACTCGGTGACAGGTTACTACTGATAACACCCCCCAAACTACTTAAAATATGCCCCAGGGCAGGCTTCTAAATGCATTATATATTCACCCACAGTACCTGCTGCATGAACTAACAACTGTCACAAAAATGATACAAGCTGAGCAGCTCTTTGAAATGAAACAAAAACAATTCTCATTCCCTTGTGATAATACCATCGTGCATTTTAATTATTTGTTTTATTTGTTTGCGGAGCCAGGGAACATGGCTAAGTGGCTGTACGTTTTAGGGAAGAACACCCCATACAAAACACACAAACAGATTATGGGCTGTTGTCTTTGCAGGAGTCGTTTCTACTTGCCTCAGCCATTACAAGACATGCCATTAATGTCAGTATCTCTACAAAATATTAAATGCAGATGAGCATTTAAGTCATTTTAAAGTCTGTATTCCGGTACCAATATTTGTTCTACAGCCGTTGAACAAATGCTGTTACATGTTGTATATTCAAAATGTATAAGTTCAGATTCAGTGGGAAGTTTTAGGAATATTTAAGGGGAACAGCTTAGGCTACAATGAGTGTTGCTTTAAGGCAAATGTCATTTCAAACACCTTGATATGTGGAAATACACATTTTTAGTGCAAAAGTACAAATGCTATTGCCTAAAAAAAAAATTCCTTTCGGCAGTGTTCTGTAATGTATCTAAAAAATGTTATCCACATGGCTCTCAAAATGCAGTTCCACATTCTTTCCATCACAGATTTACAACAACAACAGAAACAAAAACGTGAAAGGATGCGGATCCGGTTTGTAAAAGCAACCACTTTATTCTATAAAATGAAGGAATACCTTCACAATGTTTTCTCCACTCTTCTTTCTCTCTCCACCCTCCAGGCTTGCAAGATGTCCTGCCAGAGTTCCTGCGTGAGCGTTTTGTGGAGGCGGCCCTCAGCTACGTGGCCTGCAACTCTGAGGGCGAGCTACTCTGCCGCAACAACGACTGCTGGTGCCACTGCTGGCCCCGCTTCCCAGAATGCAACTGTCCCTTCGCCGACATCAAGGTCATGGAGGAGAACCTGAGGAAGAGCAAGGACGCCTGGGGCAGCTTCAACCAAGAGTTCATGGAATCAGGTAACTGGAGCTGGAAAGAATGGTTGATACGTACAGTAGCTTGCTGGGGATGTGGAGACTTGCTAATAGAGAGTGTGTGTGTGTTGAATGTGATTGTGGTTAAGCATAATACAGCTGTGGCAAAGGTTGACGAATAAAGCTGACGCTAAGAACTTATTCAAGTGTGGGTCAGTAAGCCTGTGTGGAAGGAGGTTTTAGTTTGGCTTTCAGTCCCGCAGAAGTCCCGCCTCAAAGTTTACATTATCGAATTATTGGTATCATGGAGTTTTGAGGTTCATCACTGGTGGTACATCACCATTGTAAACTGTATGAATGTGTTAGATGGTGTTCTTGTCAATACATGGACTTAAACACTGGCATATGTGAATTTACAAGGCTATTTTAGGTCTAATTACGCCTTACCTCCTTACCTACATCAAACAAAATAGCGCAGGGACTCACTCACAGTCTTCGGTCTCAGTATCCTTTCTTGCTGTCTGTTCCGAATGTCAGAACAGAACTTTGAAGAACAAGGCGTTTTAAGTTTGCTACTCCCTCTATCTGGAACACAATACAGAAAACGGTTAAACGTAATGAGCTGGTCTCATTGGTCGCTTTTAAGAGCTGATGGCTTGTTCTGGAACAGTTCTGAAATACCAGACTAGAAATAAAAAGTTATTTGTCTTTTTTTTAAATGTAGATTTCCCTTTTCATCCAAATGTTGATGGATGCCATTTCTTCGACGTTGTAACTTTCATTTCAGTGACATTTGAATAAACACCAAAATAAATAGTTGTCGGTGGCTTTAAGATGATAGAATACCCTTATTATTACTTGACAGTGAATCATGGGATTCCAAAATATTCACACCCCTATTATAGTAGGCTATATGGAGAAAACTGGCAAAATAAAGACTTATCTGCATAAAGACAGAACAGTGCCTGTATCTACGCTTCCAAGTGTCTTTTCCCACATCAGGGCCGAGGGACTTCGCCATGTGATTTTCATGAGCAAGCTGTACCCTAAGTTTTAACTGGGATGTTTTTGTCAAGTAAGCTCAAAATGAGCCAGCATTGAAGCAACACTTAAGCAAGGCCACGTAGCATTTGCAGTTCCAATTATGGGATGTGGGTGAAGGCTTGAGCATAATGTTCCCGAGACACACGTAGAGAAGAGTCATAAAGTCAGCAAAGTCCGTACTGTCAGCTAAAAGCAACCTAATATCAGTGAAAAAAGCCCTGAGTGTCAGCGGAGGGTACATACGCCGCTTATGAATTCCTCGTCTCATTGTTTTTTTTTTCTCC
This sequence comes from Ammodytes marinus, assembly GCF_949987685.1. Lineage (NCBI taxonomy): Eukaryota > Metazoa > Chordata > Actinopteri > Uranoscopiformes > Ammodytidae > Ammodytes > Ammodytes marinus. The sequence continues at coordinate 6,519,437 of NC_137213.1, forward strand.
TTCCAAAAAGTTACATCATCTCTATTAAAGGTTAATTCGGCTTTATTTTACCTGGAGTCTTATTCTTGTTCTACAACTCTGATAATTACTAAAATGTATTAAGGTTAGTCTTAGTTAATTGCTGTGAACGGTGAACATCTATTATAATTGGTCTAACAGGGCAAGGGAAATTTTTGGGAGAAAAAGAAAAAGTTGATCTCTAAAATAACAAGCAAAACCAAAGGCATCATAGTTTACGGAGAGTTCCTGAAAATTTGGACCAGCCAAGCTTAGTGTTGTTGTGTGCAGACAATACTGTGAAAGGAAAAAGTATATACAGTAGTATAGTATTTGACTTCCCCATGTAAACAGTGTCTTTAGTAGTGGCAAATCACTTTGCGTGTGGTAATTAGATTGTAAATTTGGAAAACCAAAGTTCACCTGGGGGCAGATCAAGGTATGAAAGCAATTTGTACACTCTTGTGTGGTTGCCATTGGTGGTAATAGTATGACAAAAATAAAACCTGGTTATGCTAGCATGAGAAGTAGTTTGTGTAACTTCTAACCTCAGCCACCACCAAATAAAACTAACATGAATTTTACAGGCAGGGAATGAGAGATCCGACACTTGCCGTAGCAAGTATAATCAGAAGTGATTTTATTGGCAAAAAGCTTACTATCAGGGTTCTGACAAAGACAGGGACCAAAGCAGATTAGTGACTGGAGCATGGGGCTTAATAGCTCAAGGACACACAACACAACAATCAACTGAGTTTATGGAGCCTGTGGGTACTGAGTGGATAGGTGGCAGGTGTTGAAAACTGAACAACTAAAATTAATTATAATCAAGGAGCAGGGAGGCTGGTTTGTGGCAAATTCAGAGTCTTACACAAGGAGAGCAGGAGGCAAGAGTTCTTTCTGCAAAAGGCTCCTAATTTGTAGACTACTTATACAGCCTTCAATTAATGTTAAACTCCACTCACCACATCATTTCCTCCTCTGTTAATTGGTCAGGCAAATGCCTTTCAAACAACACGTACACTTGGTTAGTCTGACTTCTTGCTAGGGCTAATTTGGGACCAGAGCCCTGTTTCAGGTAGCTGGTTTTGAGGCAACCCAGAGTTTGTTCACTCTGAGTTAGTGGAAACTCTCAGTTTTCCGTTTCAGGTAACAGGTTCAGCGCAACCGAGAGTCGTGGTGGTTAGACCTACCCTGAGTTTGTTACGCTGCAGCTCGGACTGAAGAAAGAGTCACTGTTACAATGCGTCCCTGTACAATTTAAAGCAAAATCAATCCATAGAAATCTCCATCGGGATGTCTTTATCATGTACTGATGATTTTACGTTTGATCGATCATTTATCTGATCAGTAGCCTTGTTCTCAGCCCTCGTTTGTTCATATGGCGGCCACTTACACATCGTGAACATGTTCTACATTCAGATTAATAAACCTATTTGTATTGTATGTAGGCCTATATCATTCTTCTTTTTATTAATAGGGATTTTTTAACGTCTGTGCCACTGAACAGATTTATGTCAGGTTGGGGCTGTACGCGATCGTTACTGTTCACTTGTGTCATCTCAATGTCACAGACAAGCCTCATTGAATAGCTGTATGTGAATATACAGTGCTTTCCAAATTATTATGCAAATTATATTTTTCTCAGATTCTCCTAAATAGTCGATGCAAATGACAGTCAGTATAATTTAAGTCATCAACCGTTTAAGTATGATTCACATTTTATTGAACAAACCTCCCAATGATAACAGTATTTTTTTTTTCAAAAATAAAAAACTCAAAATGCATATAATGTTGTGCATTATTATGCACAACAGAGTTTCAAAACATTTTAGAGGATGTGAAGAACTAAAAATGGCCATTTGTTGAATTTGCAGATTGTGGGGGTCATGTTTTTTTTTATTGAAATCAAAAGCTATTTCAATCAAAAACATCTTAACAGGCCACACCATGAGGTTCTCTCCTTTTATGCCCATAGCAGCCAATGACACAAGAGGTATTCTTTGCTGCATGAGATGGTGCATTGTCATGCATGAAGAGGATTTTACTACGGAAGGCACGGTTCTTCTTTTTATACCACGGAAGAAAGTGGTCAGTCAGAAACTCAACATACTTTGCAGAGGTCATTTTAACACCGTCAGGGACCCTAAAGGGGCCTACCAGCTCTCTCCCCATGATTCCGGCCCAAAACATTACTCCACCACTTCCTTGGTGACGTCGCAGCCTTGTTGGGACATGGTGGCCATTCACCAACCATCCACTACTCCATCCATCTGGACCATCCAGGGTTGCACGGCACTTATCAGTAAACAAGACTGTTTGAAAATGATTCTTCATGTAATTCTGAGCCCACTGCAACCGTTTCTGCTTGCGAGCATTGTTTAGGGGTGGCCGAAAAATAGGTTTATGCACAGCTGCAAACCTCTGGAGGATCCTACACCTTGAGGATCGCGGGACTCCAGAGGCACCAGCGGCTTCAAATACCTGTCTGCTGCTCTGTAACGGCATTTTAGCAGCTGCTCTCTTTATCCGATGAATTTGTCTGGCAGAAATCTTCCTCATTATGCCTTTATCTGCACGAACCCGTCTGTGCTCTGAATAAGCCACAAATCTCTTCACAGTACGATGATCACGCTTCAGTTTCTTTGAAATATCTATTGTTTTCATACCTTGTCCAAGGTATTGCCCTGTTTGACGCTTTTTGGCAGCAGAGAGATCCTTTTTCTTTCCCATAGTGCTTGAAACATGTGGCCTGCTTAATAATGTGGAACGTCCTTCTTAAATAGATTTCCTTTGAATGGGATCACCTGGCAAACTAATTATCACAGGTGTATGAGATTGATTTCAATGATCCAAGGTGCCCTGAGACACACTAGGCTCGTTCGACCTGTCGCCGTCTTGCTAAGACCTGCGCAATTATGACGCTCGTCTTGCTGAGCGCACTGCATTATGGTTAGACTTTTTGTCCCACTTGCACCCGTGGCTGGCTGCGGCTCGGCTGCTTGAGACTTTGAAGTCCCGCGGTATCAAGACGGACACAGACACTGGAGCAAGTCGCTGCAGTTGCTCCCCACGGGCTGCGGGAGCGAAATGTCTGATGGGAAACGTCTTGCTGACAGGCGGAGCTGAGCGCTAATTGGGAGTTTAAACCTCGTGCCTTTGATGCGTTTCCCCAATTGGTTAGGCAAAAGTCTGACATCACCGCTCAAAATTAAATTACGATCCATTCTTTTTGATTTTAATTTATGTTTAATCATTAGGCCGCCACAATATGCATTTAAGCAGAAATGTACTTAATCAGAGTTAAACCTCTGAACCCTTGACATAGAAATAATTTGGATGTGTAACTCTCCTGTATAGATATATTTAAAAGTGAACACAAACTTGAGTCACATAAGATCTTGGTGAAGTGATTTTTATACCATTAAGATTAAATCATAGGCTTATTTCAAGTGATCTAAATGGTCTGGGGATTGTATTTTACATGTAGTGTTGCAAAGCCAGACCAAAACTACAACAAGTAGTTTGTTTGTTACACATCATAATACAGTTCATCATATCCATCTCTACAATAATAATAAGGGATCTTTTCTTAGACCTTCTTTATTTAGGCCGATCATATTCGTTATGTGAAGGGAGAAATACTAAACCTCCTTTATTTGGATTTGTAAATTATTCTTGTAAATTATTCTTTATCACTTAAAAGTAGGTGTTCTAGTAAAGTAACAAGAAAGATAAAGATGTGTGGGGAATGGGGATATTAGCTTATATCTCGTTTCTTGTTTTGAAAATGCCCCTCGCTTTTAAAGTGTTTACTCGTCTTTGTGTTGTGTTCTGCTTCTAATCGGTTGTAGCATGTGTGACTCTCCTGCGAATATGTTTCTAATAGGCCTTCAAAATAAAACTAGAAAACGAACTGCATCCGCAACAAGGACGCTACTTCCGACTCGGAGCTGTCCGGCTTCAGTCAGGCATTTTCGTCACTCCCCCGACTGCACTCGGCTACTCTCGTCTACTTTCCAGACGAGCTGAAAGTTAGGTCGAACGAGCCTAATATCATACATAAGTTTTATTGAAAAACAAAAAATGTAATGTTTATGACGCTTCAATCCAATTTGCATAATCATTTGGAACACGTGTAGAAATAATATAATAATTTAAACTGTGATCAATAGAGGACAATTGAATCTGGTAATACATCAATCAGGCTCTACAATGGAAACTGTCATCTAATTTGTCTGACGTTAATGTCTTTCACTCCTCATTTTAAAAGAAGTGACAGTCTGTTTACTGCACAGTAGGCTATTATAGCTTGCCTACATAATACAGCGAATATAAAACTCTGTCAGCAATGCTGTGCGGCGCCAGCTTTTTTGCTGCTGCTGATATGCGTAACTTAATTCTTAAAATAGACTTGCTTCTCATATGGAAGTGTAATGATTCTATTGACAACATGTTTTCCCCCCGTTGTTTTTCTGAATGGCCGAGGTGATTAGATCAGAGTTATGAGATAATATCCCCGTTAATTCTTCTCCATACCATAAACTCATTTGTTAATATTTCTTACTCTAGTGGGAGGAGTGGAGAAGTTTTTTTTCTTTTTTTTTAAGTGGAGAAGTGGGAGGATCAAGCATTTTTTTTCTTCTGTTTCCATGGTTATCAGCGATCCATTGACGATGGCTTTTACGCACGCGATCAACCCAGAGTGAACACGCTCAGAGTTGATTGACCCAACGCTGATCCACTGTTCTGAAACCGAAAAACCCAGAGTTGCTCAGCGCAGGATTAAACCCAGAGTTTGTAAAACCTGCTACCTGAAACAGGGCTCAGAAGTACATCTGATCTTGGTTATGTTTATTTACTTAACGCTTCCATTTGCTGTCCGTCGTACTGCTGCAGCATCATCTGCCAACTCCATGGTCTTATCTGATGTATTGTTGTTGGTATAGGTGTGGCACACTATATGCATTGTTTACAAATGTAACTTTTGTATATAATGTCATAGTAGGATAGGGTTTTTTTTTTTGGCAAATTGTCTGCTTGACTCACTGACAGTAGCAGCAATTGTAGAGATATAGCAGCTGTAGAAATAAGAGTGAGATTTACAAGTAGAATAGTGATACGAAAGAATAACAAGTCTTAATATTATTAGCGGTGAAAGCCGTAATGTAAGAATAATTAATTTGTCCTCCCTTGTGTGAAATTAAGGAGAGATAACGGTGTAAAACATTTCATACTGAGCTAAGCTGCTCTTCTGAACATTGACAATTAAAGGAAAGTTAAATGGGATGTCAGTATCTCCTCGACTTGTTCGTAATGTAAAGACGAGGAACTTCTGGCCCCTACATTATTGCTGAATTGAACTTGGCCAGTTATCTGTTTTGGTCAGCCTGCCACTCCAAAACTGCTGCGTAATTAAACATGGTATATAGCAATGCGTGACCAAAGTGTATACGGCCAGAAATGTGAAAGCTGTGTCACAGCACGGGCCCCCCTCTTTTTTTAAATGGATTTGCACTGAGCCTGGCTGCTTTATTTGGAACTCCTCATCATCGAGAGTGAGACACAGGTGTGCAGCGGAATGGAGATACGGGACGCAGAACAATTAAGTCGACAAAAATTGCTGAAGCTTCTTTTCTTTCTTCTTTTCGCCACAACTCAACTCATCAACAGCACACTTCTTAATGACTTTGGAAGGTGTTGGCAGGATTTAATTGGAGACAGGTTTCTGGCAGCTCGTCTTAAACTTTGTGTGTGTGTGTGTATGTGTTGTATTTCACCACAGAGCCCAGGTGATTGTGTGTGTGTGTGTGTGTGTGTGTGTGTGTGTGTGTGTGTGTGCGTGTGTGTGTGTGTTTGTGCTGCCAAAATTGCTTAGAGAGTGGCATTACAGAGGTAAACAGCATTTCTGTGCAATCGCTTAGCCTCATTGTGACAGCACCTGACTTTGCAAAGTTGCCTCTTTTTTTCGTTGCTGCATATTAAATCTTCATAAAGATGCAGAGTGGCAGAGTATCTGGAGGAACAGGAGGAGGTAGACGTGTAATTGCCAGCCTTTTCTTGTTGCGCTGACGTTATGCTTTTTTGTCAGGAGTTTAACTTTAAAGCTGTTAGTTGTAAAAAAAAAGAAAATGAGGGAACAAACTTAAACATATGGTGGGAGGCTCCTCGGTTGGTCGCACACGGGGACAGACATATATGGTACATCCACATACAAATGTCCAGGGGATCAAGAAGGAACACACAATCCACGTACACATTCACACACTTAAAGGGATTGTTCAACATTTAGAGTCTTTAGCTTTTTACCTCAATCTCCAGCTCAAGAAAAGGTGACATACACAGTTCCTGTAACTGTGCGTGCATTTTTGACATAGAAATAGGCAAAGGTAACTCATCTAGCTTATCTTAGCTCACACACTGGTAGTCAAGGGGAGCATATATTATGTATACTATATTTGTACACGTTATGTTAATCTAGAATCAAATACATATGTGACCGTCATGGGAACTTCCTGGTTTTATTCCATTATGTTTTTTTGTTTTTAAATTACATAACGTTTAAAAATATGCCATGCAACATAATGTGGTAAATACAACAACAAGTCCCATCTGCATGGCAAATAATGTTTGACTTTCAGAGCTCCCCCTCTGTCCTGATTATCTTCTCTCTTTTTCACAATCGCACACACACTCAACATAGTGTTTTTGACTTCTGGGGATGCCTTGGAAGTTGTGTGTGTGTGTGATATAGAGATTGTTCATGTGTTCAATGTTGTTGTGCGTCTGTGAGGGTAGAGAGGAGAATCACACCCCAAAACCTCAGCCACTCACCGTTTTCTCACGACCAACGTTAACTTGGAAGCTGGCTATACATAGCCTGGTCCTACCAGACCATCGTACTTCATTTCATTTGTACAGAAGGTTTGGAATCGCTCAATTGACAAACTCACTTGAAGGTGGGTGTCTGTTGACGTTTAAAACTATTGGATCTGCCCAGTGCCACTCTGGATATGCCATAACCAATCGTGACCAAATGTGGACCTCCATTTCCGGTCATTACATACTTATATATTATACTATATATAATCGGAAAAAAGGAAAATAAAGTTTGCTTTAAGGTACTTTTATCATAATAATACTTCAAATGTGTGTTTTTTTAAAGAAGTTTCCAAGAGGGGACTTCAATCCTTGAGTGATATCTACATATCAAAGGGGGGACTCTATTTACTGTAGCAGTGGAGCTGTCTGTGACTATTGTTTCACCTAATGAGTGTTTGCTTACTGACAAGACTTCCTTTCTTTCAACAAGAATCCTCCAGGTGACTTTAGACCTGTTTTGAGCATGATTGTTGTTGAAATTATTTGACGCCAAAGTCCACTGTTTGATAGGTACGCAAGTTCATACACACATGCATACCAATCTCAAGAGCTCCATGCTGTAAGGTTCTTCCTCTCTTTTTCTTTTTGATAATATCACATGTATTTTCTGTGAGACAAGATGTCCCAGGTAGGGTGCAAATGAGTGGAGTCTGGAACATCACACCTTTTGGTTTTGTGAAATTGGAAAACACAGCCAGCTTGGAGGCTCAGCACTGGATTTTCCAGATTCTCTGCTGCAGTGTGTGTATAAAATTGCAGCGCCACAATGTGCCTCACTTATTTATGTTTCCTCCGTCACAGACTTTAGAAGTTATTTGTGAGTGTTATTCCGTCTCGGCTCAGGTAACGTTTCATTAGTGGCGGGGGAGTTTCCATTAGCTGCGCGTGGTTTAACGGACTGAATAAGAAACTACTGAACAACATTACATTATACATTATGTGTCGGCTTCTTGGAAAAAAACACTCAAGTTCTACAACAACACACCAGCATGAAATCATTTCACAAAGTGAAAAAGTGTTTTCCAAGGATAAGGCTGTCATATTTTATTTATCAAATGTAACTCCAATAGAAGTAAACTGTGCCCCTGTTGAGGACTATTTTCAGCTGTGGATTAGTACGTTTGGTGCTGCTGTGAGCATTACAGGTGGAGTCAGTGATTCTGGAGAATGCTTGTTGTCAAAATCACTCTGTCAAAATCAGTGCAAATCCGCTTACTGTCCGTACTGTGTATGCCCTCAGAAAAATATCTGGTGTTAAAACAGCCTAGGCTCTGTAAACAAGTGTGTAAACAAAAGGGGCCCCCATAGCTATCAACATGCCCGTCTACAGAGCCTAGGCTGGGTATTTACACTGGGTCTTGTTTCAGCACATACACATTAGGGACATGTACCGGATCGTGAGGAGATATTCACTATTTCTGTCATTTCGGACAACAAGCGTTCTCCAGAACGACTGACTTCACCTTTAAAGGCAGCAGTATGATGTATAAACAACAATGCCCACATCACAATTCATCACAATAAAGCAACCATGATAAATAACTCTCACTCGCAAGTAAGTATAGGCAAATCACTTTTAGATACTATAAATACAGAATGATACATTAATGTATGCATTCCGTCAGCGGTATAGAATGGCCCATTACTCTTTCAGAGAGGTATATCACCATGACACATCAGTGACATTTCCCTGACCTGTGCTAAGTCGTCGCTCCTACGTGTGCCTTCAGAAGATAATTAACCTAACCCGAGCCACCACAGGTGACGCCACGCCGCACCGACTCACAGGTTGAAGTGCCAAATATGAGAGCCAAACGTGTAATGGAATTCTGATAGGGGTCAGAATTAGCATATCGATAGCATGTTCCAGCCCAACAACTAAACCATTAAGCCGGGTCTTTGGGATATTACTGTGGAGTGTGAGTTCTATGCAGCCACACGTGGTGCAAAAAGGGCGAGGAGAAGAGGGGGTGTAGCTAACTAATGAGGTCACTCATACATGAAACATGAGGCGGAGCTGACCGCTATTTGAGATTCAATTCCCCCTCTAAGGGTTGGATAGAAGGCAGCGTTAACTCCCCGCAGAGAGAGAAACGGAGAGAGGAAATTGGAGAAGAAATCCCAGTCATCTTTAAAAGGAGAGACTTTCATCCTATTCCTACGTTTAGCTCATGTGGTTCAGAGAAGGGACGGATATACCATTTAAATATAAAGAATTTTCTATCAGAAAGATTTTGATCAATCGGATGCTTCAAGTCCCAGCCTCAGACGTCTTAATGCCTGTCAATATCCAAAGATGAAGTTCTTTAGATTTCAGTGGTGGGAGAGAGTGAGCATGGTGAGTGATGACCTGTTTTTTTCAGTGGTTCACATTGCGAACCATCTTTTCAACAGTTGTCTCCATTGGCCTTGAAGTGAAATATTTAAACTTTTTGTTAAAGGAATACTTCACCCATACGGAACCAGTGTTCTATCATTATAAAATAACTATTATAATATAATGAATGAGGTTTTTCTTCCCTCAGTCTTCCCTTGGCCCAGCTGTCCTGTTAATCCTAACCCTTACTGTGACGTCACAGTAAGGAAAATGTAGGGTTAGACAGTGAGACCATGAAACACTCTTTCTGCCTTTTCTCAGGCTAGGATGATCCGATTTAATATTTTTTTGCACATTCATACTAAAAAGGATCTCCGAGTTCAATACACCTTCATATTCCAACCGGTGAAGTAGGCCTTTAAGCGTCAATCCAATCAAATATCTCAATCAGATTTGCCTTTAAAAACTGTACAGCCTGAGGGAGCTGCCACTACGCTCGGAGCATTTTCTTGTCTGTTTAGAAACTAAATGGCAGCTTTAGAGCAGAAGGACAATGTGTCGTCCTATTCATCAGCATAGTAATAAGGAAAGACTCATATTATCACCGTGTATCGAAAATGACATGATGTCACATTAACAAACCCGGGCAGCCATTGCACGCTCAGTAGCACACTGGTAATTGCGTGTCGTTTCTTTGCTGAAGCAATTTTTAATGTCCAGTGATGAAACAGGTTGGTAAATGCCATCATTAGGGCTGGCGAGTCAGACCATGTGGCAAAGTACAACATTACAGTAACCCATACAACACCAAAACAAAGAGCAGGTCATTTGTGACTGACATACAATGATGTCAAATCCAATCTGTCGCCGTGGCTTGCTGCACATACAGTGAAACGCTTAGCTTCAGTAAAAGTGACACCTTCTCTAACTCAGTATACATGGGCAGATTAACAGGGTTTGCGAGTCAGGACTCATCGACAAGAGCAGAGGGACACATTGAACTAATAATAGCTATGTAATCACACAAGCATAATAAGCATCCATTGGGAATCATTAAGTCTAATAATTGCTGTGCTTGGATGTGTTACAGCAAATCAATATTTTCACAACCACAGATGCATCCCATGATGTCTGGGCTCCAGTACACTCCAACTATGTCATGCGCTGGCTTCTGACTACAACTGAAACATTGTTCTCAGCAACTCCCTCTGTTCTCTGATTGGACAGGTAAAAATCTGTCTGAGAAAACCTGCGAGTATACCGCAGACCCAAACTGACAACTTAAGGGAAATGAAAATTGAGCGGGAGGCGGGCGGTGCCAGGCTATTAATCCTATATATTTAGCACTGATATCGAACTAAGTACACAAATTGCTTAAAAGGGTTTCATTACACAAATAAAAAAGTACTATTTTCTCACTGACCTCTGTTGGTTTGTAGTAATGCAGATAATTATTATTTTTTTTTTTTAGATATTTTTTGGCATTTTTTATTTTTCATTTCACATAGCCTAGTGCTGACACGAAACCTATCATCGCTGTGGTTTAAGTCTGAAATTATAACAGGGGCACGTTACAGTTGTCGATTGGAAGGCTTCCGCGATCTCCGTTAGTTTCAGTTTACAGCTGATAAAGTTACAATCACAACGACCGCATGGACAGCGTTTAAATAAAGCCTCTTATTCTTATTATCATTAGGGCTTTGATGCAAACGATGAAATCTAAAGTTTACGGCGGCTGTGGTGTGCGTAAAAGGAAAGCGCAGCTGGCAATCTCTCCTTAGCACTGCAACTGTCGCAGCTGAAAAAGCCACAGTAGAAGTCGATCGCACAGCCGATTCCTGCCTCTGACACGTTGACTCGCAACATAATGAGTCGAGGATTTGCAATGGCTTTGGCGATTTCCCGTGCCTCTTTTTTTCTCTCCACACAGCGTTCTCTCTCCACTTGTACACATGCATGCCCCGGCAGCTTCCGAGAGCACAGACAGTGTTGGTTTCAACCGATAAAAAAATTAAAATAAACACAACTTGGACACAGGCCCTGAAGCTATGTAAAGCGCTTTGAGTGCGACAAATGTGCTGTATATATTAAATATATTATTATTATTATTATTATTATTATTAAGCTGAATGGTCTCTCTGGTAACGGGCAGTCCATTACTGGACGACAAATACTAGACCCCAAATATAAGACGACCCACATTTTTACGACCTATTTCCAGGGGAAAAACCCCCGTCAAATACGGTAGAAGAGTATTACATTATCTGCCACACTTTATTACAGCACAGACACCCAACAATGGTTAATTAGGTGATATTAGATCATTTCCCATGGCACACCTGACGATCTCTCACGGCACTCACTGGTCTAGGGTGTACATGTTTTCCATTGGGTGAACTGACCCTGAACTAAGAAACCCACTTTGAGTTTCACACTGTGTTTTTAAATGCCTTTGGAAATAGTTTATTAAGTTAACCTTTTTATAATTCATTATGACATCAGTAATATGCATGTTAAGGCCAAAAGTGTTTACCATACTTTGCTCGTGTTCCCTTCGCTGGTTGGTACAATTAGTTCCGTGACAGAAACCACTTAGTAAACCATCTTCTCCTTGTTACAACTGGAAGCCATGTATCATGAATGAATCTCTAAATCCTGATCATAAAATGTAATTATCTCTCGCTGGCTGTATACATCTTCTAATGGATTTTCTTCATGTTCTCTGTAATGCCTCATACTGCTACTCTTGTAGTTTTGCGAGGCAGTACAAACGATCTAATCGTCTCTCTTCCTCCATTATGGTAATTGAAAAGCCTCCCTGCGAGCTAACGGGAATCTGTTTGATACTTCGGTACCACCTACAAATAGTCCTGGATTCCACTCAACACTATCAGTGGCGCGCTGCTCTGAATCGCTGCCCATTCTCGTCTTTATTGCCGTTATAAGGCAAGCTGTGTTGGGCTGTATGATGTAGCACACGCACTTCCGGGATTTTTCATAAAAAAAAAAGATAATTATTTTCATCCCAGAGATGGATTTCGCCCTCGGCTCAAGTTTTCCTCATTTATTTCACAAGGGGACTGTCTTTGACATGGACCAGACTTTCTTGCTTCCTTTTTTAATTCTTCCCTGTTGCCTTTGTCTTGTCTTGATATGCCCTCTATCTATCTGTGCTTTTTTATTATATTTTTCTCGCTTCATAGTAGGAGTCTCAATCCAAATCTTTCTTCTGGCATGTGTTACAGCTGGTGCCAATATTGTGTCTCGTAGTACTTTGAGTACAAAGCAAACAAAGGCTTGAGTTTTCACTCCGGATTAAGCCGCGGGTAGCTCGAAAATCACAAAATAAAATGGGGAAAACGTCGAAAATATGCCAAGCCAACACAAAAAAAATACTTAATCAATTGGCTACGGACATTACATGATCGCCATTAGAAGGGGAGAAGTGTTAAAGACATGTAAATCACGCCGATCACGTCGGAGAGACACAGACTGTCAGAGGATCAGAGGGGAGATGGTGGGGAGAGAGAGCGTCTGTGCCGACTCCGGAGCAGGTTGACAGACAGTGGCTAATAATGAATGAATCACGTTTAAATTAGCATGTGGATGTAAATGTTACTATGCTATGGTTTATATATGTTAAGCAGTGGTATGCCTATATGGCATTGAGGGGTGTAGGGCCTAATTCAATGAATTACTCTAGCTATAATCAGTGATTATCAGCAGAATTCACGTTTTTATCTTTAACGGCCGTTTTCTCAAAATGAGCTTTTTCCAATACTCTGAGAAAGATATCTCAACTTCTAGACCACTGACATCAACCAAACTTTCTATAATCATTCATAGCACTATTTTAAAGGTTTTTACTCAAGGATTTGTTAATATATTGTTAATTGTCTGATTTATGATAAATGTTCCTCCTAAAAACATGCCTAAAATGCATTTATAAGACATGTACATAGTATTTTTTGATTTATTAAATGAAAAAAGGCTGTATCCAAAATATGTTGTGTAAAAACTTTAGAAACTAATATGTGCTTAAAATAAAATAGAAATTTTAACTCTGGCTTTATCCAACATCTCGATTTTTTTCTTGAAAAATTACCCAAATTTACGCATAATTGGTTAAGTATTGCCATATTTGCATATTTAATAAAATATTAAAGAAAAACACACACAAACATGTAATACAAAAAATGATTGTGTTAGTGTCAGTAATCAACTGGCAAAGTTTCATGATGATATCTATAAGTTTAAAACAAATCCCTATTCACCTGGGGTGTCTCGCCTTAAAATGAAAAAATGTATGCAGGGTCCTCTGGGTTGGGCGTGGTGCTCTTTCTTTAACGAGACCTATTTCTCTGTAATATAGTGAATGCATTTAAATGCATTGAGAGGAACGAAGCAGAATAACTCTTGTCCAGCTATGCAGTGATGTTAATATAAAAAACAAACTCAAAAAAATGAAAAAAATTTAATAAATCACATATTCATCCGCACCCTCCCTGCCATAAGGGGGTGCGCCCCACAGTTTGAAAACCACTGGTCTAGATGATACTATGCCATACATCACTCTCTTATTGCACACTGGCATGTATTCTGCTTGAAATACACATTTTTGAGAGCACAAAGGCAATAATCTTATCCGTAATGTAGTCTGACTCAGTACTACATATTACCATAATCTGCTGCTCCCAAAGTAAAAAACAAACGAATATTAAATAATTTTTTTTAAAGCATTTCTGTCAGTCAGCATACATTGGGAGGACATTCAAATCAAGTCAACTGCAGCACATGAATTGAACAATAAAACAGTAACAAATCAAATCCTAGCAGATGATCTGGGCAATCCATTTGGGGACACTGGTTTTGCAATTGTTGCAATTATATCAATAACCATCAACCCCAGAGTGGAATTGTAAACCGTTTGTAAGGGCTTCCGAATTGTGGGCACCTCTGTCAATGACACCTCCCTGATCCAGACATGAAAGGAAAACTACTGCAATATTCCTTCAATAACAGTTTTTTTCTGAATTTCTATAATCATAATCAAGGCAAACTCTTTTTGCTTGACTTACAATTTTATTTTTTTAATTCAAACTAAGGTAACAGCTGGAATGGTGCTATAATTAGCTCTATTAGACCAGACCAGATTGCTATGAAGTCAGAATGGAATGTTTCGAGATGAATTTCTTCAGACAATTATCCCAGGGACCTCCAGAGGGACCACCTGGGTCGATCTTGCAAATTGTGTCAGCTATGCAGAAATTGTTGTAAAGATGAAAGATATGTGAAGTATGCCCCGTATTATTGCTGACATAAGACATAGGAAGAAGGAAATACTCAAGACGAAAAGATCAAAGTTGTCCTCGATAGATGAAATCTCAACGTCTTTGGCTCTCAGGGCTTCCAGTTCAATGAAATGCTGGGGGGACGAGGGGGGGGGGGACTCTTGGGGTTGGCTGTATGCACCTAATTGCTATTTGCAGGAAGAGTCCCTGTGCAATCATTCTCAAACAAATGGCCGGTAGCATTAAAATGTCTGTTGGAAGCTGAACTGGAATTGGCTGCCTTCCAGGGTAGAGTAGGAACATGTAAGTTCAAGTTGTAATCTTGACTTCAGAGCTCAGTATTATGTCCTCAAGCATCTGAATGCTGAACATTGGATTGGGTCTCTTTGGAAATGCGGATTTTGTAAGGCTGAACTGAACAGCTTTAATTAGGGTCTAAATTTCTTATTATAGGGGAAGGTGGGGTGATTTGTGCATTTTGGAAGTTGCAAAACCCCTTGTTTCTAGAAAACCGTGGAAGAAATTGGAAATGTGACCACATATTTAAGAAGAGCCATCCATTTGACTCATCCTGTAAAGAAGGGAGACACAAGGAATAAGATATAAGCACATTTAAGCTCAAAAAACTGTGTTTTGCCTTTCAAAGTAAAATTTCCATGATCAAGGTTTTTTGATTATTGTGTCTGAACAATTATAGACACGTTTGAAAACATTTGACACATGTTTTAGTGCTTTGGTATGCTACACTTTGAGTCTATATAGTTAGCACAATGTCAACCCTAAATTGCTGCATCATGCCTATTATCCAAAATTCTGGGGATGGGGTGATTTGTGCGCAAGGGCCTGGGTGAGTTATAAGTAAGTAAGTAAGTAAAATGTATTTATAAAAGCACATTTATGACAGTTTGCACTGTCCAAAGTGCTGTACATAGTGCATTCAGTACGTAAACAATGAAGGTAAAATAACAATAACCAAAATAAAAGACGTAAAGCCCATATATCCACATAAACACAGATAGTAGTGCAGAGGTAAGTAAGTAATGCAGAGGTTAATGGGGAGGAAACACCAGGGTGTACATATGGGTTTTGAGCCTTGATTTAAAGACAGAAATGTAGGGGGAATCACATTTGTCAGGTGGCAGTTGGTTCCACAAGCACGGAGCAACTAGTGCAAAGTACATTTCTGAGAGTCGTGCCAGTGGCATGGCTGTATACGCTGGTCAGCAAAAGAAAGTGATTGTCTACAGTAGCTCAGAAGAGAGTGACATCTCAATTCCACTTAATGACACCACTGATGAGAGTTCAGATGGCCAGAAAGATGATGATGGTGACTTTGTCATTGTGACACAATGACGCACAAATCACCCCACGTAGTGGGGTGATTTGTGCGACAAGACAACTTTTTTTCCGAAAGCTATATTTCTTAAACAGTTTATTCCAGATCCAAAGTTTTTATTGCCAGGGATGCACAACATCCTGAAATATATGTACATATTTGAGTTGGAGACATAACTGTCAAGGCCTCACTTTAAAATCACTTTGAGTAAAAAGTTGCACAAATCACCCCACCTTCCCCTACTAAACATGATTATTCTTAAAATGCAATTTTGACAACATCACTTCCCACAAATGTATAGGTAGAAATATACACACACTCATATATTAATTCTCCACTAATGGACTTCATGGGGCCTTCGGTAAAGGTCGCCCCTTAACCCATTATGATGTTGTTTAGCTCTTGAGAGCAAATATTGGCCAAATTGCCATTAAAGTTGAAATGTGTGTTCTCCACAGGATGGGACCTGTGTGCTCCCTCAAAATTAGATTTTTGATAGTATTTGGTTAGGCTACTCACCGTTATTGCTATAGCAAACCCATTCAGGCAAAAATGCACTTGGACCTAACAAATATGTTTGTTAGAGGATGGACCTTTTCCACTTTATTGTTTGAAAGTAGCAAGTGACACGTGCAGTTTCTTCAACATCTCTTAAGGCCTCCAAAAACCAGATGCTCCACTGTTTATCCGCCACAGCTAATTAGGCCACAGCTAATTAGGATAGTGTAAAACTAGAATAGTTGAAGCATAGATAATTGCGGCATGTTTGTTCTTTGATTGTTGTACTGTTCATTTGTGTAACACGTACGCACCTCATGAGGTCTTCTGTATAAATCGCCATGTGTTGTTGTATTTATGTTTTGGTTAATGTGCCTATCACTTTTTTTTAAAATGGTGCAACAGAAGTTGAAGCAGGATGCGTGGAAACTCAGTCCAAAGGTCATAGCCTTGGATCAAATAGTGGTGAAATTCTGTGGAATTAATACAATTTCTAAACCACGGATAGTCATAGAAAGAAATAAACTGTATTATTGAACATACTCCTTTTGCGCTGTCAAAAACACCCGTTTTACAAGAACACTGAGATCATTCATTCATTTTATTCAACATTTAATTATATTGGAGAGGTTTATGTTCTCTTTTTTTAAAATCCAAAATTAAAGTTTGTAAAAAAAGATTATACTCGAGAGATCATTGAGGGGTGACCCTCATCTCCAATGGCTTTTGTGATTTTGTAAGTTATACCTAACCTACATGGATGGGCTTGTTAGCATGCTAAATACATTGCTGAATTTAAAAAACGTATTTAAAAAACTAGCAATGATAACTATATTGTGTGTCAAATTGCACATTAAAAAATAGGCTGATATTTGTAACAAACTATAAGTAGCATATGTTGGTCAAATAGTTTTTCCTTACAAAACAAAGGAAATGCAATTTACTTTCAAAGTGCTAAAGTTGGCTACTGCAAATACGTTGCTGCTTTTTCACCAGGCTACTACTACTTTTAATGCTCACTTGTTTCAGTGACTGGCTTTCAAGGCCAGAGCCGGCCCGAGGCATAAGCAAACTAAGCGGCCGCTTAGGGCCCCCGACTGCCTGGGGGGCCCCCTAAAAAAAAAAAAATTTTTTTTTTTTTTTTTAGTTTGTGTGTTTGATATTAACATCATACTATGCAAATGTGAGTTATCATACAAAAAAAGGAATAAAATGTTTTGGTCTAGATAATTAATAGCCTAAAAATGTAATTAGTTCATCTGGGAGGAAATCCGAAATTATCTGATCATGTCACGTTCACATCCATGCACAGTGTGTATTGAGTTTATTTAAAAACAATTGGAAATGGGGCTGCCCTCAGTTGCCCATGCACTGTGTATAGTCTATAGCCTATGTCAGCCTTGTCTGTGGAAAAAAAGATACAGTAGCTGGATAACAGAGTTCTTCTGCTTCGTTCCTCACACTGCATTTAAATGCATTCACTATATTACAGAGAAATATGTCCCGTAAAAGAAAAAGAGCTCCAAGCCCAACCCATAATATTTTATTTTATATTAATATTTTTATGGAAAATCCATGTGTCCTTCTTCAATAGCTTCTAATTCATCTGACCCAGTGTCTCCAAATTATTTGTTCACACAAGATTTCTCAGATTTAGCCTCTTAATTTTCCTCTCAAAGTGCACTAGATTCATGCATTTCACTTTAAAAAGGTTAAAAAAATCTCCCGGGGGGGCATACCCCCGGACCCCCCTAAGAGGGTCTGAATCTCGGCTGTCTAATATTTTCGCACAGCTGCACAGTGGAGGCACTAGCGGAAAACACTGGGTGTGTGAATGATATTTAACAAAGATCTATAGTTTCAGCAGCGCTAACATTGGAGAGGGGCCCCCTAATCATATTTCGCTTAGGGCCCCCTGAAGGCTTGGGCCGGCTCTGTTCAAGGCACATTAGTTTAGAATGCAAATCAAATAATTTGTGTTATGTCAAAATAGTCCAATTGTGTTTTAACCCATTGATGACAGCTGCTGCGCGATGCCACATTGGCTCTCCTGCGTCTCGCAGCATTATTACTTTATCTAATTTTCATGGCATTCCCAGCATAGAATGCACTGTCATTGGTTCAAATACACATGAGGTGGGTTTTGTTGATTTTTTTAAGACCACGTGACCTCCCAAAAGGTGTGTGGTTTGCCGAAAATCATGTCAATCAAAAAAATAAAAAATAAAACAAAATAATGGAAAAAATACGCCAGCTATGTCGGCGACAGAACAGTTAGTGGCGTTTGATGCGCAGAATCAAGGTCTACTATAGGCTACTGACGAAAATCACACAACACATTGCATCTATTTATTAACAATATTTAATAATTTTCTAATTCATCTAATTTTGACGATTTTTAGAAATATTTGTTTGTTTGTAAGCGCTAAGGGAGCATGTTTAAATAAAACCTGTGAACCTTACCTTTACAACACATTGCATCTATTTATTAACAATATTTATGAATTTAGGCTATATTTTGCTGCTCCAACTCAAATTCAGCCCAGCCAGGCGATAGTTAAGTTTCAGTTTCGTTTTCATCTCCGTGGTATACAGCCGTTTGGACCAGCTGATCGGCTCCCGACAGCAGGAGTCAGTCTGCGTTCCAGTTGTAGCCTACTGGGAAGTCGGATTTATGGTGCCAGTGATAACTGAACTAAATGATAAAATAATGCGATCTTCTCCTTCCTATATCTGTCTATCTTTATCCCTCCACTGCACACTCAGTCACTACTATCCATGCTAAAAGGAAGCAGGAGTATAACCTCATTTAGCACATTATTTTTAAATATTTTATATTATTTATTTATTTTCTCCCCCATCTAATTTTGACGATTTTTAGAAAAATGTGTTGGTCTGTAAGCGCTAAGGGAGCATGTTTAAATAAAACCTGTGAACCTTACCTTTCAAATGTATTTTATTTCATGTTTCTATGTGCTACACAGGCTTAGATATTAAGGTTTTGGTAGACTTGACAATTCGTACTATTTTTTCAGAAAACCCTCAGGCATTAAGGACATGCATCCTAGATTGCCATAGTCATCAATGGGTTAATGCAAATGCTGTACTATGATTAATATTGTCTGATCTACATTTAGCCTGTTTATTAGAGAAAACTGTATACAGTCAAACAAATGTATTTGAACACTTTATCTCAATGCAATAGCTCTTCAGAAAGGTGCCACTTTGAATACCTAATTTTATGATGACATCATTAACATTCAAATATGTTGCAAAGTGCTAATTAAATGTTTTATATGCTCAAAACCACTGAGGTTTTTGCTTTGTTAAATTATATCAGACTGATTTTAAACTAACACTCTTAGCCATAACCATCGCTTTTAATCTTTTATGTTACGTATTTTTCTTTTATTTAACTCGATAGAGGTCAAGGGTTGCATCTATCTGTAGTCATTATTTGGCCTCACCTGTCTCCCCTTGCCACAACAACTTTCTCCACTCCTAGATGATAAAACAACTCTCCATCACATCAACACAAAGGAAGGCACAGACTGGGGGGAAATGGAACAGTGAGCAGTCGCTATCTTTCATCTGTGGGTCCCAAAGGACTTGACCGCAGGCCTTGGCGCACCACCATATAGCTCTCTGGAGAAGGATTTGGCAGGAGTGGGTGGGGGAGGGGGTTAATTGGAGGATTATACAGATCAGACAGCGACGGAGCGATACTCTGGATTGACACATTGACAGTCATGAAAAAACATAGTTTTAATTTTTCATAAAGGCAAAAAGAGCCGGAGGGAGAGTGAAGCGGACACGAGCGAGAAAATCCCAGAAGAAATAGGGTCGCTCATCAGCGGCGTTCATTCTCAATTCGTTCCTTACATACACCACACCCAGGACTCTAAATAGCCCCCAAGGGCACGAGACCCGGAACTGACAAATAGGCCAACAGCGGCAGTTTATCTGAGGACGTTGTTCTGCGGTGAGAGGAGTTGACGACCGGGGCTCCGCAAAGGCACAACCTGTTAGCCGTTAATCCTTCAACATGTGTAGGAGAGGAGAAAAAAAGTCAGATGGAGGAGGGGATGAGAGTAATTTGAGAAAGAGAGATGTGGAGAGGAGGAGAGGGGAGAACATGCAGGCAAAGTAAAAGAGATGAGAGTATAGGGAAGGGGGATGAACAGGTGAGAGAGGAGAAGATACTGTAGGTCAGTGGTCCAATTATTTTCTGTCATGCCCCCCCTAGGGAACAGAAATGTTTTCGCGCTATTACTAGCGCTATACTATTGAGAACCTGCTAATATTTATTTATTTGTCTGTACAAAACCACTGTATGAGTTTCTGGCACGAGCATTCTGCATACAATCACCTTATTATCAAATTAGATGACAAAAATTAGCTAATAGAGATAACTTCTGCAGCAAAAAAATTCAAAGTTCAGTTTATTAGCTCAATGTGTAACATTTAGACAAGACTGCTCAGTCACAAGAGCAAATGATTCACTGAGGTTTGCATTTCATTCAAAACATTTTGAAACTGTAAACATAGTTAAGGTGGTGTTTTTTTATTATTATAGGCCAATAGGCCTTCTGTGATGAGATAATAATTAATTAATGTTATTATTAGTCTACTTGCTTGATTTCTTTTTAAATACCCTACAGAGACACATGTGGACATGTATTTACTGCAAATTGCGGCTTTTCGCGCGGATATGACCATACACAAGCACACATTGCGCTTGCTAGCACTTGAAAAAATAAATAAATAATCAAAAAATCAAGTCAGGTGGAAATCAAGGCAGCCCGCACCCCCCCTGACAACTCACGGCGCCCCCCCAGGGGGGCACGCCCCACCATTTGAGAAGCACTGCTGTAGGTAATCATTGGAAAGTAAAGGAGAGGAGGAGAGATGAAACAAGATGCAGTATAATTTCCAGTGAAAAAATAATTCTGCATATTAAGAGTGTTTTTTTCTTATTTCTCAGTATCTTATTATTTCCTTCAGATCTACTACCATGAAGAGCTGTGCAAAATAAAATCGATACCTAAACATATTGTGCAATTAATGTAATCTTTATCTGTATGGTACCCTCAGTTCCCCAAAAAAGTATTAGCTACAACCTTTGCCCCTGTAGATGTCGCTGTACAGTTAGTTTCTAATTGAATAGTTTTGACTCAATTTGTCCATAGAACTACGAATATATTGTGTTGTGATGTATTAAGAACACCCCAAGCCCCAACCTCAGCGATTTTTACCAGCATCCAATAAGGAAGTGACCTACAACTGTAGTAACCAGGAAGTGCCACTGGGGGGTGGTGCCAAGACCGAGCAGTTTTTCTTTGACTCACTTGTTAGATAGGCCGTTTTCAAAGTCTTATTAAACCTATTTACAACCTGGGTCACAAAACCATTTTAGTCTGTAGTTTAGGTCATATCTCCATGACAACACTGAGGGGGGTGAATTTTTTTGGACCACGTTAGTTTTTGTTTTATCGGAGGTTAAAATGTATTGGCACGATCTCTTGAGTGACACCTCTCCGCCCGTTGTCCCTCACTTTGCCTCGGAGGCGGAGCAAAAATCTCACAAAATGGCGACGCGCACAAACCAGGATTATTGGATGCCGTGTGAATAACTGAGGTCAGCCCGGATGCTACATCCATATTATTTACTATCTATGGAACACCCAGATCGTACAAAGAAACTTTTATTTTAACTTTTCAGGTTTGCCGTGAAATATGTGGAATATTGCAATATATTTCAATATCCATCGTATCGCAATACATCATGGTGTATCATATCGTTACCCATGTATTGTGAAGCATATTGTATCGTGAAATCCTTACCAATACCAGGAAACACTTCAAGATTGTTTTGAATCGAGCACAGGCTCATTGGAAGATGCCTTTGAGAGTTTGGTCACAGCTTGGAGAGCACACTATATGCTGCTGGATACACTCTCACAAACCTAAACACCCACCCACACACACACAGCCTCTACCTTTTCACTCTTGAGTCCCTCACCTCTACTCCTCCCCAAGTCTTGAGGAAAAACCTTTTCCCAGAAGATAGAGATAAGATTTGAAGGTGGAGGTTCCATCCTTATCCCTGGGGGGGGGGGGGGAGGGGGGTCTGTCGGTGTAATGAACACCCCCTTATCGCTGTGGCTGCCTCACTTCCTGGAGACGACCTCCGTGAAGCGTAACTAAGGCACAAACTGTATAGAGGTACTATGAAGATACATCATGTACCAGGTAACCGATGCGGTTGGTTACATGAGATTCGGCCAGTTTGCTGAAATCTCCCAATACAACACTGAAGCATAAATGGCTCAGTCAGACAGAGATTTAAACCCACAAGAGTTTATCATGTGGTTGTTCATTGGTAGACCGCTGTTTCATGTTGCACAGGGACAGAGAGAGAAGAAATGAAGGATAATGCAAGGTTTATAATACAGTATGGACAAACTGTAAGTGAAGGTGAAAGGGGACTGGACTCTGCTCAAAAACAACAGCAGGAAGCCATTTGCAGGGGAAAGGCTCTAATGAACCCACTGTTCGCTGTCTACCCAGTACCATACTGCAGACAAATAAAGTCAGTGGCCGGCTAACTAGCAGGCTAAAGTGCCATATATTTTTCTCAGTAGTTGGAAGCCTCCAAGTCAGATTTTACAAGGTGAAGGAATACTGGTCAGAAACAAGACTCTAAACCAGGGGTGTCAAACTCTGGCCCGCGGGCCAAATCTGGCCCGTTTCAATATTTAATCTGGCCCGCGAACCAATTCGGCAATTCCATTCAATTTGGCCCGCAAAAAAAAAAAAAAAAAATATCATGATTTTTTTTTTTTTTTTTTCTTTCTCATGTGGAGCCTGTGCCATATTGACACGTCGCACACGCTCCCAACCGTTAGGACACTCGCATAGCTTACCACTACGAATGTCTGCTGAAAGTTCCACAGCTCAGGATTTTAAGCCATGAATTGATGAATTTGCATTGAAGAAAAGATGTCAGTTTTCTAATGGCTGTAAATAGGCCAATCTATGGGGCTAAATAGCATGCTAATATGATGATTGATTGTGTCAACTGTCTAAGGATGAATGCTAACATTATCTGGTTTCTAACTTTTGCCTGAAGTTACAATATAGCTCACTAACTAACGTTAGATACCCGCTGATAGCCCACCCCTTTTGTTTCCAATGGTGGCTTTGCATTTCATTACCAATGTAAAGTGTCATAGATAGTTAACACTGGTGCTGGGTCATGATTCCTATAAAAAAATTAAATTTAAAAACGTGATATGTTTTGAATGTGCAGAAAGTTTTGAAAAATCCAAGAGAAAACATATTGTGGCTCAATCCAGGATGCCTGAGAGCCTTACTGCATTATAGTCCTTTATAACTGTTTCACCAGGAACCTGAATGTTGTCTTTTCCTTTACAAAAATAAAGACATTTCCACAATAAATTGACGCAGAAAAGGCACAGAAAACCAACACAGAAAAATCCACCAGAATACAGGAAATTAAGTGTTTGACGCACAAAAATTTCTGGGGGAGCACCCCCATACCCCCCACATATAATTTGTCCCCCAAAATATGTAAACAAAATCTAGCCTATGCCTCGTATGTACGCAGGTTATATACCTAGATATGTTGTTTGAGTTTTGGATTAAAAAGAAGTAAGCGACATGTCTGGCCCTTCGTGTGATTATCATGTCGTAATTCGGCCCTTTGTCAAAATGAGTTTGACACCCCTGCTCTAAACGAATGCCAATTATGCTCTTTGACAGTTTGATGTGTAACTACTTGTACCCTGGTTTTCCAAATCAACTGCTGCCCCCAGGTGGCCACAAAAATACAGATGTAAGTGTATTAACCACAGTTTGTCCGTAACTAATAATTATTACATGTATGATCATATTTCAATATGATATTTAAGAATAATTTAAGGTATTTTTTTTTTCGATTTAAACTATTAAATAAAAATAAAATATAATATAATAATATAAAATAAAATATCAATTGATCGTAAAAATCACAACGATGCACCAAAAATGACACCCTAAAAATGTTTTGAAAGAAGAGCAGTGTACATTTTCCAGTTTTGGCACGATATGAGAGGGTTTAAGACTCACTTTGGTCCCAAAATGGTCAGACTAAATTGTCAAAAAAGCTTAACTTTGAATTCTGTTCTTCTAAATGAGGGCCAAGATAGACAGATCAAATTAATCAGACGACACCCCGGCTGGAAGTGACTTATTTGGAACAGTGTACAGTGTGTAAAGAGATTGTGTGTGTGTGTGTGTGTGTGTGTGTGTGTGTGTGTGTGTGTGTGTGTGTGTGTGTGTGTGTGTGTGTGTGTGTGTGTGTGTGTGTGTGTGTGTCTGTCTCATTGTTTGCTGTCATGTCTTTCCATCTGCTGGCCTGACCGGCTGGACCGAGACTTTCCCGATGCCAAGTGCCAACATGACTCTCTGGAGACTCAATTAGAACACAGACACACAGCCTATAAAATGTCATCACAGCGTGTGTGTGTGTGTGTGTGTGTGTGTGTGTATCCTTGTGTAATTGCGCATGTGTTTTTGCATCCGTGTGTCCGTGTGAGTCACAGCTGCAACCAGGCACACAGGCCTTCCAGTTGCTCATTAATGAGCTGCTCATTAACCAGCATCCACAGCCAAAGATAGCTCTTTTTTTAACTCCTTTTTTTTCAGGGCCTGGGTAAACTTGCATCCTCTCTGGAATTAACTTAAGTGAGGTTTTCAGTTTTGGAGTCAGACAGGAGGACATACACCGTGCTCTTATTTTAAATAGATATCCCTTGAGACACAGGCCCAGGTCTATGTATTTTAGATCGTATAATATGCAGTAGCCGTGTTGGCTGACCTGAGAGGGAAAAGCAAATGAGTGAAACATGTTACAGTAACTGTCTCCTTAAAGCAGCTACGAGTAACTTTTAAGTATCTTTTAAACAGCCTCATGTTTCCTCTGATAGTCATAAATTACCTTTAACAGCAAACAAGACCATCCGTGCAAAGAAAGACGTTTTTATTAGGGCTGTCAAATTGACGCGTTCATTTTGATTAATTAATCACAGAAAAAGTAACGCGATTAAAAAAATTAACGCAGATTAATCGCACTTCTATATTGCCCTTTGACCCGATGCAAAATAGGTGAGGCGATAGCGGAGCTGCACCTGTAGCTTGCTGACACGGCCCGCACGGGATTAAAGAGTAAAGAAAGAAGCAGGGGAAAGGGGCCGAGGGCTCTATGTTATGGGCTGCTTCGGGCAAATAAGCATGAAGGTAGGAATATGTCTTGTGTTATTCTCCGCTGTGTCTGTGCATTATTGATTTAGTGGGTGCCGAATGAACAATGTAGGTTCAAAACAGTATCTCTCAATCTTCCTCCGTGTCTCACTTTTGTTTGCTAGCTGCGATCGACACCCGCCCCCTCTCACTCTTCCTAGCATATGCCTGTCTTTTTTCCTCCTTTTTGTGTGTGTGTGTGTGTGTGTCAATATTTTTGGCTATGAGTAGGACGGTGAATGAATCGGCATAGGCTATGCGCTATGATCCATACTAATTGCCGTCTCTCGCTTTCTGTGAGGACATTTGGGTTGCGTTCCGAATCGCATACTCTTTCTTTTTTCTATTCTACATACTACATCCGACGATAAAAAGAATCTAGTTAGGATGCAGTAGACATACTATTGGGACATACTTTTCTCTCTTATTTCATCATAACATTGCGCCTTGATCTTGCCTCTTGCTTTTATATCCGTCGCATCCCCGTTTGTTTTCATAACATGGACCTATAGGCTTCGTCGATGTTACGTCACTTCACGTGCGCACTGGATTGTGGGTCAGAATCGCCCAAATAGGATGCACTTTTCAACACTAACAATCTTGGCCGCATGAAGTAGACCATCCGGGTATTCTAACCATCCTAAATCTGGCCACAAGAATCGGGACATCCTAAATCTTTTTTCTACATACTATATAGTAGAAAGTATGCGATTCGGAACGCAACCGTAATCTTTCAGCACCAAGAGAGTAGTTAGGTGACACAGCATCAACTCATTGCAATCAGGTGTGTGTGGCACTGACTGGCATTAGTTGATGCAGTGTCACTAACCACTCTGACCGAGCCGAAAAGAGTCCGTACCCTCACGGCTTTCAACACACGGACATGCACTATATTGCGTCCTAATCAATTGATACTGAAAACAGCTTTACGACAGCTGGCGTCGTAAAAATACTTTCGCTTTTGTCCAAAGGGGCCGCCAACGGACAAAGTTACTCGTTGTGGCTTTAAGCAAATACTACTAAGGTGCCCCTTAAATATTTAGGCTTTATACCTGTATGAAAATTAGTTTTGAAAGCTACTTGGAACATTTAACTTCCTTATGAATCATAGATCAATCATAATAGAGAAATTGTGAGATGTAATTGGTGATGCCTTCAGGTGTTTGACAAAGCGAGAAGCCAGGTTTGTGGATGAGGTAAATGAACACTTAATGTAAGCAATGGGTCATTTCCAATCACCCTGCCTGATAACATGAAATTATATTGCGTAATTGGTGGTTAAAAAAGGATATTAAAGACATTTCAAAGTGCATTTATGCATAGAAGCGGGTCCAATTTAGAGATTTTGGCCTGGAGAATGTTATATGTTTGGCTCTTGCATCAGCTGAAGGATCTGTGTGTCTTTATTGAAATGCATTGGCTCAGAAGAACACTGTGTAAATGCAACTAATGGCTTAAAAACCAGTTGACAGCATGAATTTAAAATGTCCCTTTATTTTTCATCACGAAACTCACATTATTTCCCTGTTGGGGTTTCAAACACAGATCCATCTAGAAGCATTATAGGGCATCTGGTTTAGTGTGCAACCTTATGTGGGTTTACACAAATATTGTTCAGTTAGTCCTCATTAAAGTCTAATTAAGAGACCTTGACAAATTTAAAACTGGTTCAGATGTTGCCTGATAGCTAACCATGCTATTCGTGGTAGCCTGTGGATAGGTGCGTGTGTGTGTTACTAAGCACGTGTGTGTCTAGAGACTAAGCCTTATTGTAAAGTGGGGCTTAAAGAGACAGACTCTAACATGGAGTGTTTCAGACAGAAGCACTTAGAGATTTTTTTTTTTTAATGGACACTACACCATGAAAATTGTTACTAATAGAAACCCAAATTACAATTTGAACCTTCAAATGAGCATAATATGTGACCTTTAGGAAACCAAAATCAACAAAACTGCTAAACCGTTCACCTGAGTAGATTATATGTTCCTTCATGCATGCATTTTGGGTCAGCCAAAACATGGTACACTTGTGGTATCATGGCAATAGTAAAAGAAGGCTTACGGTATGTAATCGTATTTCTATCGTATAGAATTACATCATAATTCAGCCAAAACACAGTGCAGATTATACTGATTTTGTTGGGGGAAATTGCTCAGTGACTCAGTTTGTTAACCTTAAATAAGAAGCAGACCCTCCTACAACACGTGTACAGTCCCTGTCTTTTCCATCATGAGTCAAACCCATTACGAAGACAGCTTGAACAATTAATGTCTCCGTCAATTGGGAAAGCACGGATTTCATCAATGAAGCAGCTGATCGTCATCTAACATTTTATATCTCTTTACACCAGCCACTAATTCTGTCTGCTGGTCATTATGATGGACTGATCACCTTCCAAATGACATTGGATATGTATGACCTCTCTCAACAGTGACATCTTATTGGTTTGGCGATAATTGGGACCAAATCTGCTATTCATTAACACCACAATGGTCTTTTTCGTTGGGATTTTTTAATTATTTCCCCTTTGTGTGAAAGGTTAATAAGCCTGGAGGACAAAACAAGGGCATATTTCAATTCTTCATCGCAAATGTAGCTTCTAAGTGACCAGTGCTAACGCTTGCCAAATCCCTTGCAGCGATCTATATCTATATCCCATTCTCTCAGCAAATCTCTTTTAATCCGTCCGTCTTCCTCCCAATCTTCCAACCCCCGCAGGGAACAAAGCATAGTTCCCGTTGCTTCGAGTACATAGAGCTCAGTGCAGCCTAAGCCTCTTGCAAACATATCCTTTACCTTTACTTTGCCCTGGGCCCCAAAATGTCTGAGGCAGATTTGCAAGAGAAGCCGAAACCCTTATTTACTCCTTCTCTACCCAGATCAGAAGATGTATAACTTGCTACAAGCTCTTCATAGTGGAGATATGTTTTTAACTGTAATTGCTGACACACATGCCATAGGACACTGTCTGCTAGGCAGCCTTGAGCTCTGTTGCTGCAGTAAAAAAAAAGGTGCTTTGATCAATAAATAGAAGCTAAATTTGGCATCTCAGCAGTCCATGAGCACACGTCAACACTTCAGTCATCATATCTTTGACCATCAAGGATGAAAGGGATAACTTATGAACCAAAACAGTGATGATAGAGCTGGCATGTCTGTTCTGTATCCAGTAAGGAGTATTCTACAAAGGCAAACTGTATGAATTGGTTTCTTCAGCTAGTTCAGCATCTTTACCTGTAGGGGCTGGGGGGGGGGTCTGTGATTCCCATGAATGTTGGCACTACATTTTGTAAAAAGCCTTATCATCAAGGAACAGGTTGATAAAACAAAATCAAAGATGAAATGCAGAGTTAGAGCTAGAGAGAGATTTCACCTTCTTTGTATTCAAGGGGGGATTGTTATTCTAAAAGCACAGCTTGTAAGAACGACAAGGTGAACGCTCCCAAGGATTGAAAAACAAAATGGCTTTTTTTCTGTAGGCTAAAAAGATGAGTAACACCATATCCCTCAGCTTATTCCTTTAGTGAGCCGGTTCAGGCAGACAGTGCCTCAGAGAACACTTGAAACACAAATGAGAGAAAAAGGAAACGCAACAGTGATTTGAGCTAAACGCTAATGTCAGCATGGCAACTTGCTCTAAATGTCAATGTTTATTTATACAGCCCGTGCTCACAAATTTCCCTAAAGGGGCTGTACAGTCTGTTAATGTGCAAAAAAAACCTTTGTCCTTGGTTTAGATAGGGAGAAAAAGTGTTTAGTTTGCATTAACTGGGGAAGAGGGGAAGTTACAAATAATGGCTTGTCTTTAGAATAAGCCTGTAAATGCCTTCTTCTCACTACCTCTGATGAGAATAAAGGCCATGCACTATTTCTGGTAGATTACACTAGCACAGTGTCACAGGTATTTGGTTAATAACCAAAGTATTGTGCAAAGTCAAATCTGATGATGAATCAAACGTATATATGTCACCAAAGTTATTACAATGCATCCTATGGAGAGCATGAATACCTGTATCTAATTCCATAGCAATCCATCCAATAGTTGTTGAGATATTTCACACTGAATCAGAGTCATGGTGGTTCAAAATGTCAGAAGTCCTGGGATAATCCTTGAGTCGTTGGATGTATCCTCTGGGCACCATGAACTACTTACTATTCAACATTCTATGGCAATCCATCTAACACTTGATGCATGAGAAGAGAAGTCAGAGGATTTATCAAGGACACTAAATTGGAGTCATCCTCTGGGTACCATGAATGTATTGAGAAAATGGTATGGCAATCTATAGATACCTGTTGAGATAATGTCAATCTGGACCAAAGCGGTTGACTAACAGACACAGTTAAGTTAGTCAAGTACACGAGGCACATTGGAATTTGTATGTTCGCATATCCCCTCAAGTTACCACACTTCGGAAGGGGTCAGAGCGCAGGGTCAGCCATAGAACAGCACCCCTGGAACAGTTGGGCTTAAGTGCCTTGCTCAAGGAAAAAACTGCAAGCAAGACCTTCACTATACTAATGCTCCCTCAGTTTGTTACAGGTAATACAGTACATTTGGGTTGAGTTGAACATACATCCTGTCTTTTTCCAAATATGAAACACTCCAAAAGCAGTTTTTTCATGTCTGAATAATAACACACACAGTTACACCCGTGTATATAATCTCTGTTATGGTGTTCCTGTAAATGCTTTCCTCTCTGCTTCTGGCCTTATCCATTTTGGCTTCATAACCTTCACACATATAAGCGACTCAGTGATAATCTAAAAGGTGTAAAAACATAAACAGAGTGTTGCTATAACCTGGGATCGTTTGCAGCATGAGCGGGTGCACCGTTAAAACCCATCTGTCTGCTGACAAGCGCAGCGTTTGGCCCATCTGGGTTCCTTTTTTTGCTATTGGAGACCTTGGGAGTGTTCAAGGTTAATGCCCCCTTATTAAGAACAGCCATCCAGACCCCCGTAATGACTTCCCCTTTTAATGTATGAGGTCTGCATGTTAAGGAATGCCTTGCTCTGGTTAAGTAGAGGTTTGACCATTTTGCGTCTGTCCTCCATTTATCCTTTATTAATAATGGGGAAGGATGCTGCAGGCTTTCTCACACACTGATGAGTGGAACCAAATAGACTGAAAGTAAAGTGTTTATTTAAATTATTGTTGAACCTGCCTACAGCTTAAAAACAAAAACAAAACAAAAAAAGGACACATTTCAGATTCCTGTGGCGGAACAGAGAAACAGCATAATTGCAATTCACTGATGCGAAATGCATGCTCTAAAATTGCTAATTAATGACTATGGATGAATGCCTGACTGAATATAATGTATCATTAGCTAAGGATGGCAGATCGAAAAAGAGAAAAATAAACACAAGGACCATTAAGGAACAAACATTACCGAGCAAATATAAATAGGAGACAGCCACTAACTTTAAATTGAGGATAAATTGAGTAATAATGGAAACAGATCTTTCTTTCATCTTTCCAAGCTAAAGAAAGTACATGCATGTTTTTTTTAATCAAAGGTCTGATGTTGATATACTTCCTTTGATTACAGCATATCAAAACTATTCAAGTGTATTAGTCTTACTCTATTACCCAGCCAGTCTTGGTCTGAAATGTCACAGTACCTTTGTGATAATGTAATACTTTTTTGGTATGGTATGGTATTGGTAGGGTTATTTGAGGACACAAGTAGTTCATATGACGTGTTGTCTCCTGACTTCCCAATCCTTCTTCGAATGCATGTCTTGGCAGTCTATATAATGCATCGTGTTTATGGGCATGTTTGACCATATCTCACCACCTCTTCTAGAAAAGGCATTTACAGTGTTGCAGATGGTTGTACACGCTGCAAAAATCAGCTCTAGCAGTTGACCTGTGAGAAACCCAATGAAATTTAAATTGCTTCCTGTGCAAATGGATTTATTGTGTTTCGTAGCGACTTGTTAAGTTTTGCAACAATGATTGCTAACCTGGCACACATAAAATATTTCTTTTTTGTATTTGCCAGAGTGTATTCTGCAATAATTGGTGACATTTAAGTAGCCAAATAGATAAATGAAAACACTTACAAGCAAGTGCTGCCTGAAAGCGATCCCCCCCCTCACAGCTATCGTACTAATATCCCGCAATTTGTTCCCCATGGCGACTCCCTGCAGTCTGAAAAAAACAATAATACCCTGTTATTTCCCATCTTCAACACAATATCTCAATCATGGTGGATAGCAGGGGGAAAGTTAACCAATCTGGCAAACCGTTCTTTGGCAGCTGCTGTTAGAGAAGTCCTTGAGTGACCTCCAGCTGCTCCCATTGGCTGACCGCGCCATGCATGCAGGCTGCGGTGTCTCGGGCAGCTCCCAAATGTGTGTGTGAGCGTGCAAAGTGTGAAGCAGAACATTGGTGAAAAGAGCTGTGATCTGTCAGCCTTTCAAGTATAAATAGGCAGAAAAAAATAAGATTATTATTTTTTTTTTCTCAGGTGGAATTACACTTGAAAATAGCTTGCTTGATACAAACGACCGCACACCACCATTCCGTGTTCGCCCTAAATCCATTATCCATTTTCTGATCTCTCTGGGCGGGAGTCGGGAAGGTATAGTTCATCTTCAAACAGCTATGCTAAAGGCAGAGTCGAATCCTAAGGTGTTTTTTTTCAACTAAGGGTTGGGAAAAATTGATCTGGAAGATAGAATAGAACCAAGGCAATGGGGGAAGAGAAGGGATTGTATTAATGCAGAGAAGAATTAGGGTAGGGTGTACAGAGGCTCACTATGTTTGGTTCCAACCAAGGGTAGATTGGTTAAAGGGACAGGATCAATGTAAAGTCAATGTTAATTGCTCTATGTTCCGACATATCCCGCAGTTGTTTTTACTGCTGCTGTATGAAGGTGGCAAAGTATGCAGTTTTATGTAAATGCCACTGTTGAAACTTATTTGAAAGTGCACATAGATGTCGATACATACAATCGAATATTATGTTCCTCATTTATACCTTTAGAATTGATGTGAATCTGTAACTTTTCTCAACCCTAGCATACATGTGCTTATATGTTATATTCTATACTCACACACATTCACACTGACAATTAAATCAAAGGCACTGGACAGATTTGCATAATCAAGTTGAAATTGTTAAGTCACACAAACTGCATGAACAGGCTGATATGTCTGACAGGATGGTTTTATTAAGCTTCCTGTTCAATATGTTTTCTATATTAACCCAATGACACCTCACAGAGACCAGAATAATGACACCTATTTCATTCTATGGACAAATGGGGGCTTGCTTTGAATCTATGACATTAATGCTACATAATACAAATTAGCATAAATAAAGTAAGATTTGCAAGTGACATGTATACAAATACACGCCATAAGCACGCTGTTAGTGGATTTTAAAACCAACAAAGACATCTTGCTTGCTGCTGTCATTTTCTCTTTGGGACCATATTTTTCTTTTATATTTCTCATTCTCTGACTCAGGACAGAGCTTGTGTGCCTCCTCACCAACCTTGAATGAGAAGGAAAACGGTGCTTCTAGATTTATCTTCTTTATGACCTGGTAGAGGCTGTAGGTACGAGGCAATTTTTTCTTTCTTCCATGTTGCTATCACCCACAAGAGTCCAATAAGCGCACACCCTGATAGTATTACTTCCCTCAACGACTTGTGCTTTGTGCACATATTCATTTTCCCAAACAGAAATATTTCCCATTTCTCGCTTAGACGATGGGTTAGAGAAGTTGATGGGCTTGTGAGATGTGGAGTGTAAATCTGTCGTATATGTTTGGATTACTTTCTGTGATAGAGATGTGATAGCTAGTGATGGCCAGATGAAGCTTTTTGAAGCCTTGAAGCCTTAAAGCCAAATGGTTCACAAAATGGTTCATTTCTCGAGGCTTCATTTGAACCGATTTGAACACAATTACAACCCCCCCTGCTGGTCAAACAGTGTTAAATAGCCAGATAATTCTATCAATTTGTAATACACTCAACCTGCAACAGTGCAGCCATGGGAATGACTGACAAGTAAATAAATCAAGACACCTTAATAAATGCATTTCATGTATTGTTCATGTATTCATTCATATACATACAACTTATATTTTGTTTGATGTATACTATGGGTATGAAACATGATAAAACATATACATCTAATAAATCTATCAATAAATATTTTTTGTCAAACTTTGAATTACTCATAATGACAGGAATACTTATTTTCAAACCGTCGCAGTGTTATAAAAAGGTAAGGGGCAGTGAATGTGCTTGTGCAACTTAAGGATTTGATTTTTATTGTGAACATTTGTTCAGACAATTTCCCCTTTTGGAAACAACTTCTCCTGCTTTGGAGAACACTCTTTCACATGGTACAGCGGAGGCAGGGGTGCACAATAAAGTCACAGCAAGTTGATACAACATCCACATCACTCCCAAACCAATAAATCGCCAACACTAACCCGCAAAGTGCGAGTGCATCCACAATACCCGAAGCACTTCTTGAACAAACGAGGCTTCGAACGTCATCAGTCACGTGATTCGCCCTAAACGATACAAGCATCGATACGCGCTTCACCAAAAACTTCCGGGATTACTCGACACACGCTCCGAAGCCTCGGCACATTACGACCCATCACTAGTGATAGCCTCTAATAGTGAGACACACCACCGATTTACTCAGATGATAGTGATACCACGCCAATGCAAAGTACTGTGTTGTCTTTTGTGGGTTTTAATAGAAAAGTGACTACACTTTGTGAAAAACTGCATAGGAAAATAGTCCAGAGATTAAAAACATTGTTTCTGCAAAGAATTGAAGGATTTCGCTATATACATTCCATAATATAATTAAAAGATTTAGAGAATCTGGAAGAGAGGAAATATCTTCAAGTATTGGAGAGCGAAAATTAAAATTGAATGCCCATGACCTCAGGCGGCACTGCATTAAAAACCGACATGCATTCATAAAGGATATCACTATCATGGAACACTTCAGAAAACCATTGTCAGTAAACACAGTTCCTCGCTACATCCACAATTACAAGATAAGACTCTACCATGCAAAGTGAAAGCCATATATCAACAACATCTACAAATGCTGCAGACTTCTCTGGGCCTGCGGAAAAGTGTACATAATAATTTCATAATACATACTGTTTTATATTGAATACATGTCGAATAGGATTGTATTTTAAATACCGTGCCAACTTTTTGGGAATTGGGGTTGAATATTAACTCCATGTAGCTGTACTGGAGAACGCTTGAACTTTTCCTCCCAGTGCTTTCCTTCAGTAATGTTGTCTGGTTAAATTCACTGACCAGATTTCCCATTTAGAGCATATGGTTCTCAAAATACGATACTCCAAGTCAGTCAGGGCAACACAGATGGAGATGCTACTAAATTATGAAAATATGAATCTACATTTTTAGGCATACAATTATTTGCTTCTAAAGGGGCATACGCATATTTTATAATTTGTGCTATGGTGTGTCAATAATATTGGAGGAATATCCTGCCTTACATGTTATCCCTAAACCAAAGTTTTTGTAATGTGCATGGTAGGACACAGCCATAGCATGGTTTGTAAGACTCCCAAAGCATTCCCTTTTATATGCAGATATAAATGCAACTTTAATTCCTCTGTTAATAATACATGGTGGCTGAGTTCAACTTAAGTTAAGTGCAGACGTGCTCTTGTCCTCTTGAAGGATTTTATTTACTAATTATAGAAGGAGGTGCCTGGGAAAAACTGCCAGTCTTTAGGGGATTATTGGCTAATCTCAAAACAAAAAGCTTATTTTATGAAGAAGCTAAATGTAATTAGAGTGTATCCTTATGAGTCACCGCTGAATGAAAGAGACCCGTTTTTTAAAATGTCATACATTTTCTAACTGATCCTGTTTGACAGGATTTGCAGCTACACATGTGTGGCAATAGACCCTTTTGCAGATGAAGGGTTGAAGTATTTCAAGTTAAATTTTTTTTTAAATATTATTTATTACCCCTCCACTATGGAGGTATTGTTTATTCAGTAGGCTTGGCAAAGATTGTTTTTATCTGCCATATGTCGAGTGTGGCTGATGGTGTGTGTGCTTGTGCATGTGTGTGTGCTTGTGCATGTTTGTGTGTTTTGCTCTTCACATCAGTCACTGATGTTTTCTGCAGATTTCCCAAAAGCGTTTTGTATTTTATCATCAAAACTGCATATATATAAAACTCTTAATTCTCACATTTGCTTAAAGCTATAGTGCGTACCATTCTCATATACAAGAGAAGAGAAAGAGTTGGTTACATTCAAACAATCACCGATTTGACACAAAGTCGATAAAGTCTATAATTTCCACCAAACTATTTCTGTATTTCTCATTATGGCAGCATTTGCAAACTGGTGTCATCCCCTGACTCAGAAAAATCCCAAGGAGCGCCCAAGAAATGTTTCAGTTGTCGATTCTTCTGCTAAGAAGAAACCTGGACATATAGCAGAAGGTATACAATCCATGCACAATCATGTAGATGGGTTGACAGTGTTATTGTTATTTCTCAGAATTTCTTATTGGGGTTACAGAAGTTACGCACTATAGGTTTAGGAGATGAGGTAGATTTGAGTTTTTTTAAAGAATGAAGCCAGTCTTCTAATAGATCATTCCGTCCACTGAGCAGTTTATTCTAACTTCCAAAAGTATTTTTAAGTTACGTTTTTGATTCAGATCATCTGAAGAGTGACTAGAGACTGTCAAACATAAAACAAAATCCTTGCTAACAGCTGTGTTAGCGGCGCTATGGATGACACCTTTAATGTGCTACAGACACTTTGAAGTGATGGATAGCCGCCCGCTCGACAGCTCTCTGGACTCCTCTGTTTTAACGCTCCGTCTCTCCCAGCACTGCCGCAGTCGCCTGAAGACATCCTAACTCCAACCTTGTTGTCTGTCATGTTTGCAACGGAATTAAAAGGCACAGAGTAAGAGGGATGATTATTATTGAAGTTGTTGTTGCGGGAAATCGTGGTGGGATTTAATGAGAGGATCTTCACTGAGATGTAACTGACAGACAGGGGCACTGCGAAGGGGGAAAAAAACCCAAGCATCTTAAGAGAATGAAGATGTTCCAGATACTGCCGTTGATACGAGTGAACCTATCAATTCTCATTCCAGCTGTCGCAGAGACACTGTGACAGTGGGTATGTGCGAGGGTTAGGACTGACTCGCTTTACGTGTTTTTGAAGGAATATTTAAATTAAAGACTCTGTGAAAAAGAGGCCAATAAAGAAAGAAGAGTAAACTGCAAAAGGAAATTCTGTTTACTTGGAAAGTTTTGCGATGAAGCCAGTATATTAGGAATGCTAAAATGAGTGTTCAGTTTACAGGTGCATAGAATATCATGGTAAAGTTAATCACGTTAATAAAGCGCTATATAAATCCTATCCATTATTATTATTAGAGCTTTAGAAAACAGAAGCCCGGGGCTCTGGAACATCCTGCCAGAGGAAATACGGCATGCCGAGTCAGTGGCTTCTTTAAAAATCTAAGCTTAAAATGTACGTTTATCACACGGCCTTTCCTGATCTTTACTGATTCCAGTTTTCAATCTGTTAATTTTGACACAAAGAAATGTATTTAATAATAATAATAATAATAATAATAATACATTTTATTTATAATGCACTTTATATTCAAGAATCTCAAAGTGCTTAAAAAGGGGGGAACCTCAAAGAAAGTTTAGCCAAATGCTCTTTTAAAGAGATGAGTTTTGAGGTTCCGTTTAAAAAGAGCTGTAGTCTGTGGGGCCCTCAGTTGGTCAGGGAGAGCGTTCCATAGTCTAGGGGCTGCAGCAGAAAAGGCCCGATCACCCATGGTGCACAGCTTTGTATGTCGGGTTTGGAGGGTGTGAGTGGATCCTGAACGGAGTGTACGTGAGGTTGTCGGGGGGGTGAGGAGTTCCTGAAGGTAAAGGGGGGCATGTCCGTGAAGGCACTGGTGGGTGAGGAGGGAGACCTTGTACTCAATTCTGAGTGAGACAGGGAGCCAGTGCAGTGATTTCAGGATGGGGGTGATGTGGTCGTGCTTGCGCACCCTCATCAGGATCCTGGCAGCACTGTTCTGAATGTACTGGAGCCTCTGGATGCTCTTGCCAGGGATCCCGATGAGGAGTGCATTGCAGTAGTCCAACCTTGAGGAAACAAAGGCATGGACGAGCTTTTCTGCATCTGCCAGGGTGAGTGTTTGACGGAGTTTGGCGATGTTCTTGAGGTGGTAGAATGCTGTCTTACAGAGGTGTTTGATGTGGGTGTCAAAATTGAGTTGAGGGTCCATTTTAACACCAAGGTTGGTGACAGATGTGGAAAGGGGGATGTTTTGGCCAGAGAAGGTGATATTGGTGATGGTTGGGGAGCGGAGCTGATGTGGCGTGCCAACAAGGATGGCTTCTGTTTTGGAGCTGTTTAGTTGTAGGAAGTTGAGCTTCATCCACGCCTCTATCTCCTCCAGGCAGGTGGTCAGTGTGGATGTTGGCAGAGGGGCAGAAGAAGTGGGGGTTGTCCTGATGTAGAGCTGTGTGTCATCAGCATAGCAGTGGTATGATAACCCATGCCTGCTAATGACACTGCCCAGGGGGAGCATGTACAGTGAGAAAAGGGTGGGGCCCAACACCGAGCCCTGGGGGACACCGCAGGTGACGTTGTTGGTGTGAGATTTTGCTTTGCCCAGGGCGACGTGCTCAGTTCTGTCAGTGAGGTACGAGGTGAACCAGTTTTGTACGTTTCCTGATAGTCCAATGGTGTATTGCAAGCGGTGGAGGAGAATATTGTGGTCAACCGTATCAAAAGCAGCTGTTAAGTCCAGGAGGATGAGGAGAGATGGGGAGCCGGTGTCTGCTGCCATCAGGAGGTCATTTGTGACCCTTACCAAGGCTGTTTCTGTACTGTGGCCATGGCGGAAACCAGACTGGAATTTTTCAAACAGGTGATGTTGTATGAGGTGATCCTGAAGTTGTGCTGCAACTGTTTTTTCCAGAACTTTTGACAGAAATGGGAGATTTGAGATGGGCCTGTAGTTGGAGAGGACTTCTGGATCAAGGGTAGGTTTTTTTAATGTTGGTCTGATGACAGCAGTTTTTAACGCAGATGGGATATGGCCGGCGAGGAGGGAGTGGTTTATAATTTTGGTGATGAGCGGAGAGACGGCAGAGATGTTGGCCTTCAGCAGAGCTGTAGGGAAGGGGTCTAGTGCACAGGTGGATGGCTTCATTTTCCTGATGACGTCCTCCACCTCTTCCTGTGTGATGCTGGAGAAGGAGCAAAGGGTCTGGACAGAGTCAATCGGTGGGTCAGCAGTTGGAAGGGGCAGGACAGCAGTGGAGGAGAGTTTTGAGCGGATGTTATTTACTTTTTGTTTAAAAAAGTTGATGTGCATGTTGCACCTCTCCTCAGTGGCCTCAGATTGGGATGGTGAAGGGGGTTTAAGAAGGTGATTTATTGTTGAAAAGAGTTGTTTGGAGTTACCCGGGCTATTGTTAATGATTGTGGAATAGAACCTGGACCGTGCATTCTTCAGGGCATCAGCATATGCCCTCCTGTGTTCCCTGTATGCCTGTTTGTAGACAGTCAGACCGGAGGCCTTGAGGCGCCGCTCAAGGACACGCCCAGCCGCCTTCATTGTACGTAGCTCACTGGTGTACCAGGGTGCGGAGCGCGAGAAGGAGACTGACCTCGATGTTAAGGGGGCGTGGGGATCCAGGAGACTGCTCAGGGACTGGTTGTATAAGTCCACTGAGTCAGCAATAGAGAGGGAGTCAGTTGAGCCAGAGGAGAGATGTTGAAGGTCCAGGGCCAGTGCGTCCATGTTGATATTTTTCAAATTCCTGAAGTGGATCTGCCGCTTTGGTTTGGTGTGGGGGGAAAGAAAAGGGAGCTCCATTGACACAGCTTTGTGATCCGAGACGCCGAGATCATAAACCTGTAGGTTGCTGATGGGGGCGGAGTTAGAGATGACCAAGTCAAGTGTGTG
This sequence comes from Ammodytes marinus, assembly GCF_949987685.1. Classification (NCBI taxonomy): domain Eukaryota; kingdom Metazoa; phylum Chordata; class Actinopteri; order Uranoscopiformes; family Ammodytidae; genus Ammodytes; species Ammodytes marinus. The sequence continues at coordinate 6,559,066 of NC_137213.1, forward strand.
TCCTCTGGAGTGTGTGGGGACAACAACATGTTGTTGTAGGTTGAGGGAGTCTAGCAGCTGAAGAAAATCAGCAGCGGGCTGGCATGAGGGAGTGTCAACATGAATATTTAAATCACCCAGGATGATGGTATTGGCAGAGGTAGTACAGAGTGTTGTGAGGAGATCAGACATTTCCGGGATGAAAGCAGAGTTGGGTTTTGGGGGCCTATATATGAGGAGAACAGTCATGGGATGGGGGGGCTTACATGTGAATGCGAGACACTCACAGGAGGAAGTTGTAGGCAGCGGCATGAGGGACAACTCCAGGTCCTGTTTGTGGATGACAGCTAGGCCACCACCGCGACCAGTTCTGCGGGCTGCCTCCAAGTAGCAGTAGCCTGGGGGACAGGCTTCATTTAGGGCAGAGTAAACCTCTGGCTGGTGCCAGGTTTCTGTTAGGCACATGAAGTCAAGTCCTTTTTCCCTTATATGTTCTTCAATCAAGCTGGATTTATTATTAATGGATTGAGTGTTGAAAAGTTCAAATTTGACCAGTGACTGTGGGGTTATTCTCTGTACAGGTCGCAGAGCCTTAAAATCCACTCCGCGCAGGTTATAATCCACTCCATGTAATCTATCCAGCCGGGAGTGCGGGGATCTCGCGACGCTGTGTCCTTTGCCCTCAGCCGTCCCAGCGGACCAGACGGATGGGACGAAGCCGGCAAGCTGACCACAAACAAAGTTTCTCCCTGAGCCTCTGTGGACATATCGGGGTCTGTGCAATAATCCTAGCTGCTTAATGGTGGAAATACAGGGTGGGATGGAGCGGTTGTTGTACTTCAGCAGCTGTGAGGCGGAGTACTTCAACATCGAACCAGCCATAGTGATGGTAGCCTGTTAGCAGCTAGGTACGGACCCGAAGCAGCTGGAGAAGAGCCGGGAGGCAGTGCAGAAAAATCCACGAGACAGTAGAGATAGTAGAGACAGCCTGCAGGTTGACCGGGGCATATTCCCATATTCCTCACCAGGATCACCGAAGAAAAAAAAAAAAAAAAAAAAACGCCAGCAGCAATCAGGAAAATGTCAGGGGCTACTTGTTTTTAGCCGTTGCTAGGGACGCCAAATAGTGTGAGCTACACGGCTCCTCCACAACAAAACCGGAGCAACCAAAGGTGTGTCCACAAGCTTGCTCCTCGTTGCTGATGCAGTATGTAGGGAACCAAGAACAGATCAAGGCCCACAAGAAAATCACTTTAAAAATAAAATTGGCCAAAATTGGCCCAAAATTTGCTTGGAAAAGCGGCGAACAGACAGCGCCAGCGTCCTCTCCAGCTGATGTTTTTTTTCGAAGATATTTGGTTGGTTAGAACTTGTATTGCTGTTTTTACGTGTTTCCATGTCAATTTTTTTGTGTTCTTTGCTTGTAATCAGAAGCGATTTGTAACTTTGATTTGATAAGTTCTGTATAAGTATTATATTTTTACTATACAATTATAATTTTAAATGTTAACTATTGTGAAAAATGCACTTTGTTAATGGTTTTCCAACATCAAACATTCAAAAATGTTCAACCTTTCTTAAAAAATCCCAGGTCAGTTCTCTCCATGCCTGACTTAGCACTACCTCCACCTGTGAAACTGGCAGTTAGATTCAAACCTTCAGTTAGATTCAGGGCCAATCAGAGCAGACTGGGCTTCTTGGAAGACGGGGCTTAAAGAGACAGGCTCCAAAATGGAGCGCTTCAAGGAATGCTCAAAAGAGGACATTTTGCGATGGCACTGTGGGATTTATGGACACTACACCATGAAAACAGTTTCTGGTAGAAACCCAAATTGCAATTTCTAACCCGAAAATTTGCATATTATGTGACCTTTAATTTTGGACTGACTTCCCCAGAGCCACACTATAGGCTTGGCTAAAACAAATACAAGCAGTGAACACATTTAAGTTTAATTGACTTCACTCTCCACTACGCTGTATTGCATATGGCCGTTTATGTTCTTGAAAACCGTTGCTGTGACTCTTTCATATACCGTGCCCTTTGTCTGGAGTTAAATGAACACGGGCCTCAGCCAGCCAGTCACTTAGCTGTCGCCTCTGCTTCATGATGTCGTGAATCACATAGTCAGCGCGGTGATGGAGATTTGGGGGTGGCGCACGGTCGCCCATTATGGAAAACAACCCCGCTCGCCTCTTTATCTGATAGATTTTAAGTGAGCCAAATTGTCCATAAATTTTGGACACAGAGTCGTAAATGTCAGGAAAAGGGAGGAAAAACAGACAGACAAATTCCTCCAGCCTGATGGCAACGCTGATGATTAGAGAGTGAGAGAGATAGTGTGTGTGGTGTGTGTGTGTGTACTTTTAACTAACTAACTATTTTTGTGAGAACCAACTCGAGTTTTAGACCTTAGGAATAAGGACATCTTCGGAAAGTGAGGACATTTTCGGCATTTTGACATTTTGTTGTGGGTGTGCGTGCGTGTGTATACGGAGGGGCATAAGCCTTTCACTAATGCCAACAGGTGTTTCAGTGAGTCTTGGCAGTAACCTGTTCTTAATGGCTAAGCCCACACCATGCTGATGCTGACCACCTGAGGGGTAGCCTTTCCAAAAGAATATGTAGTCCATCCCTTCCTCTGTTAAGGATCCATCATCCAGGAGCCTATAGTCTCACTCAAAGCGGCAATGTCTATATCATAGCGCTTGGCCTCACAGCAACTAATGCTGTTCTTCTATGGGGTCTGTCAGTACATATTGTATCAAGGAGAGTCCGTACGTTCCATGTAGCCAAGTGCAAGTCATCTTTTCATTCGTTTTTCGCCGCAGAGGTGGAATGACCTAACAGGAGCGGTAACCTGTTCAGGCGCATATTGAGTGGGCATTTTTTAGGCCACCTTTTCTAGGCCCTTCCCCATTAGGGCTGAGCAGTGTGGTCCCTGAAAAGGGCTACTCAGTCGCACAGGGGTCTGCCGAAAACAGTTGCCACTCGTCCCAGCTGCTAGCGACCTTTAGCCTGTAGGGTGACGTGTAGGGTTCTGACTAGAAGCTCCCAGTCCATTTATACCTGCCCCCGTTATCATCGAAATAAATGGACAACCAAGAGAGAGAGAGAGAGAGAGAGAGAGAGAGAGAGAGAGAGAGAGAGAGAGAGAGAGAGAGAGAGAGAGAGAGAGAGAGAGAGAGAGAGAGAGAGAGAGAGAGAGAGAGAGAGAGTGTGCGTGCGTGCGTGTGTCTGAGGGGAGAGAGAGAGTTTGAAGTTTAAGAGAATACTGTAACACAGGAGGATTAGGAAACAGCAAAAAAAGGTATATACAGATGCATTGAATGAGGGTGTGTTGAGGCGTATGAGGCATTTCTCTTTGGCTAATGGTAGTAAGACTCAATGCATGTCTCTAGGCTGTGCAATAACATCTTCCTTTAAAACAGTTCTCCCATTGGATGGTCTAATGAGCTTTCTCTAATAATAGAGGTGGTTCTAGATGAGTTAACATGCCATCATGGCAGCTATATTGGAATGTCTCACACATTAGGTATAGATAACTGCGTGTTGGTGCCTGCTGATTAGCTCGTTACAGATTGATTTTGTGTTTAGCCTTTTAGAATGATGCCTGAGTCTATCACCATTATCCAAACGTGTGTTCCCTGCAATATGCAGATACACAACACCTTATTTTACATTCTAGCTGAGCTTTCAAATGCCATAGGTAAGACGGGATTTTAGGGGGAGGAAATGTAGATTTCCATTTTAATGTCATGTTGCAGCATTATTCGAGGATGTAGGTAGCCATAAAAAAAAGAGTACTTGAATGTATCACTCTGAGGCAAAATTTTAAAACTGGTGTGTGTGTGGGGGGGGGGGGGGCACCAGTCCCTACTGAATGACTTTTTTTTTTAAAACACGGTGTTCACCCAATAACACTGCTGTTATCCCTCCAGAAATAAGAAACACCATACATACACTATTATCATCCAGCATAAGCATTCACTTTTAAAGATTTACACTAGCAATATCCCAGTGTTGTAGCCAATACAGTTGATTATGGTCATCTTAGCTTTGCACAATTTTTTTCATTTTTAAGCATCTTATCTTTAAAATCAAGAAATGAGGAATGTGTGTAGAAACTTGTCTATGGAATGCATTAGCAGGTTTGTTGATATTTGTGATGAATCATATTGTGACCCATGTATTGTGATGCTTATCGTATTGTGAAGTACTTGCCAATACACAGCCCTAGAAACAAGCACAAGAGAAGAGGCCTGCTGAGGAATCTACCCAGCAACAGAGAAAGAACTAAGTTAATATTGCCCAACTCATTTAGCCTTGTGTCAGTACAGAGAGGAAGAGAGAGAAATGGATGGGCCAGCTGGGAGTACCAAGAGAAGCAGAAACAGAGACAGACAGGAACACACACAGACAGAGCACACACTCAAGAGGGAGAATAAGACAAACCTCGACTCACTCGTGCGGATGGAGAGGGAACACACACACGCACACACACATACGCAACTACGTGAAGCCTGGCGAGAGCTGTACCATATTGTGTCACCTGGGATCACTGGTCACTGTAATAGGCTGGAGTCTCATCAGTGTATGCCCAGCTCTGGTCCGGCTTGGCTGCAGATTTCCTCACTCCATTGCCAACAACAGCACATGGGAATATGATTCTCAGCAAAAAAAAACAGAACAATCCTAGAAGGTCTCACTTAGCTGGCTTTGGGAATAGGTTTGAGTCTTCCCAGAGGGTTTCACACATTGGCATAATATTTGTCCACACATGGTTCATAATGGAACTTCAGTGATCTCAGCACCGGAACGCCACTTGGCAAAACCCAACACAGCGTATGAGCTTGTGTCCTCTGTGCCGACAGTATTCTCAGTGTAATTTACTCCAATGTTGCCCAAGCTTGTTGTCAGAGACTCTACACACGCATATGCACGCACACACACACACACACACACACACACACACACACACACACACACACACACACACACACAAACATTTTACACACTTGTGAAAATAGAAGCACTTGATTTAATAGCACCAAGTGAATTACTGTCTCTGGATGGGGCTGTAGATATCCATCTGTAGGTGCCACTTGGAATATGTTCACAACATCAACACTTAAAACAGAGGTTTATTGTGCAAGCGATCAAGTGGTGCAAGCAGCAATGCCTATCTTAAGAGAATTCAGTAACTGTAGTGTACAATATGTTTTATGTCAGTGTCATCATAAATACTCATCAGCAACCATGAATGGGATTGCAGAATTACAAACATCTGTCACATCCGTTCTGGTAGGTTAAAGCGCAACTCCCACACTTCATTCTAACTAAGCCAGGTCAAAGCGAACACATGCATAGCTGGTGCAACCATCTGTAGTCACTACCACTACAAATTAAATTGGATTCAGAAGCTCTACTGGTTTTGACTGACAAGCTGCTCGACATAGCAGATGTGATGTCATGTTTGTGGGAAATGGAAGTAGTCTAACAGCTGAAATCATAAACGTATGTAAATTAGACCTTGTTTTGTTTTCTCTGCGATTCGGTTTTGACACAAACTTGCCACGACAGCTGGCGAATTAGCCGTGAATAACATCTTATATCTATAACAGCATTTTAAGGCATTTGGCATTTTTACAGGGAAGCGTTACTGAGACAAGATAGACACTTTTTATTGGTCTAATTGAGCTTTGTGACAATGGATTTTTATCTCATTCTTGTTTTGGGGTTCTTAAGAGAAAGAATTAGGACATGAATGAAAATGCCCATCTGCACATGACACCATGCAGTCAATTGTCGGATAACTAGTTTTTCTAAATGACAATGTTGCAAATGATGCTATTGCGAGTATTATGAGTTTCTAGTGATGAGGTGAATAAGTATAACTGCAAATTGAAACTGAGGTGTTAACTTTGTAATGACAATCCATTCGAATAGAAGAGCCTTTTCTATTGTAATACCCACTTCCACTGGGAATACACTGTGGTGAATAGGTCTGCAGCACTCCGAAAGGCTACTGTTCACCTACGAATTACTTATAGTTTCATCATGATACGATATTAGATCGATTCATTGGACAACAATATGATATTAATCTATATCACAAAGTCTGCAAAATCCTGATTATGCCCATGTTAGATTTAAGTCACCAAAAACAACTGAATATGATTTAACCATTTAATTTCTGATCTCTTCCAGATATTTAAATGAAAAGCAATCCAATTTGTCGGTGGAAATAGTCTCACACAAAGACATTCGGAGGGATTGACAAAATAGAAAGCATATGAAAAGATGGCCATTGTACAAAAGACTTATTTTGTTCTATTTTTCTCTCTCTTTGCCTTCCTTTTTTCCTTCCACTTCTGCTCCCTCCCCTGCCTGTCCTCTGCAGATGAATTCAAAGCCTTCCTGAAGCGCTTGCCCACTGACCGCTTCTTGAATGTCTCCACGGTGGCCAAGTTCTGGTCCACCGACTTGCCCCTCCAGAAGCGCTACACGGGGCTGGAGTCCAGCACGGCCCTGGTCCTCAGCAAAGCCCAGAAGATCGTCAGGAAGCTGTTCACGCTGAGCAAACGCTGCCCCAAACAACCTCGCATCAGTCTGCCCCGAGAGAGGTAAGGTACTGTAGGGAGCACACTGGGACACAGCGACCCAAGACATACTAAATGGGTGGAAATGGCATAATTTGTCACAACTTGGAATGTTTTGGCAGCTGCTTTGTGCAGATTCATTATACAGCTGTAGGCTCTGGAACAGCACACCTCAAGCATGGCACACTGGGGGGAAAAACCCAAAGCTATCGTTATGTGCCTGGAAAGAGCTCGGCTTTGAATTTAGCAAAACCTCAAAACGTTATACAAGCAGGAAGGTGGGTGATTGCTCCCTTTAAACACACCGCATAGTGAATGAGTGAGTGTGTGTGTGTCTGGTTGATTTATGAGTTTTTACCAGCCTGTGGTGTTTTTATCAGCTGCTCTGGTGATTGACAGGCCATGCAAAAATGGCCTTCATCTTGACTTCATTCAAGGACGTTGCCATCACACACTCACCCAAAAAAAAACTAGCTCTTTTGATTCGTTATATTCGTTATACCATGATTTCAAAATTCCCATTTTCTACAAAATGTGTGTCTGGCAGCTAAGGTATGGCTGTCCATATTTCCAATGTGAATGAATACTGGACTAGGTTTTTTACGTTCCGTTACGAAGCATACTGATGAGCCCTGGCTGCTGCCACTGCGGCCGAACAGACAAAGAAAAGCGCACCGCCGTTGTCGAAACCACCTTCTACTAATAATTTGACAGGCTAACGGACTGCCTGAGTGAATTCTACACCTGTGGTTGACTTCTGAGCATAAATTTCACTCAGCTGTCATGACATGGCCGTTTTGTTGCCGAGAAGGGGAAAATGAAGACAGGCATGTGAGGAGCAGGTGTTAAAAAAAGGGAGGAAAGCTGAGAAATAGGCAACATAACGAGGTGGAAGGAAGTAATGATTTGTCTGGGAATGTAGGAGACAGAGTGTGAGAGAGATGAAGGGTCTAGTTAGAGGTGGCGGAGGCCTTTTCTGAGCTAAAGTACATGGTATGGTGGCACGCTGTAATCAAGCCCTCTCCTGGTCTGACACCTCGGCACTTGTTTACAGGAGGACTTTAATTTCCCTACCAGTCCTTTCACTCTACCCATCACTCCACACTGCCTACCCCACAGCCTTGCTTTCTATCTTAATTTCCCTCTCAGTCACCTCTCCACCAAAAGTCCTAGGAACTGTTTTGATCCAGGAACTCCTGTTCAAGGAAATAAAAAAGGTTCATGTGGCCCATTGATGTCTGTGTTTCCAACCCGGCCTGAAGTCTCAGGAAGGTTATGCAAATCAAGCCAATTATCTATGGAAAAGCAGTAAAAGTAACCGCACTGTAGGTCATTTTATGATACATTTAATCTATGTTAATTGTATAAATATATAGAGGCTACTTGCTCATATACTGTATATGCTTGTGGAAGTTAGGGTAATAGACCAGCCACAAAAGGCTGCGAGTACTCGACCAATTGGAATTCTGCAGCTCCGCCCCCAAAGTTCCTGAACCTCTGTAAAGTACTGCCCATGGAGCAGGGTCTTTTCCGGTGGTAAATCTCTAACCCAGGAACTAGATTTAAACCCTGGTTCCTGCAGTGGAAATGCACAGAGGAAAGGCAGCTTTTGTGTCACCTTGCACTCTCTGCCTCACTCTCTGTTTCACCCGTGTCGCTCAGAGCCTTTAACCCACTTCCTACCAGCAACTAGTTATCAGAGGCGCTCAGCTGCAAAGCTCCCTATTTTCTTCTGCACAAAATCCATTTGTTTTATCATCATTCATTTTTTGTCTATTTACATAGGCCTGGGGGGAGGGGGGATTGCTGGAGCATTTGGGCACTGTTGTGTGTGATTTCCTGAACTTAGCCTGGGGATAGAATTTCTGCAGTGCCAATTTTTCCTTTTCAACTTGTTGCTACTGTTACCGCGCCAAAGTGGATGGTAATTTATGTATGTGTGCCTTTTCATCTCTGCTGTCAAATTGCAACGGATAAATAATCTCATTGATAAATTAAACGGAGCTGACTGTGAATTGCATTTTAACTTGTGAAAAAATGGTATGCATATGGAGTGGCGAGCAAATCATTTTTGGGATCTCCACCTTTAAGGCTCTTATCCAAGAATTTTCTATACAAATAGTCTCTCAACAACCCTTTTTAACCTTTCCTACCTCAGGTTTAAGGGATGATACGATAATGTGGGAAGGACTCTACCATTCATTAAATAAACAATTAATGGTAACACTTTACAGTAAGTTAAAGAAAATATTGAGTAATACTATTTTAAGATTCTAAATACCTAAACAAATCAATCAAGGAAATAAAGTGAGGTTGGTACAGTATTTTGCATTGTATTTTAATACAGCACATGAGGGTCCGTCAATAGTTTGCACCAACGATTCCAAAAGGAAGACAGTCCATAGTCTCTCTCATCATTCCCATGTCCTCTTATTCCCATTCTGTATACCAACGTGATCACTGTTTCAACCAAAGTTGGTTAATCCACTTGTTCCAAAGATGAGGAAAATGTATAAACAATGCCCGTGCTTGTAAATAGATACAGTTACAGTAAATGGATGTCTGGGAGGTTGTGTGGACCATAAAAGGGTTGTTGTAAGAAGTGTCTCATTGGCCTAATACTGGTATTACAGTAATGCTGTGTGTGTATCTGTCCATCGGAAATGGTCATGTTGACATCAACGTTAAACACACAGTCTTTGTTGGTCATTGCAGCCAGCAACATAAGAATTATCGTTATCTGCCCGTACCTTCTCCATCTAACAGGAAAATAACAATGGTGGACTACAAATGGATTTACTCTGTATTATGTGGGCGGATATAGTCACTTATCTGGAGGTGGTGATTGATACACGGATGGAGGGAAATCTGACTGAAATTTAAGAACATACATTTAAAAAAATATGGAGCAAGTAATAATAGGGAGAGTGTTCTTATCAGATACGTTGGTATCTCTAGACACACCAGGGACACATAGTTGTGTTGAGGAACCATGAGGAAGTGCATTTTGCATACGAAGTGACCTTAAATGAGGTTATCTTGGGTTATCATCCCTAAAAAAACACCTATATTCCCTCCAATCAAGGGTAACCCAGAAAGGGAACAAGAACACCAGACACCATTCATGTGAAGGACAGTGGGAATATAAAGACCAAAGTGTACAGGAAACCCTCTCACACAAACCTACATGTCAATATTATGAAGTGATTAATTTATTATTATTAGTAGAATGATTTTTGATTTTTTTTTATTGTTTTATTCTTGCATTTCTGTTGGTATGTCACAGGGAGAGAAATCTCCTCAAGTGACTCAGACTTGGTCAGTGACGATCTGTTTCAGTCATGAAAATCTTTGACTGACATGCCGCCAACTGGCCCTGGAGGGACGTTATTGAGATGGGTGGGAGAACAGTGTGACTTGATTTGCCTTGGAACTTGTGCTGGATCATTCTGGTTATGGGTGGGAGAGGACATTTATCTTCTGTTTGAAGCACAGCCTTTTTGGTGGCACTGTATGCCATTTTTTGAACTGATTTAACTTGAGAGTCCAGCTGTAAGCGTTTGATCGGTCCGTCTTCAGGCATGATCTTGATTCCGCTTCTTTTCAGAAACTCCCTCAAATCCATATTCTGCGCTTTCTCATTCAGGAAGGACTTTTTGATGTCAGCTACCTTGGTGACCAATTCCTCAATCTCACTCTTGTACTCTTCAGCTCTTACTTCGTACATGTTAGCCACTCCGAATAATGCCTTGATCTTGTCACTTTGCTCTCTGATTACCCACTGTATCTTGGGTATCATCTCTAATTTATCTGGAGGCAGCATCTTTGACATTTTATGCTTCAGCTCCTCAAACTGCTTCTCCTTTTCTTCTATTATGAGATCCTTCTTCTCCAATTGCCGCCGGTTGGTGGTCAGTTGTTGCGTCATGGAGATCAGCTTGTCTTTTAACTCCAGATGCTTGTCATACATTACAATATCAGCCTTGCTGTCACAATGCACGTTGACAACTATATTTGGTGGAGGGCAGTCTTGTAGTTGTTTGATTGCCTGTTCCAGTTGTTCCTCAAGATCATAACATCTTCTCTTTTCTGTGAGTAGAGCTTTATCTTTTTCAGCAAGTTCACCCCTATGGTTTTTTGCAATGAATACATTGTTTTCAAGATGTATTTTTTCCTTCTTAAGTTTCTCCACCTCCAGCTCAAGGACATGGATTTTCAGCTTAAACTCTTTCTGCTGCTTGCTAAGGGCCACTTGGAGGTCCTTGCACTTCTTTCTCAACACCTGGCCATTATGTTTGTAACACGGCAACTGCTTACTCAGGAGATCTCTCTCCGTGGTCACCATACAAAGTTGTTTCTCACGTTCCGAGAAATGTTCTTTGTCTTTCTTCCAGTTAAAAACAACATCTTTTCTTAAATCGAGCTCCTTTTTCGTTTCACGCAGTTCCTTCTTTAGGATCGTATTTTCTGTCTCGTTTGACAAATAAATATTTATCTGGTTTCTAAGGACAGTATTTTCTTCTGCAAGAGTGTTCAGTTTTTCCACTTCAGCTGTGAGTTTCTGAACCACATGTTCCCACCTGTTTTTATTTTCACATAGATCCTGAATAATTTTAGTAGTGAAATCATTGTTTTCTATGTTTGTCTCCTCCATCTTTGTCTACTCAAAGAAATGACTGGATGTTTTGTTTGTTTGAAGAGATGGTTGTTTGGGTCCGACCTTTGTGCTTCTACCTTGCTACTGTGAAAACACTATATTCAAAATAATATGATGACATCATTGCATTCCATGATTAGATCAAAGCATTTTTTTCTTTGTTGCATCATCTCATTGCACAGGAAATGCCCTAGGAATGCCCAATAGGCTCTGTGCACAAGTCTAGTAGCGAACTTCCGGTTTCGCCTGGTGTTGGCATACTAGTTTCCGGTGGCTCAGTTACCACGGTAACCATAAACTAATATATGAGTATTTCATTAGAAAAAGGGGATTAAATGTAGCCTATGAGATTGTTTAAACAACAATGAAGTGCCGGTGGGTTGAATTAACACTTTTGTGAAACACTTTGCTTAGTTTAGAGTAGATATAATAGCGGTTTGAGCTTCCACTGCAGTGGATACATTGGATTAAAAGGATTGAGGTTTCGGACAACACATACAAAGTAAAGGTATGCAGCCGACATTTTGAGGACCATCTAATCATCAGTACTGATAAGAGTAGACGCGTACTAGTTACAAGCTAAATCCTATCGTTGTTTGAGTGGAACAACTATGTTGTTATCAAAGATACGGGCCTGTGTTTGGGAGCGCAGAACACGAGCATCAAGCCCAGAACCTGGCTCGGACCCCGGCCTAAGAGGATCTTGAGCACGACGTTGTTTAAATACTTGAATAGTTAAAAAAAAACATCACAACAAGCTCCGACAAACAGCTGCTATGTACACACAAGCACACTTTCATCATCACAGCAGGCAAAAGCTACAACCTACAGCGCACACAACGGCACCGACACAGTGAAGACACGTGAGCCGCACACACAGACACGCACCATCATCACCAGCAGCGCATTGCCTCAAACGACTAAAATAGAATAAAAGTAATTGGATATCACAGCATGAATGAACTATCCTATTAAGCTACTCTGCCACCCTCAAAATATTTTAAACTCACCGTAGCTTGCAGGTGTGCAGCAGCATCCTCAAACACGATGGTGATAGGCTAGCAGGCTAAATCCCATGGTGAATCCACAAATATTTCACTATAATATTCCACGATTTGTCCGATGAAAAAAGCAGCCTGCAACCAGTTAGTTTTCCTGCAGCCAGTCTATCCCATGTCGTTTCTACTTGTTGGTAAAATGCCTTCCAACAATGTTCCTCTTTTGCGTTAATCCTAAAGCTGGCGTTAATTTTTCATTCTTATTGATCCTCATCTTCGAAATTGCGTCTTGGAAATGGCAATGCTATCAAGCTCGCAGCAATATAGTTTATTCTTCTGCAGCCGTGAATCAAATTAATTTCACACTTCGCGCTCACTGACCCGTCAGACCTGTCAGTGGCCCTCTGTCCACTGTAATCGTAAATAGCAACTTGTGGTTGGCTGATTCACCCGTCACTTACTAAATGATCATAAGTACTAACCAATTAGTGAGCGAGCTGTAACCTTTTATTCTTTGTTTTGCCTAGAGACAACAATATTCTACATTTTATTGGATAACTTTATTTTCAAGCATTTCGGACACCAACACTGTCATTTATAAAGCGAACTTCATAGGAAATCAGGATAAAATGAGAATTAAAATAGATTCGTAATTGAATAATGAATAAGACATTTAATTGCTGTTGTCAGGCTCTTTCTGAAGTCCCTATCAAGTTGTCCTCACGCTTTAAAAATGCAACGCTACCCGTGGAATAATGACTGCAGGCTGCTTTCATCCGACAAATCGTGGTGAAAGTGGAATATTATCGGATTTACCATGGGATTTATAGGTAGGTAGGCTACACGTCCGCCTATCTTATGAGGATTATGCTGCACACCTCCAAGCTACGGTGAGTTTAAAAATGTTTGTGGGTGGCAGAGTAGCTTATAGAAAAATTCATTTATGCTGTGATATCCTATGATTATTATTTTATTTTAGTTGTTTGAGGCAATGCGCTGCTGGTGATGATTGTGCGTATGTGTCTGTGTGCGGCTCGCGTGCCTATTTTGTCGGTGCCGTTGTGTAAAAAGCTAGCTCCTATATATTTTAGTATTGCATAAAACATATGACCGCAGCTATCCCCATGAACACAGTGGGAACGGGCTTTGGTTAGTTTAACGTTTGGCTTATCGTCATAGCTTAATCATACACTCAAATTGTGAGGCTTCTCTATTTTCTTCATGGACACTGCTCTGACAATAACTTCAAATGTTCCCTGATCTTTACTAGACACTAAGAGATGGGCGTAACGTTAGTAGGCCTAAAGTGAGCACAATAAGAGACAGTTGGTGTTTCAAATACAAAAAAAAAACTCAATTAAAAATCCGGTACACCACTTACTTAACCTCTTACTTATACAAACAACTTAAATATCAAACTTAAATCCCTTTCCCGCTTGCTTGTTGGAGCAAAATATTATGAAATTCAACTGTATGGACAGAGTCAGTAAGTACACCGGAAGCTAGAATGCCAACACCGTCAGTTGACTTCCGAGTTCTAGTGCACAGAGCCTATTGATAGGTTTTCAACAATCAAATGATACAAAAGGGCCACATGTTAAAATTGTATTGAGTTCTGAGAGTTTTATTTCAGAATTCTGACTCTAAACTCAGAATTCTGACTTTATTCTCAGAATACTGACTTTAATCTCAGAATTCTGACTAACTCTAGTAACCATGGCAATGAGTGAATAGGTTAGTTACCTAGGGGACCAGCTGACATTACTTTCCGAATCACCATTACTGCCCGGAATAAGACCAAGATACCTGAATTGTATTTGAAGTTGGATATACAACTTCCAATACAATTGCTTTCACACACAACACAACACAAACACACAGTTTTATTAACTCAAGATCCCAAAATGGACCGCTGGTCTTGCCTGTTATGGTCTTTGCTCTCCTCACTGGCAGACTAATCTGCTGTCAGTTGGGATTTTCACATACACATTTCTTTAATATCACATACACTGTTCTGCACTGCCATTTACTATGCAAGTGAAGCGAATGGTTTGCTCCTGTGCTACTGACCACACACATCCCCTCAGCGACACATACTGTGGTCTGCCAATCAGACATTCATCAATCTGGAGGCATCTGCCTCCATCTTTTGGAGCTTGTCACGCAGCAGTGTAGGCTGTATTGTGCTCAAAAACTATGATCTTCACAACTGTTTAGTTCTGAATGGAGTGGGTTTACTGAGGCAGGTAGATTATGATGTAATCTGCACCAACCTTGGGGCGGTATTCAAACTGCAGTGTGTCCGTAAAGGTGATCACCTGTGGTCTGAGATAGGCCAATATCAGTCTCTCCAGGACTTTAATGGTGTAGGATGTTAAAGCAATTTGTCTTTAGTCAATCAAGGGCAGGCGGAGAAGAATTCGTAGGTACTGGAACAAGGCAGGATGGCTTCCAAAGCGCTCAAACCTTCTCCTGGCTCAGACAAAAGGCGGTGTAAAATCCCACATAGGTGGTTTGCGCAGACCTTCATTACCCTGGGGCTGATACCATCTGAAACAGCAGCCGTATTCTGGCACAGTCTCTCTGGCTTCCTCTTCACTTGACTGGTGCAAACAAACATGGAGGGAGATGGGGGCTAGCCCAGACTTGGGTGGAGGTGTTGATGAGGCTATTTTGAATTCTAGGGAGAGGGTTAATGGGTGAATAGAGGCACAGTGGGGGTCCAATTTAAGTGCCCCTATATTATTATATGGACTTTCAGTAAATACTAAAACACTTGTTATCTAACAAACCTAATCAACACGCAGCATTTTGACTAACTGACATGACCCTTTTCCTCGATATCCTGATTTATTACAGAAAATAATTACTTTATTTCTGTCAATAATAAAAGTGTACAGCTTCCTATTCAACTTTTCATGAATGCTTTTTTGACACCGTATGCCAATTGTATGAATGTCAGAATATTGTGTAGTGTTTAATTTATTCTGCAAAACCAGTGTAGGGGGATGCCCTTGATAATTGTTAAAGTGGGCAGGATGATTCCGAAACTTAGTTGTTTAAGTACCCGAGTCCCTGTAGTACGAAAGACAAAGTGTAACTCAACACAACCTGAAAATCTTGTCTTTGCTGACCTCCAGCGGTTTAACTTCAAATTCTTGCTGAATGGATGAACAAGTCACGTGTGCAATACGACACAATTCTGTAATGCTGAATTTGGCTAGAGGTAACTAGCCACTTTCACCCAAGAACAATGACTTAGTGTTTAATTATTGCTTTACCAGTTACTTTCTCAGTCCTCTTTGTTCAAATATGAGGTGCTATATATACAGTATACACAACTGCCTTATGTTTTCTCTTTCCCCTCTGCAGGCCTGTTGGGTTTTGGTGGACGAGAGCCCAGTCTCTGTTGTACTGCAATGAGCACGGAGTAGTGGGCTCCTTCTCTGAGGACGCAAAGAGCTGTATCTGCCCAGTGGAGCACCCAACCTGCCAGGGAGCCATTCCCTGCATTGTAGGCACCTCTCCCACCTCCTGCTCCTCCTGTGCCACCGATAACGCAACCCGCTGCGGAGCCTGTCATCATGGCAACCTCCTCTCCCTTGGATCCTGCCGGCCGAGCATTGCAGCATCCCTTGATCACTATTTGAATTTGGACCTGGACATGCCTGACGCAGAGGTTCCCAGAGCTTCTTATACATGTATTTCATTGGTTGTCAATCTGTGGATGAAATAGTGGAGTACCTCTGATAACACTAAAGATAATGACACAAATGAAAGCAGACATTTATAGTGGTTTCATAGCGCCTAGGCACAGACATAGCTCTAATAACAATAATAAGAGAGCATGAAAATAAACCACAATGTGTACAATGTCGATAAGAAAAGCAAAGTGTGAGACTTCCTGAAAAAGGAAGCTGGTAGCAAATAGGTATTTAAAGACTGCTGTAAAAAAAACGTCCATATGGTTTTGGAGGAGCTTTCTTAAGTCTGATATGTCGTCATTAAGTCTTATGTATGTGTACATTAATACTGTATATAGATATAGTTTCCAAACCAATGTTTATGTGATATGTCTTTGATTCTGTCTACCTGTAAGGCTCGATTTGATCTCATGTTCTCTCATATTAATCCTTTTCAGGGAAAGTACCTGCTTCAGCGACTGGACAGCAGAATAGAAGTCCACGCCATCTACATAAGCAACGACGTCCGCCTGGGAAGTTGGTTCAACCCTGCCTGGAGGAAAAGGATGTTGCTGACACTCAAGAGCAACAAAAACAAGTCCAATCTCATTCACATGCTGATGGGCATTTCTTTCCAGATATGCTCGACTAAGAATTCCACACTGGAGCCAGTGCCTGCGATTTATGTGAATCCTTTCGGAGGAAGTCACTCGGAGAGTTGGTTCATGCCAGTGAACCAGCCCGACTTCCCTGACTGGGAGAGAACTCGACTGGACGCTGTGGTCACGGCACAGTGTTTCAACTGGACGCTGTCTCTGGGCAACACATGGAAGTCTTTCTTTGAAACGGTGCACATCTACCTGCGAAGCCGCATAGTCACTGATGATCCAACAGTCAATGAAACTCTCTTCTATGAGCCCTTGGACCTGGATGACCAGACGTCCAACATGGGGTATATGAAGATCAACACACTGAAAGTGTTTGGATACAGCATGAACTTTGACCCTGAGGGCATCAAGGATCTGATTCTCCAGCTGGACTACCCCTACACGCAGGGCACCCAGGACGCTGCCTTTCTTATGTTGTTGGAGTTGAGAGACAGGGTAAACCGGCTGTCTCCACCGGCACCGCAGCCACTAGACCTGTTTTCTTGTCTGTTGCGTCACCGACTCAAGCTTACGGCCGGAGAGGTGGTACGCATCAAGGACTCTCTGCAGATGTACAACTCCAGGCTTCCCAATGCTTCTCCTGAACCTGAGCGTGCCATGTTGTGCAGCTAGCTAGCTAGCTGAGAACACAAGTCAGGTACAGCACACGTAGAAAGTGGAGCTACTGTATCAGGCACGACTCTAGATTGAGCCGGGGAGGTCCTACTAAATTGGCCTCTTGGATCCAAATCATTGGGATTATTCGAACATCCAACTCTAGAGGCTGACTGATGACCTTCTGATGGTCACTCTTGGCTAGTTTTCTGGTTACACATTTTTATCATTAATTACTGTCAGAACCTGTTGATGAAAACGGGAGTCATATTGTGGACTTTTGGGTGATAAGCCACTAATTGGACTGTCTTTCAGAGGCTCTACTGTACCACGAGAATTCATTTTGCTATTCCTGCCCTGCTATTGACAAACTGTTGGACTAGGTGAAGCTAAGAGACTCTTACTCGGACAGGATTTCTGGTTAGGAACCTCGGAGAGCCGATGTCATTAAGTACACCTAAGACCTCTGCCTTGTAAAGATAAAGGCGATTTTGATATGTAAAGAGGGACTCTTAAGGGGTCTTCAAAAATGAGTACAGGAAGGAGGATTGCCTCTTTTCTAACCCTATTTTCTTTGGCTACAGAACAGTCTCTTGGGGAGGGAAAATGGGATAATATTATATATGTGGTGAATGAGTTGTTATGTTGTGCTTAACAGTTTAAAATTTGATAATCCTGAACCCTATTACTGTCTTTGAAATATTTCTTTTTAGTTCCTGCCTTCCATTTTATCTGGCATTTGAAAACATGTAAGTATCTATGCTTAACATCCGAGCGAGAAGCCCGTTAGTAATGTTCTGTCCTTGGTGGTGTGTTTATACCGAAAGAAGGAGAACAAATCTGCAAACTGAATGGAAAACTATCTTAAATGTTGAGTTATTTTTTGAGTTGAGAATCTTAAAGAAATCTTCTGATGTGGTAACAAAGAGGTCTGCGGATATAGCGCTGTAAATATCGCTCCATCTAACCCAAGGTGTGGACCAGTGCACATTGCTTTTTAGATAACCATGTGCAAAGACCAAAAAAAATGTTTATAACGAAACAAACTCATGCCTTATATGGAGAGTCAATGTTAAGATAAAAAGCACATTTAGTTTCTGTGTTTGGTTTTCCAGCGAAGGCTGTATTGCTTTTTATATTTCAATATTTCTACCAAGACAGAGCCACATTCTCCAGAATACGTGGTAATGTAGCTTTTCCATGTAAATGCCAGTCACACTGCAGTTTCTTGTTTTGATTTGGTGTTGTGAAATTTTTAGTCACTGTTCACATTGCACACAAGTACTTGCGTTCTGTAATTGCTCTGCGAAACCTTCTTTCTCCATTTAGCCAAGCTCTCAGTAACTCATAGAACCTGGTGGATTGTATTATGGTTTTGAAAGGTTTTACATTTTTTGGTTTAGTCTCAGGTCAATGAAACATGAAACAGTTTTTTTATTTTTATTTATCAAGGGGGTCAAATGTCAGCTGCCTGTTACTGTAGTTACTGGAGTTACAAGGTTTCTGCAGGGCACTAATGGTACGCTTAAGAGCTGCAAGCTCACTTGGGTCATACTTGATATGATTCTACATTTACTTCACTAATTTCTCACTAAAAGTCAGTAAACCTTGTATGTCATTTCCAGCAGTTATTCTGTGCTCAGCTTGCTTAAGTAAAACAAAGTGGTTTATCTATTCTGGCTCCTTTTCTTTGTTTCAAACATAATTGCTTTCACACACAACACAACACAACACACACAGTTTAATTAACTCAAAATCCCAAAATGGACCGCCAGTCTTGCCTGTTGTGGTCTTTGCTCTCCTCACTGGCAGACTGATCTGCTGTCAGTTGGCATTTTCACATACCGATTTCTTTAATGCAGGGCTGTACAGTGCGACAGTTTTGATCGCATTTGCTACTGAAATTGATCACGTGCGATGATGAATACGAACCCATTAGCACTCGTGCGACAGCTTGCTAATGAGGAGAGGCTGTCTTTGAAACACAGAGGAGAGATGCACAACACTGCTTAGAGGGCTCTACATTAACACTGCGGGTAAATGAGTCTTAGGCAAGTAAGTTATTGAGTCCACCCTCCACTTTGGCTGGTGAAAGATGTGTGCTCGGGATCTGTGCGGGTGCAGCGATTCTAGGTATAAAAACTTCACCAACGGCAATTACCGGAAGGAGACGGCACATTACCGCAGTTAAGTTAGCTCGTGTACAAACAGAACATTTCCTGTGCGCCTTCACATTAAAAGCCTGTTATTAGCCAAACGTTAGTTGACTTTTATTTTGAAGCCGGTAAGAACAGGAAGTTAGCGCTTTTTTCTAGCTTGAAAGGCAACTCATTCAGCTGCAGAGAGCAGTCAACAGTAGCCTAGTCTATTTACAAAGTTTTAAATAAGCCACTGAAAAGCTACTCCCAACACATTCACAACAACCTATTTAATTTATCCTAAATTGTACCAATATGTATACTTATTTATTTAATAGGCTATGTTTAATGTTTTAAAGTTTGGTTTTAATTAACAGAAGGACATTATAATAATAATTCTGAATCAGCAAAAAATTGCAATTGGCAGGTTAGATTCTTTTTTCTAAATCGCAATCAGTGCACCCCTATTAATTTACAGCCCTGCTTTAATGTCACATACACTGTTCTTCACTGCCATTTATTATGCAAGTGGAGTGAATGATTGTTTTCCATAAAGTGTCATTAATGATACAACCAAGTTTGCCCAATTAATTTGTGAACCTTATACACAAAAAGCTATAGGAGAGCTGTGAAAAAATCTCTTAGTGCAAGTAAAACACATTACAATAATACTTTTTATCTCTATGCCTAAAGCAACATTATAGCAAATGTACATCATTCCCAATGCTATATATTTTATTTGGCCTTGAGGACAGTGCTTAAGTAACACTTGTTTGCCTGTTTATAGCTCAATTTATTCAATTAACCCCCGCTTTCACTAATGCAGCAATTTCACAGGCTGTAGTTGAAGTTGAATCGGCTCCTTTCGTTAAAGAGGACCTATGATGCTTTTTGACTTTTATGACCTATAAACGTTGTTATGATGATTCATAGGCATGCTTAACCATACTAAATGATCAAATAATGACTTACATGCATTTCGACGTATTCCCTGCTGACCGTCTGGGGTGTCTGTGCCGAGCACTAAACACTATTCTAGCCAGTCGAGAAGTCACGTCTTCAAAGCGGTCTACCCTTTGTAACTTTGTGACGTCGCATGTAACTTTGTGAAGTCACCACGCGGATGTTTCCATGTATGGTAATGCTGTCACTTCCCTGTTCGCGTCTGCCTCGCGCCCTTATAGGTCCATGCTCGCGCTTCCCGCCACTGAAAGTGTTCCGGAAGGAAGGTAACCAATCACAACGGAGTGGGGTTTGCAGGAGGGGGGAGGGTAGCGGAGATGGCCGATGCACAGGCGGAGGGAGCGGAGATTGCCGAAGCACACACACTCAAGTGTTGACAGGACGTGCTGGATCGCCAAAATAAGAGAAAGAGCTTCCCGAAAATCTACATAGTTTTTTGTGATGTGATTCGTGTTAGGTTGCTCTATAGCAGTGTAAAACGAGAAATTAAGACCAGAAAAGTAGTATAATAGGTCCTCTTTAACAGTTTCAACAAACACTGAAAAGTCTAACAAGTAATGACAAGGCTGTTGTACTAGACTGAACTAGATTTAGCTTGGTGTTCTTCACATTTTACTCTCAGACAGAACGAAGCAAGGATGTATACAAACATTTTGAGGGTAATAAGTTACAATTATTTTTATAAAAGATAATAATAATAAATCATGCCTGACTTTATTGTCTCTTCTACGTCTCCTTCTACGTCTCCTCCTGATGTGTGTAAAGCTTCAAAGTTGGGAAAGCTGGGAGTTTACTGCCAGGAACATGAAAAAGGAACACGTCACACAGATGAAAGACAGCAGAGATCCAGGAAAGTCGTATAGCAGGTAAGATCACAGGATGCTCTACAACATTGTCTCAAACCAGATCAATACTTAAACTACTGGGATTTGGACCCCATCTCAGAATCAACTCACGTGAACTCGACTTTGCCAGCTCCCTAGGCATTTCTGTGGCTTGAGTAATGAGGGCTGACTATATTTCCTTACTGCAACCCTCTGTGATGCTTGGGTAAAGGTTTGCACTATTTTTAAGGCTATTCTTCAAAGGCAAGGAATTTCCCAAATGAGGCTGACCTTAATAAATCCAAAAGAGTACATCATAAACCTGTGTTAATACACTTCTCCATTGAGGGTGGATTCAGCGATTCCGGAGAATGCTTGCTGTCAAAATCAAATTTTTTCAAAAGAAACTTATATATAAGTTTATAACGTATGTAAATCTTGAAAATTGCTGTTGACAGATGCTCTCCATCCAATCTGATGCTGAATCTGAACCTTGAGCTATTTTGCGAAGAGGAATGGACAAAATATATCATTCTGTAGATGTGCAAAGCTGGTGAAGAAATACTCCAATTGATTTGCAGCTGTAATGGCAGCGATAGGTGGTTCTACAAAGCATTGACTCAGGGGGCTGAATACTTTTGCACGCCACACTTTTCAGTTTTTTATTTATTAAAAAAATTAAAACCACCTTTAAATGCTTAAGCTATAAGGATAAATGTGCAACCACTTGCTAGTAGAACCATGACTTGCTTCGCACATAGAATAATTGTGTCTGGGGGCAGTGCTACACGTCCCACTCAAAAAAAAACAGTGCAAAAGCTACACTAAATCTGGCCCCCCTTGGTTTATATGTCGGCATTAAACAATTGCATAAACTTCCAATTACCCTGGGCCCCCTCAAAACAAGATGAATGTCCTCTAATATATGGAGTGCAAGGTGTTTTTTTTGTTTTTTTTGTAAGATGAAAAGCCAATTTCCTGGGTTGTCAGGGAGCAAACAAGAACCTAACGCGCACTGTCACATTACATCAGGCCGCTGGTTTATCTGCTGGAGAACGCGAAGAGAGGAGCAGAGAGAAGGGAAGAGTGACAGAGAGAGAGAGAGGGCTGCACTGGCCAACTTGAGCAGCCTATTTTTCTCCTCCGTACCCCATAATGAGGTGGAGAAGGAGTCACTCTGCATCAGGTTAATAAACAGTTATTCATCTTCGGCGTGGCACCCAGGAAACAGGAGCTGGGTTCGCCCTTGGGCTAATCTTCAGGCCGGTGGAAAACAGCCAATCCATCAGAGCACTATTTAAGACGGCACACCGCAAAAAACTTTCTGGACCTCCGCAAAGAGAGAGAGAGAGAGAGAAAATGAGAGAGTGATTGAAGAGGGAATAGATGACATAGTGGAAGAGATGGAGGGAAGATAAGGTTGAGAGAAACAGGGAGGGAGAGAAAGGGGGCGAGAGGGGTTGGGCTGCTAGTCCTGTGGTGATTTATGATGTTTAGAAAAGTCAGACTGTTTGAATTAATGAGGTAGAATTGGTGAGAACGACTGGCACGTGTGTGTGTGTGTGTGTGTGTGTGTGTGTGTGTGTGTGTGTGTGTGTGTGTGTGTGTGTGTGTGTGTGTGTGTGTGTGTTTGGGGATATGTGCACCCGAAGGTTGTTTGACACAGTCATCAATAATGTTGTAGATTTGGGGGTTTTGAAAATTACATTCAAATTGCAATATTACAAATGTATCCAGGGAGATGATTCCTGTTTGGAGAAAGCGTGAGAGGGAGACATACATTGGAATGCAAAGTTAGAGCTTGTTTGACCTTGGCTGAGCGAGGCACAGGCAAACTGAGTTGTTTTGCATTAAGTGGTTGATTATAACTCTATCAACAGATCTGAAATGCAGGTCTTATACAGCTCGTCAGTTTCACACGACAGCTTGCAAAATAAATAAATAAATAACTGATTTCTCATATTGCTTTCCAAGACTCACTTGGCAAACCCATTCATTACCTCCGACCAAGAATAGACAAGGTCATATTACAAATTCACGAGCATTGTAGCAGTTCATTTTTTTTTGTCAGCATTTTGTTAACAAACTACAATGAAGAATCACTTTTTACCCTGACATTATTGCCAGTCCAAAACTATTGCCTTCTACAGCATGTGACAAGACATGGTAAATGAATAATGTCTTCCTCTGTAACATTTTTAAAGGTTGAACTCTTCAGTAGTATATCTACAACAACCTGCATAGTGACATGAGTTCAAACTATTTTGTTAACAGAAATTGTAACAATAATTATTCATTGACGACCGTCTTTCCACAAGTAAAAATAATACAATTCAAATTCAAAGCCTAGACATATGGGGCACTCTTGTGGCTCACACAGTGTGTACCATTAAGACTGGTTCCTTGTTGCACCAGCCCGGGTTTGACTCCGTCTCAGGCCCTTTGCTGCATGTCTCCCCATCTCTAGCTGTCCCTTTTTTTATCAAATAACGTTGAAAACGCAAATAAAAATCCTAAAAAAAAAAAAGTTACATGTATGACAACATGTTTAATGTAAAACCATGATATGAAATAGTTAACACACACATTTAACCTGACAGGTAAAATAGTATCTCAACGACCCAATACAATCTGTTCTTCAGTGGTTGATTTAACTCCTTGACCTATCCAAAGGGATATTGTTGGGAAGAAAACACTAGTTCACGTGCCCATAGTGAGATATTTATCGTTAACTTCCTAGTAGGAGGTGGATTGAAAAGGCGTACTATTAAAAGACAGTGATATTCAGCCAATCTCTTTTTTAGCTTCTGCATAAAATAACTCATTCAAATGGTATAAAGCTGAACCTATCAGGTAAACTTAACACATTGTGAAAATAGAAGAATATCAAGTCAGTGTTGTGTACTTTTCAACTGTATTTTAACCATAAAACACATTTATAAAAAAATCCTATTTGGCGCCACATAAATCTGGGTACATTGAGCCCTGGGAACAAAAAACATGCTTCTCTTGGCTTCATTCTTAGCTTGTCCAGGGCAATGTTAAGGTTGGAGAATGAACACAGGCCTGCAACCACCTCATCAGACTCACTCTCCACTCACAGAGATCCCTGTCTTTGTTGTCCTGCCCTGGCATCATTCTCCATCAATCTGACATATGCGCAAGCAGGACAAGAAGTCGTTTTCTGAGTTGCCGGAGGCTTGTCTGTGTGCATTTTTGCAGATGATCACTTATGGAGGCAGGCAGCTTTCTTCCCCCTCTGAATGTTCATCTTTTCATATTTGTCATAAGGGACACTTTTATCTTATCTTTAACAAGGGTACTTTTTGTGTTTGTTATTTTGGCGCTGTACGTGAATTTTTAAAGTCTGGAAGCTATTGGACCAATTCAAAAAGCTTAAATGAATTGATCTCATTTAATATTCTGTTGCAAAACCTTTGCAGTCAATAAGAGGATTAAGTCTGCCTGCGATTTTTTTCAGACGAGCCTGATGTCATGTTGGATGGGCCTTTTGCCCTCTGTCCGGTCTTTAGCATTGAAGGCACATACTCAGTTGGAGGTGACTGATTTAGACATTTCTTGTCAGAAGAAACATCTTGGTTGCATAATCTTGATCTTAAACCATACATAGAGTGAAAGCTGGCTGATGCTTTGATTAAAACAAAGGGACAGACATTTGAACGATATGCAGGTATGTGGTTGATGGCAGTCATTGTCTATAGAGGGTTAAGCAGAATGTTCTGGAGGGCCTACAGAAAAAGTCAATATGTCGCTCTGCACTTTATGGCAAACAAAAATACAGTCCAGAAGGATTCTGACTTCTAGACTACTGGAATCTTTTTGAGTACTACCTTTAAATTCTCTTTCCTGCTGGTTTGTTACTGTGTGTGTAGTGTTGGTTAACATTTATTGACTGCAACCGCTGTGTTGGTTAACATATATTTTGACTGCTTTGTTTGGACTACCTTGCTTATCTGTCTGGATTAAGCAAGGACCTTACTGTTGCATTACCTACACTTCTATTTAACGTTGTCAAGTTAGGGTTACATATAATTACAACTAAGGTTACTTTTCTGCTATTTGGCAAGGTTTTGTCAGGTTTTTGGCTAAGGCTTTTTGGCCATTAGCTGCTGGGCATTCAGATTGGTTTCTATAGTTGGCCAATCAAAACAGGGGCGTGGTCTCCACAGCTGAGTTAGGTTATAAACAAGGCCCCAGCTGAAAAATATTAGTGGAGAGGATTACATGGGCTGTACATATTAAGAAGGTTGTGGACAGGTGCAAAAAAATACTTATGTTGCGTTCCGAATTGCATACTCTTTCTTTTTTCTATTCTACATACTACATCCGACGTTAAAAAGAATCTAGTTAGGATGCAGTAGGCATACTATTGGGACATACTTTACTCTCTTATTTCATCATAACATTGCGCCTTGATCTTGCCTCTTGCTTTTATATCCGTCGCATCCCCGTTTGTTTTCATATGGAGGCTTTGTCGATGTGACGTCACTTCATGTGCGCACTGGATTGTGGGTCAGAATTGCCCAAATAGGATGCACTTTTCAACACTAACAATCTTGGCCGCATGAAGTAGGACATCCGGGTACTTCTAACCATCCTAAATCTGGCCACAAGAATCGGGACATCCTAAATCTTCTTTCTACATACTATATAGTAGAAAGTATGCGATTCGTAACGCAACCATTATGTAATGAGGCGTTTAGTTGGATATGATTGGGGGGGCAGATAGAACAGCGTTAGAGGCTGTATACACTGGGTTAATCAAATCTGTGTTAGACTATGGCTGTGTAGTGTATGGGTCAGCAGCAAATACATCTCTTAAAAAAACAGATAGCATACAGTGTCAGGCTTTGAGGGTATGTACAGGTGCAATAAAAACAACTCCAACAGCAGCACTAAAGGTAGAAATGGGGAAGAAGCCTCTAGAGTTGAGAAGAGTGCAGCTGTCCTTGAACTACTGGATTAACCTACGGGGCCATAGTCATCCAGCACAAAGTACGTTAAAACCTTCTTGTGAAAAGGAGAGAAGGGAAACAAAAGGTTTTGGATGGATAGCGAACCAGAGAGCAGTACAATTTAGAATAGATCAATTAAACGTAGTTCCCACAGTACTGATGTCTATAATTCCACCTTAGATTTTGCCAGATGCTACAGTAGATTTATCATTATTAAAATACAAAAACAAAAATAAACAATTAATACAGGAGTACATAGACAAATTATATAGCTATGTTCAAAATTATACAGATGAGTCTAAGGACTCAGTGTGAGTGTGTGTGTGTGTGTGTGTGTGTGTGTGTGTGTGTGTGTGTGTGTGTGTGTGTGTGTGTGTGTGTGTGTGTGTGTGTGTGTGTGTGTGTGTTGGTTGCTGCATGTGAGGAGATTGATTGACAAGAACAAAAATTAAACATTTCATATATTGGCTATCCATTGTAGTTATTTACAATATGAATCCTTATTCTAAATGTCACTAGGTGGACCAGTGAGGCACGCGGTACCGGAGTTCCACAAGGCGAAAAACTTAACATGAAAAAAACATTCCACCAGTGCCAACATGGAAAGGCTCTCTCCCAGAGTCAACTGGGGTACTACAACCAGTTGAATACTTTCGCCGCCTTCTACATAGAAACATAGTGGAAGAGGTAGTCAGGCAGACACATTTGTATGCCTAAAGGCCAGGACACACCAGCCCGATAATCGCCGTCGTCAAAAAAAAAGACGAATCTGTTTGGTGTGTGCCGTGACGTCGGCCGACGTAGAGGTCGTCGGGCTTGTTTTGAGCCTGTCGGCCGCCGATTGAACATGTTCAATCGGCGGCCGACCGTCTTTCATTTGGAGCAATTTGATTGGTGGAGGACTAGCGAATCAGTGAAGCCCGGAAGTGAGACGGGTAGCACAAACAGCTAAGAACAGCTAGCCATCGTTTTAATGTGTTTGTTCGTTTAGTTTTGAGAGTACTCACATGCATCAACCCTTGTTGACTGCTCGACACCATGCTCGACACTCTCTGCTAAAAATTGTGCTCTTATGGTCCATAAATATAAATACTAGAGGTGGGCATAGATTAATTTTTTTAATCTAGATTAATCTAGATTAATTCCAAGATTAATCTAGATTAAAATGGCTCATTTGAATTCATTCATAATATGTGTGTGCTCCCTAAATAATGACTCAAAGTAAGTCTTTGAGAACGTGTTTCTCAAGCCAGGTGGCGCATCAGACCAGGGGCTCATCTCCTGTTTCCAACATGCATCACAAACTGCTTGAGGAAGCTGTTCTACTATGATAATTGGTGATGAAAATAAATAATGTTCAACAAGATGTTACTTAGTAACGCGTTACCGGCATCGGACCTCTTTTTTCAGTAACAAGTAATCTAACGCGTTACTATCTCCAAACCAGTAATCAGATTAAAGTTACTCATCAAAGTCACTGTGCGTTACTTTTTCTGTAATTTTCCTTAGTGAAACATTTTACATAACTGCACAAATGACTGCGATTGCGATTTTATGTAAATAAATGTGCACGCATGTGTCTCTAAACGCTCCAACTGCTCCAACCGCTCCTCTCGTCTTTTTGGTAGCGCCCCTCGTCTCTGTCATGCAGCGTGTGTGTGTGCGCCTGTGTCTGTGTCTGTGTGTGCAGCAGCATTACGGCCGAACTGTGGCGCAAAACAAAGTTTCCCCCCCGATGAAATATAGCGTCTGCTATGGGGATATTTAGGATTCGGGTACGGTGACGTTGACGTTGAAGAGATAGAAGTGTTTAAAACTTGGAAACTTATAGTCACGTGGCGACCGGTGGCCACACACACCCACCCTGCGTTCCAATACCCGATTGTGTCGTGGGCAAGTGATGGAGAGAGAGAGCGGCGGGTGTGTGAGAGAATAAAGGCTCCTCAAGTGTCAACAACGGCCCCCGGCTATTGTTATCTCCCCTGAGCCGAACAGGAGGTGGAATAAGAGATTAACGGCGATATTTTTTTTATCGCCGATAAGAGTCTGGCGTTAACGCAGCACGTTAACGCCGATAACGGCCCACCACTAATAAATACGTATTTATATCTATGTTTATGCTCTAGAGAGATGTCCAATCATTTCCGGCTTTCGTATTTTTTCGGGCCACAATACAGATTAGCACCGCCTGCTGTTGTGGAGACATTACGTCCCGCGAGCGTACGGAAAATAAACAGTCGTCTCGGTGTGTTCTTTGGCCCCAATAGGAAGACTGGAGCTTTCTGAAACGGCCGACTCCATTTTTTGCGTAGTCGGAACATGTCGGACTGGTGTGTCCTGGCCTTTACAGTGTGAGGTGACTAAACCACTGAATGTAAATGTGGCAGAAATTGAGCAGTTCATTGGCCTTTGCTTTTACATGTCCATCCATGGCTTGCCAAATACCAGGTTGTTCTGGAACCCCCAAACAAGGGTGGAGATGGTTGCAAATACCATGACTGAATAGATGGGAGAACATAAAAAGACATCTCCACTTCGCTGGCAACAATAAACAGGTGCCAGGGGGAGACAAGTTGTTCAAGGTGAGACCTCTCCTCAACTCCATCAATGACAGCTTCAGACGCATCCCTATGGATGAAATTCTCTGCATTGACGAGCAGATGGTGCCCTTCAAAGGGAAGAGCTCATTGAAGCAGTACATTCCCATGAAGCCAAAACGCTGGGGCTACAAGTCTTTTGTCCTTGCAGACCAGCATGGCATTCTGTACAACTTTGATGTTTACACAGGGTCCGATCAACCCCATCCAATATTCCATTGGTGCCAGCGGAAAAATTGTCCTAACCTAGGCTGCAGCTATCCCCAGTAACCACAAGCTGTTTTATGACAACTGTGTTACGCGCTCCCACCCTTTTGCCCTTCCTCCTCTTGCCTCCTCAGTTCTCTCTCTCGCTCTCTCTCAGGTGCCTTGATTATTGGGGGAGCAGCTGATCGCTTAAAGGCGTGGCCTGGGTGGCTGGCTTGTGTCTGACTGACGGCGGACGGCTCGGCTGCTGACCTGCTGGCTGTGTTTCCTGTTGTTTCTTTAGTTTTATGGTTTAGTTAATGGGGGGCTGTTAGGTGGTGTTATTTTATTTTGATCGTAGTTTTAGAGGGACCGGGGTATAGTTTAGTTGGAGGAAGACCTGGGCAATAACGTAGTCCAACTGTGGCTGCCCCCAGGCTTCCTCCCATTTACCCTTTTTTCTTTTGCAGCCTCCCGGTTGAATTGAGTTGTGGGATTGATTTAATAAATTACTTTTTGGTTTAAACGTTGATTCTTGGTTTCGTCTGGGTTCATTTCATGTTTACAGGCCGGCTAACGAGCCTGGTATGGCCGGTTGTAACAAACTGGTTCTGCAGTGTGGACCTGCAGATACTCCTGGAGAAGGAAAAGATCCATAGTGTGGCAACTGTGAGACAGAACCGTCTTGCAGGCTGCACATTCATGGATGCTCGTTCCATGAAGGCGAAAGGACGGGGAACACACCAAGAGAAGATGACCACTCACAATGGTGTGAACCTTTGTTACGACAAGTGGTTTGACAACCGTCCTGTGACTTTCCTGAGCACATTTATTGCAGCAAACCCCACCACACAAGTCCAAAAAAAGAAAAGAGTTGGTCCATGTCCCACGCCCCAAAATTGTGTCGGTGTACAACAAGTGCATGGGGGGAGTGGATCTTCTGGATTCTTTGATACCCCTGTACCGCACCAAGATCAGGTCAAATAAATGCTACCACTGAATTGTCTTCCACATGCTAGACATGACCCTGGTAGAAGCATGGCTTCTCTACAGAAGAGACTGCCAGTCACAAATGCCACAGAAGGCCCATCTTCCACTGTTGGACTTCAAAATGCAAGTGGCTTCCTGCTTTTGCATGGAGAACAAGGTGACCAACAAGAAAAGAGGGAGACCTTCCCAAGCTCTTTCGATTGGGAAAAACAAAAGAGGGCCCCTCAGCTGCGTTCCACCTGACCCTGTCCGCAGGGACAACACTGACCACTGGCCTTTGCATGCAAATGATAAGGGCAGATGTAAAATGCCAGGATGCAAAGGCATTGTAAGAAGCAGGTGCTCCAAGTGTTCAGTGTTCCTCTGCTTCACCAGTGAGAGAAACTGCTTCCTGGACTTTCACAAGGGGTGAAATGAGGGATGACGAAATTAAATGAATGATGAACAAAATATTAAATGTTAAATTTGTTAAATACAATTTTAATTGTGGCAATATTTTGTGTACATGTCTTGATTTCAATAAAATTATGTTTTTAGGGAAAATTGTGATTTTCTGGTACTTTACTCAATTGTGCATTGTTGCCATATGTGGCAACAATTTACCAACTACCCCCCCTATAAATAAATAAATATATATTTATATATATTTAATATTTAGCTTAATTAAGCTATTTTAAATCATGTTTCAAAAATTATTCATGTAGTAGACGGTTAATTAAGTAGGGGTAGCTTTTACGGTACTGGAATTTTGAGTGAAGGTAGGGAAAAGGGTCAATAATGAAGTATCAGTTTATACAGGTGAACTACTGGCAATACTGTTGACAGTGCAGTGGGTGGAGGACACCAGGTCTTTGAGGTCAGTTATTTGCTCAGATTCCAGTTCAGCATTAAAAGGCTTACAGTGCAACCGTTCCAAAAGCAGACCAGATATTGTGATTGAGGTGCAACATACATTATACCGTATTCAAATGATGGGACTTATAGACCCTGTTTCCACCTGGCATTAATATGTGGTTTTTAGGATCCGATCGCGCTAACTACAGGTGGAAACACGCTCAATGCGCATTGAATGCGCATTGAGATTATCCACATTCGGAGGTGGTTTGAGACCACATATCCACATACCCATTAACAGTGGAAACACGTATGCGTATCTCATACACATTAGGCCCCGCCCACTCAACTGCGGCGAGTGACTGGGCGGAAAGGCGTACTCATTCACGCGACAATTCACGTCATAAAAGCGCACCGTTGCAGGTAAATAATAAAGTCGTGTGTGGAACAACTGTGGTCAAGCCAGCGGTCTCTTGTTTTTGCATGGTCAAACCAGCCGCTTCTTTATTTATTCCCCCCGTGTTGTTGTGAGCACAGAGACGGCTCGGTGCAACTGATAGAGACAGTGAGCGAACAGCTCTGGCTGCGGCAGCTTCGTGACATCGTAGCAGTGGGACACAGTGTAGCCAACTGATTCATTTAATGACGAGGAAAAACACCACACAATAAACAGTGCCGCGCTCACATTTTCGCCAAAACACACTGACTCTCTTCACTCTAGCCGAGGTGACTACACAAGGCGGAAATGATTCTTTCGACCAACTGTGGTCAAGCCAGCGGTCTCTCGTTTTTGCTCGGTCAAACCAGCCGCTTTTTTATTTATTCCCCCCGTGTTGTTGTGAGCGTGTATTTAGCCTACTACTATCTATGGCGTAAACACACAGAGACGGCTCGGTGCAACTCATAATAGAGACAGTGAGCGAACAGTGCTGGCTGCGGCAGCTACGCAGTGGGACACAGTGTAACCAAGTGATTAATTTATTGACGAGGAAAACACCACACAATAAACAGTGCTGTGCTCACATTTTCACCAAAACACAAGACTCTTGCCGAGGTGACCATAGACATTATAAAGGGATTTATAATGTCTATGGTCGTGGATGGTCAACACTTCTTCTTCTTCTTCTTCTTTTATTTCCGGCAGACTAGGCAAGGGCGGGGCACTGCTGCCCCCGCCGATTAAAAACAACAGTAGCCTATAAGCGGAAATGATGTACGAGCTGATTTCCATACAGCGCGGGGAATTCGAATCCGGATCGCAAACGCGCATAGAAGACGCATTGTTAAGGCCAGGTGTGAACAAGCATATTACATTTACATATAACGATCGGATTCCTCAGAACCACATATTAATGCCAGGTGGAAACAGGGTCATAGTTGTATTTGTATGGGTTCCAACACACATTGGGATGAGAGGAAATTAATTGGCAGATAAGCTTGCAAAAGATGGTACAACAAAAAGTATAATTGATGTAAGTATAAATATACAGTAGGTAAAACTGAAATTAAAGGCATTATTGGCAAAGACTGATTCGGAGGTGACAAAAGCAGTGGGAGGAAGAGCGGAAATGAATATGGTTCTACAGAGTCCAAAGGAAAGTGGGAGAAATGAGATGTGGAGGTAAGAGCAGAAGAGAGGAGTTGGTTCTATCAAGAATGAGATGTGGACACAGGTCCGAACAGTACACTGTTTTTAATAGGAAAACATGAAACAGGCAGATTGTGGGCAAGAAGAGACCGTAGAACATGTTATAATGCAGTGTGAGAGATATGAGACAGAAGGCAGATGAGGGGAAAAATAGACATTCTACAAAAGAATTCCAATAAGTGTAAATATAAATTATTTTAATTATTACATTTTTTATTTATTTTTTGTAGCGAGGTTGTTATTTATTCCACACTCCATACCAGTAGATGGTGGTAATGCATCTATAAGTTGTTTGCCAACCGCCAAAAAAACAATACAGAAGAAGAAGAAAAATAGACTGAAGAAGGATTGCTAACTTCTAGACTACTGGAATCTTGTTGAGTACTACCTTTAAATTCTTTTCTGCTGGTTTGTTACTGTTTGTGCAGTGTTGGTTAACATTTATTTACTGTTTCTGCTGTGTTGGTTAACATATATTTTGACTGCTTTGTTTGGACTACCTTGCTTATCCGTCTCGATTAAGCGAGGACCTTACTGTTGCATTGCCTAACCTCCTCTTTTCTCCTATCCACTGCTAGCTTACTATATAAACTTTCTTGTTGGATTTGGTGGTACATTTGGAGAGAACCATGTTAAAGATGAAAATCTGTCAGATCTTTTCTGAAATTCCTACTGTAGTTGATGTTTGGAACTTAGAATAATCTTTCAACTGATTCCAAGTTACATTTTTCTACTGCGTGGTACCACTGATCCCACGCAGTACTGAGAGTCCCTTTGATTTCTAGGAACATAAATGCAGGTGCAGATATTTTCTTGAGCTTAAACTAAATGTGTCCTGTTGTGTATGTTACGTATTCAAGGAAGTGTGAAATGTTTAGAAACTGTAAGTGGGACAGAAACACTTTCAGCATTCAAGCACCACAGAACACTTTACCTCCACACATTGACTTTTTGGACTAATGAACCTCAGCACAAGAAAACCTTGAGTGATTTTAAATGCTCTGTAGTTTCACAACCTAATTGTCAACAAAACTTTGTTTCATTATATATATTATAACATTTTGATGAAGGTAACGCATTACGTACTGTCTTGCTATGAACTTTGTTTGACCTCACAAGAGAGGTACTGTGAATGTCCTTGCAGAAGGGGTAGAGAGACTCCCACATTCCGTTCTCAGATAAGAACCTCTGCGCAATTAAAACTCATCTTGCAAGAAACTCAATGACCTGGACACACGAACCTGGTGTTTTCGCACACACCTTCTTCACTGCATATAATCCTGCACAATTGTTCAGTTATTTGTCTCAATCATCTGTGCCACACTTGTGACGTATGTTAATTGAGCACCCTTGTAGCTGTTTGCAAGTAAAAACCAACCTGCTTTGAGGATGCCTTGACTCAGATCTCTTTATTAAAAATACTTGGGTTTTTTGATAAAATAATTCCTGTAACACTAATCTCCTCGGCTTATTTAAACTTTAAAAGTGTTTTTAAAAGTCTCCTTCGTCCCCTCCCTGTTTACAAGACAGAGTCATTAATGCAGACTGTCAGCACCACAAACACAGCAGTGTTGGCTTTGTTTTAAAGTGAGGTTCAGTACAGCTTGGCTAGAAAGGATGTACATCTTACAACTTTCAGTTAAGCAGTTATGTATCTACTGTATATCCAGTAGGTTTTAAAGGTCCCCTATTGTGCAAAATGCACCTTTTCACGATATGGGTCCCTGATGTGATAGAGACTACAAGGTATGCGAAAAAAACAAGCCTCTCTCCTTGAATCCAACTGGCAGTTACATTCAAACTAGCAATTCAATTCATGGCCATTCATATCAAACTAGGATTGTTTGGAAGGCAGGGCTTAAAGAGACAGGCTCTCAAATGGAGCATTTCAGACAGAGGTTGAAAAGAGAAGATTCGGCAAATGGCATTGTGAGAAATATTTAGGGTTTTTTTGGACACTGCACCATGAAAACAGTTTCTAGTAGAAACCCAAATTACAATTTTTTACCTGAAAATGGGCATAATATGTGACTTTTAAAGAACACCATCATGCTATCGGCAGTTTATGTATATACCACGCAGTGAAATGTAACCTGCTTAGGCTTTGGAGCAGGAGATAAAATACATTAAATGTTGTTTGTGTGCTCATTTACTACCAGCCTCTTTCGGGACACTATAGGTGTTGGCCGGTATTCTTCAGTAGAAAGGGAAGAAGCAGCTAGGGAGTTGAGTGGCTGAGATCTGTCGTCATCCCCGGAGGTTTGAAAGCCCTCCCAGGTCATGCAGAAATGAGCAGACATGCTTTTATGTGACTTCACTATGGATTGTAGGGAGGATTTTGACATGGACTGTGCCACATGGCTGCTTAGCGTCCGGCCAGCTGGTGTCTGAGCAGCTGGTTGGGACCCATCTTGCAGGAGGTCACACTGCCACTCAGCGGCTAGCTTCTGGCCAGGCTGCTCAGGATGCAGTGACCTTTATATGCAGTGAGCTTTGGGGGGATCTTGGGTTCTGTGTCTCCATGATAGCCTGTACCCATGTAGCTCTTTCAGTTCAACAATTCTGCCAGAACTCTATCACACCCTCACTAATGTATTGACTTGGTTTAATTAGTCTCAAAAGGAGGCACAGTCCTCTTCGCATCAGACCCGGTTCGAATTAAACCCGTTCTCTGCATGTCATTCCCCTCTCTGCCCAATTTCATCTCGGTCTCTCTTAACTATCAAATAAAGTATTGAAAATGCCTTAAATAAAAAAACTTAATATAGAAAAATTAAAAAGATACCGTTCAAGTAGTGTTATCAAGAGAAGTTAGATCAGGTCTGGTGAGAGAACCTAGTGTATTTACCTCAACTGCCTCCGCCTTGCTACCATACTGTACAGTATACTTACAAGTGCTTTTTCTTATGGCCAGATCTCCAAGAAGCCACAAGATTAAAGTGAAGCAACTACCTGGAAAAGCTTGGCCATCAGCCATTTTGGCCATAGCTTAAAAAAGGAGAGCGGTGTGCTAACAAATTTGAGTTTGGTAAGTGCCAAAGAGTGTTTGAATAGGCATCCATGTGTCAAAGAGATAAAGGGAAGCTCCACTCATAAGTTTTCTGGCCACGAGTAGTACTGCTTAGTTTTGTGTGGGAACAGTTGTATTGTGCCTTATGTGGCTCATGAGGATCTTTGTCAAGTCTGAGAACTTAATCCTAGTAAAGTCACAGAGAGCTCGAGCTCAGCTTGAGATTTGAATACACTGAGCTCACATTACAAACTGCAAGCATAGAGTTTGAATGACTTTGATGCTTACAAGCTAGGTAGAAGGTAATAAAAATAGATGTGTAGCCTACTAGCAATGGTATGATCCTCTGTTTTCGAAGCTTTACCTGTATCTAGGAACATAGGTCAGGAATCAGGATACCCGAGCCTCTGCTGCATTCATATCGAACACAGTATATTTGCGCATACATTTAAAAAGCTAGAGATTCACAGACACCTGATTGAAGAGAATAATTGCTCTAAATGTCTTTCAAACATGCACTATTTGTTCAATAACACAGGAGAATGGCAAAGCGTGCAGAAGCTCTTTTGATACACCATATTATAGAGTGAGGAAGATCGACACACGCACGTCATGCCACCACAATAAAGGGTAGGACTGCTCTACATCAGAGGCAAGGTCATCGATTCAGCTGCATTATGGGTAGTCAAACATTTGAGGTGTCTAAGATTCTTCCATAAAGCAGCTGCAAAGACAGAGAGAGTGTATGGCCAGTTGTTGCTGCTTTACCCGGAATTCCACTCAGATCAGTTCTTTATTATCCCGCAAGTGAAATTAGATTGACAGTAGTGGTAAAAACACTAACACAACAGATGACATAAGACAGAGTGTAAACAACCTGACCAAAATCCACTGGTTCCTTTTTTTTTTTTTTTTATTAATGCATTTTTCTTAATGACAGTACACACACATCAAATGGTCAACTCATATAATAAATAGCTTTTCTATTTTAAGACACAATTCAGTATATTTCTTTTTTAATAAAGTGCTTAGTGCTGCTTGAAAGTGCCGTCAAGATTTAGCACTGATTGAGTGCATTTATTGCACTAGATACATCGTAAAATGTGAATCTATTGCTCTTAACCCTGCAAGCAATAGATTCCCTCCAAGAGGGGATTGTCAGAGCTGGATACAATTGACCTTGTTTTCTTCACAATCTGTCTATTCCAGTATATCTGTCAGGGAGAAATGTTGAGCGCCAATTATTTGGCCGGCTGTTTTCACTATACTGGATGGACAGTTTTTGTTGTGCACTGAAAGGTTACCATACCAGGAGATACGCAATATCAACTTTGTTCGACTTGCTGCTGCGTCTCACACTGGGATCATGGCAACCACAGACCCCCAACTGGTATCTGAGAATCACAAGAAGTGGAAAAATATTTCAATGAAGGTAAAACGTTTTGAAACAACACCAGCCTCTTCAGTCTATGTCCATAGTTTTGCAAAACATAATATACGGTATGTACTGGATTTGTGTATCGTATGTCTGACCCTTTGACCTGGGGCGAGGCACAACATGTTGCCAAAGACAGAAACAAATGGAGACACATTGTATCGGCCTTATTTCCCATGGGGGAAGAAGAGGCATAAGTAAGTAAGTAAGTATGTCTGACCCTTTCCTCCCTCATAAGCTACAACTTCCTCCATTCAGAAACCTGATGAGATTAGAGTACAGGTATTCTAATAATAATTGAAAATTTCTATTAAAAAAAGTGAACATTTCATATATTCTAGATGTAGTACACAAAGTGAATATGTCGGGCCTTTCTTCTGTCTTAATTGTGATTATAAAAAATCCAGTAGGCCTATCTAAACAATACATAAATATTATTTAAAATCAATGAAAAAAGGATTTATAAAACAGACATTTCCACTTTTTAAAAAATATGTTTATACTATATTCATTAACTTTATGTGGGGTGGAAAAATGAACTTTTCTTTGTTATTCTAGACACCAGTAGGTGCACAGCAGCAGCAGTCTGTGGTGTATGGTGCGGGTTAATAAAGGATCAGATGTAGCCAGTAGCTACCAGCAGGGGAGCTACACCCTGCTGCCGTCCATTCAAAATGAAGAACCTCAGTATTGCCAAGCAGCAGGCCCTCGCTGTCTAAAATCACATTTACTGAGAAGATGTTAGCGATCTATGTTTTAAACTACCCAACGAATGCACACACTACTACAACTCTGTTACTAGGCTGGGTGGTTTTTTGGAAATGATATTGGGCTATTGTATAGGATTGGCCATCAGTTTGTTTAGGGAACAGGTGACAGAAATGCAAACCACATACTATTCCTTTTTACTATTCTACATACAACAGCTGATCATAAAAAGTATGTTGTGAGCATGCAGTACGCATACAATTCTATTTTATAATAACATTGCACCATACACTTGCCTCTTGTTTGTATATCCGTCACTTTGCTGGTTGATTTCACACAGAGTCTCTTTCGATGTGACGTAACTTCCTGTGTGCATTGGATTGTTGGTCAGAATTGCCAAAAATGCATACTGATTTCAACACTAAGGTATTGGGACATCCTAAATCGTTTTCTACCATACTAAATAGTAGGAACGTATGGGTATTTGAAATGCAGCCTAGGTTTTTCTTTCTACATTGTTCCTCAAAGCTGCTCCATTCCTTTTCATCCACCTAGAGAAGGAATGACAGAAAAAAAGAGTGTTGGGTCGAATTAAAGAAGGGACGAGAAAACAAGTCAACAAGAAAGGATGACAAATTGAGAGAGAGAGAGAGAGAGAGAGAGAGAGAGAGAGAGAGAGAGAGAGAGAGGCAGACTGGGCTGGCTGACATGCAAATATTCCCCAGAGGAAGTATGGCTGTCCCTAGTGATAGCGATCCAATCCCGTCAATTGTGCGAGCGCATGAACAGAAGAGGACCGACATACAACACAACGCGACAGTTTATCCTGTTGGGCAAAGAGAGAGAGCATACTGCTGCCACCATTCAGACGCAAACAAGGCCCAGACAAAAGGATGGAGAAAATGTGCAATACCATCTGTTAGCTCATGGCTCCTCCGCTCATACTAATCATTGCTGTCGCACTCTTTCACAGGGAAATATGTTGAGTGTTGTGGTGATTATGGACAATTAATCAGTTTGTCAATTCAAAATGCCAGCTATTTTGTGCTAGCTCCTATAATGTGAGGGATTAAGTTATTTTGTCTGATGTGATTGTAAATTGATTTTCTTTTAGATTTGGACAGTTGGCCAAATAATTTGAAGACATCGTCTTGCTTTCTGGGTAATTGTGTTGGGCTCAGCAGCTTGTTTCTTTTCCGATATTTTTCTCATATTGATATCCCTAGTATTACTCACCATATATAGACGTATGGGAGTCGATAGGTTAATGTTATCACCTGCATTATTTCTGAAAGTTCATGTTGTTGTGTTTTAATATTTTCTTTACGGTGGAACAATTTAAATGATATGATAGGCTTTTGGCTGCTGTTTCATTCAGTATAACGATCAATTCAAAAAGTTTAATTTTTTTAGATTAGCTCAAAACTATGCACCACAACTGAACCATTGAAAAAAATGTTTTAAAAAGGGTTTAAAGCTTTGTGATTAGACAAAAATCCAACTGGGGAGTCATGCTTATCTTCTCTACTCACATTTTATATAGACAGTATTGTAACTTTGTTCACATTATTTGTGCTTTAACTAATATGATTAGTTGCAATACAATACATTGGTTCAGTGCCATGTGAAGTGGCAACATGTTATAGTGAGGGTACCCCCCAATACCTTTTAGGGCCCCGGAAAGTCTAAGGCCGGCCCTGAACTGGATGGAATGTATTAAGATTGAAAACCTCCTTAACCACACCTATAAAATATGAAACTATCCCCAAAAGGAACACAGTAAAACCCATGGATACCTTTTTGCACAGAAAGGTTTATGTTGTATACAGCTTACCATCCAAAACGACAGTATGACAGTTAGCACATTTTCTTTTTCTCAATTTCAATG
Source organism: Ammodytes marinus (assembly GCF_949987685.1). Lineage (NCBI taxonomy): Eukaryota > Metazoa > Chordata > Actinopteri > Uranoscopiformes > Ammodytidae > Ammodytes > Ammodytes marinus. The sequence goes on from NC_137213.1 coordinate 6,598,442, forward strand.
CAAGTAATCTGTAATAGTGACAAATGTGCACATAATTATAGGGGACACATGGAGTCAGTTGTTCATCTTCTGTTGGGCTTTTATGCTGAAAAAACAGAGCATGGCTTTCTTAAAGTATAGGCTACAGCAGGGGTGGCCAACCCGCGGCTCGCGAGCCGCATGCGGCTCTTTGCCCAGCTTCGTGCGGCTCTTCAGTTCATATCAAATTATGTGATTATATATATATATTTTTTTTTTATACTTTTTTTTTTATGTGGGCCTATGTGTGTGCATGTTCGCAAACGTTTCATGCGGCTCTTACGTTCGTTTTACATGTTGTCTATTATTTAATTTTTTATTTTATTAATGTGTAGGCCCTATGTGTATGCCTGTTCGCAAATGTTTAATTGAGGACGCAACATAACGTTCGCAAACGTTTGGTGCGGACGCAACATAAAACTGCCCGCTCAGCTTGGAGGGAGGTTTTCCGTGAGTAAACTATTTGTGTCAAGTTCGCTCCGAAACAGAGTGGGAGAGTTCATATTTTTTGTTGAACGTTATGGCAGGCCATTCTGCCTTATATGTCAGGTGTCATTTGCGCATTTCAAGGCTTCAAATCTTCGGCGCCACTTCAGCTCTCGCCATGCTAAAAGTAAGTCCCACAAAGCAACATGCATAGTAACATGCACGCTATTTTAAATTGTTATATTTTTGTTTGTGGACTTGGTTGAACTGAGAGTTTGTGTGTGAGGCAGTGCACACAATGTTCATTGTTGAAAATGACTGCCCTGTCGTCTTTAGTACTGTAGGAGTCCAGTCCTGTTATTATCACAGGGGCGGCCTTAACGATCTGGGGGCCCGTTTCAAGTCCTAGTGTGGGGCCCCCTGTTTTTTTTTTTTTTTTTTTAATAAATAATGCTTGTGCATGCATGTGCAAGCTCCCCGCGAAAATAAAAACGCCCCCCCCCCCCCTGAAATCTTACTGGCCACCCCAGTGCCCCCCCCCCCCCCCCAGTTCAAATGTTATTTTTTATTTTAATTTTATTTTTTTAATTACATTTTTTTCCTGATATGTATCCTAGTTCAGAGATGTTATGTATTTTTTTTTCTTTCTTAACTTTTTTTGATAGGTAGTTGCCAAGTTCATCACACAAACACTCCAATCCACTGATATGAGATCAGTTTGCAATTTTCAATTACTAAATTAATGGTAGGACTGTGGCCACTAGAACTGGTCTCTGGTCAGCAAAGGTCTTGAAAACAGCATAAGTGTGCTTGTGACATGCGTGCCACCCATGCACGTGTATGGGCATGTGCCCCAGCAGATTTTTGAAATCTGAATAAAAAAATTAAAGTTTGTAGTTAGCGAGTGTAACATGTTCTTAGCAAGGGCAGACTTTCATAAATAAAGGTTTATTTTTTTAGCAAGATATTTGGTCAAAAGCTAGTGGTCATCCGTCCCTCTGTGCAGTTGTTAGGCATCTGGCTGCTAGCAAGTTATGTTGTCTTGCTAATTTTACTATTCATCTGAGCTGAAATAAATATTGACTTTTTCCTTATTATCTTCGCCAGAATGCACCAGAATGCTTAGATTACATGTTAAAAACACAAAAAAATCTTCTGGGGGGGATGCCCCCAGACCCCCCTTCAGGGGTTTAGTTTTCTGACAAACATTACAATTGATACTAACATGATTTGGGCATTTGGGATTATAAATCATCTTTGAATTGGTTGTACAGCATATCACATGCTATTCATTCAGGGGTGCGATGGCCACCCCACTCTAACTCTGTGGCCCACCTTGGCCACCCCCAGTCAAAATTTCCTGGAATCGCCACTGTGTGTACCCGTGTGTACGATGTGGCTCTTTGCAGTAACACAGTAAAAAATGTGGCTCTTTGTCTCTGACTGGTTGGCCACCCCTGGGCTACAGTGTAACTTCTCCTACATCCCCATACACGGCCAGACCACAGGTGCCTTCAGGGAGAGTTTGGAAAAGGGCAAGATGATACATTTTATTTTTGGCTGAGATGTTTAAGAACTCCTGACCTACAAAGACAGAGTGGAGAGCGCTAAATCTGACAAATGCTTGACTGCAAGGTACTGACCTCAGAGGTAAACCTGTCAAGGGGGGCTGATAACAACGTAAACAAACGGAAAAGTTCACTCAATTCACACAGTGCAGAAGAAATACTGCTGCTCCTTCTGGTTCCTCCACTCATGCTCAAGTACAGTTAGAATGTATCCATGTATCACCTGCTGACTGGACAATGTATTTTAGAACCTGTACATAACAAACTCTTGTTCAACCATCATTTGGCTGTATAACAACATGCTTTGTATTCCCTTCAGTTGGAAGATCTTAGTGTTTTTCCCTATTAACCTTGAATTAGCAGCTGCCACTAAGTCACACATTGAAACTCGCATATTGATCAGCAAAGCATCGATCGCACAGCTTCTTCATGTGGCAGTATCTCCTTTTCTTAGTGAACCAGTCATTAATCCAACACTTAATGTCAAATGTTTCTCTTCTTTCCAGTTTCTATGAAAAACCATCTAGCATGTTATTTAAATATGTGGTTCTGAGCAGATCCCTACATGTATGTATCTAATTATCTATTTTGTGCTGCAATGGGGATGTTTGTCTTTGGTGCATTCTGCCCAGATTAATTTAAGATAATTAGACCATATTAAAAGTTGCTTAAAACAGAATTTAGATAAAAAAAAAAGGTAAAACAATGTTAGATTGAGGGCCAATCAGAGCAGACTTTTTTTTGTGGAAGGCGGGGCTTAAAGAGACAAGCTCTAAAACAGAGCATTTCAGACAGAGGCTGAGAAGACGAGATTCAGCAATGGCAATGTCATACATTCAAATGTTTGTTTGGACACTACACAATAAAAACTGTTTCTGGTAGAAATGTTGAACCTGAAAATTAGCATTATATGTGACCATTAAATTAAAGTCACACAGAGCTTCTAGCGTGGCTGTATACTCTTCTGACGTCTAAATACATTGTAATACACAATCCAGGGAAGTCTCATTTTGGATAATGGAAACATTTGACAATGCCGTCTCTATATTGTGTTGGGTTTTTTCTAACAGATATTTACACATATTCTCAATATCGACTGACAGTCTCTATGAAATTTCACATTACTTTACAGCCTCTGTGTTGAATAGAACAACGCCAGAGTGGTTTACATGATAGGGTTTGGTTTGAGAAAAAGGAAATGGCAAAGATAAAGTCAATGTCAGAGTGAATAATGAGTGGGAACAAAATGGCCTTTGAGTATGAATATCAGGCTGTGTTTTTCCCCTCGGCCATGAGAAAAGATCACTTATCTGCAACACCACACCGCTGCCCACCTTTATCAGTCTTTCAGAACACCCATGGCACACCAATTTTTACCCCAGTCTAAAAGAGCAATGTGTCTTGTCAAAGGGAAATAAAGTTCAGAATGACAAGCCAAAACGACTAAGAGCTAAAGAATAAGTCGGAAAGAGAGAGGGGGGGGGACTGGGGGGGAAAAGGAAAGTGCGGTAGAGAAAAACGGAGAGAGATTGGCATGCAAGTACGTATTTGTCCATGGTCGGGCAGAGATGGGTGAATCGATAGGCTGATGGAGGGCTGACAGAATGACAGCCCACATGCCGATCGCTGAAGGACATCGAGGAAAAGCAAGAGAGTTAGAGAGGGGGGGGGGGTAAAAATAAATAGTGTTAGCAAAGGTAGGAGAGAGTGAGAGTGAGTGAGATAGGCTGACAGCTAGTAGTAATGAATGATAATTGTTCATCAAGTGGACGCGCTCAGTATGTGGGGGCGAACATTAGCCCCAGTCGTTTCTTCAGCCTTCTACACAGTTCTACAAACACAGCCTGTTAGCACACACAAACACACACACACAGTGTTGCCACATGAGCTGGCATCTACTGACAAATATGCATTCAGATATGTGCAATGGCCTACACATACTCACAAATAAACTCCACAATGTAAATGTTCTCCTCTTTTTTAATGCTTGGTGACTTTAAACTGCCAGTTTAGATGTTGATTTCACAAAGTGACCAGAATACAAAATATGTTATACTGGGACTTTAATTAGTTCAACATAAAATGAGGTAATTTTACTCATTGTTTCAAAGGAAACACGAATAATCGTGATGATAAAATATATATTTTTTTTTAATAAATAAGGCAGACACCTTGTTTTGAATACGTCTTGACAACCTTGAGTACAAATGAATTTTATTTGGATTTTTCATCAATATAATGGTATGGCCACGTGCTAATTTATGACAGACGTCCATTACTTTTCAATGTGCTTAGTAATTTCACTGTCACTGTGCATGTCATTAGCAATTTGTGTTGCTACTGAATGATGAGTGATGGTTGAAATATATTTCATAGACAATTGGGTGTTCTCTATATTAGTGCGGCACGATTCTTGCTGAAATTTGAATCACGATTTTGCTCATTAAGATGTGATATCACGATTCTTAATACGATTGTTTTATTTTAACAAAAAAATGTATTGCACTCTTAGACACCCTTAAACATTGACGAATATGCTCTTGAGATATGGCTGGTATGATATCACAAGGCTAGATTGACTACATGAAGCAATGAGAATTTGCTATGAGCATGCCTATACATTCAATTGGATATTTAATCAAAAACAAGTAACTATATGCTCAGTTGCTAGACCTGGCCGCTGAGGACAGATTTTAGTCTCTGTAAAAGGCACGAATGTATAAACCAACCTGGCAACCTTACTGTAATGACAAAACTTATTAAAGGAGAAGTAAGTGATGTTTTTTTGTTAATATACATGTTAAATCCCTCCATATTCATACAGCAATCACTTAACAGTATGGGTATTTCATAACACAGGTCTCCCAGTCATTCAGCTTTGCAGTAATTGCCAGATAACATTTTGAGTATCCCACTCCCGTTTTTATCCAATCAGGAGACAGAGCGCTATAAAGAGGCGGGTCTCTGTGCCCACTTTCCGGCGAAGACGGCTGCGCGTTCATGTTGTGGTGATGTAGGGACGAGGTAGGGGACTGCTAACTGCAGTCACAAGTCACGTTTCCATCTAAATGTGTAGCAAATCTTTTGAAAGTTTGAAAAAGAAAAGAAAAAAAGGTATGTGAATATGATGTGATTTCATCACGTGGTTGGAGCGGATAAACTACATGCGCTCTCGCGTTAGCACCAAACAGCACGCAGGAGGAGGGGCATTACGCTCGGCCTGTGTCCGCCTGTCAGACACTTTTTTCGGAAACTTTACCTGGCAGACTTGGCTGGAGAACCATGTCAGACAACTGCGCATTCTTAGCACTTCATCTTTACATTACGGTTAGGAGTTAAGCGTTATTAGAGGATAAGATCAGTAAATAAGGCATGTTAAATACTGGCTCTTCCCCATACACACCGCTCAGCTGTACATTATGAATAAAAAAGCTTTCCCTTTTAATTGTTTATGTATGACATTTCCTTCAGTCGAGTGTTGTAATGTTTTTTTTTTAGTTGATTGCTCAATTCTCAGCAATTAGTTTTTGTTAAATGTCTGCAAAGTCTGGTACATTCATTCTAACCCACGTCCAAAGCAGTGTTGCTCTACTGTCCCAACTACAAAAAAATAATTATTAAACATTTTAAGAAACTTTCTTTACCAGGAAATGAGAATAATAGACTCCAGAACTTTTGAGAGAAAAAAAAACACACCAAAAAATATATTTGTTTGAATTTTTAATATCTTGTCCATGTTTGAAACAGCGGTTGAAACGAGTAAACTTTACTCACTAGCCGATCAGAATTATCGGTAACGCTTTACGAAAAGGTTACGTTAAATGTTAATCAGATACTTTTGACACTCATTCCACAGTTTATTAGCTTTATAGACAGAGGGTGAGGTCAATGGGTCACTAAAAGAGTGATGACCTCCATCAGGTGATTTGGTAACACTTAACCATAAGGGTAGGCTACATTAATTAACTTTAAGTTAATACTTATTAATTATGTCGACTAACCATTAATAACGGCTTAGTTAATGATTATAACTACTATGAGTTAACTAAGTAATGTATAGTTCATTGCAATAACTATTCTTAATTAACTAATGCTTAGTTATAAGCATTAACTAACTAATGCTGTATACAGCATGCTGAACAATTATTAACAGTATTAAGCAGTATATATGTACTTACCTAAAACCTAAATATCCATTCAACTGCATGCTAAACTGAGAATTGTTTCAACAGATTTAGTTTTCTGCCAGACAGCAGTTGCTTTTTCTATCACTCCACCATCAGCTGCTCGACTCAGAGCTACTGTGGATTATTAAAGAGACCCAAAAAAAACTAAGTAAGCGACTGTCTGGTGATAACTAAAGCTGTGGAAAAAAATCTCAGTTTAGCGTACAATTGAACGAATATTTAGGTGTCAGGTTAGCATTTATATATGTGGAGAACATTTAATTTTCTTCTGGCCCTGTCAGACTGCAACAGTACAATGCTGACTTCTGCTACAGCAACATCTCCCCTAAACTCCTTTTAGAGACTGCACTGATCACCATCTCTATAACGTAACATATCTATGCCAAAGTAACCAACCCCACTTCAGAAATACTGAAATATCCCTTTACCTTTTAGCTAACGGTTGAAAGCATTAACTAAGCATGAACTAACATTGAATAAATGTACAGTGTCACCAAATCATCTGAAGGAGTCTATCACTCTTTTAGTGTCCCACTGACCCCACGCTCTGTCTGTAAAGCTTATATACTAATGAGTATTTAAAGTATCTGATTTCAGGGCAACTGTGGTTCAGGTGGTAGAGCGGGTCAGCCAACGATTGAAGGATTGGCGGTTCAATTCCCACCCTGCCACCTGTGTCATGGTTGTTGTGTTTTTGGGCAAGACACTTTACCCAACTTGCCTTGTGTGAATGTGTATGACTGCTGGATGTTTGTGGTGGTCTGAGGGGCCGTAGGCGCTAAATGGCAGCCACGCTTCCGCCATCGGTCTGACTGTGTGTGAATGAATGGAACCTGGAACCCTGTAAAACGGTTTGAGTGCCTAGAAAAGCGCTGTAAAAATCCAATCCATTATTATTATTATTATTATTATTATTATTATTATTATTATTATCACCTTGAAAGTTTATAATCTTCAGGCTGAGCCTCTCGTAACTGATCTTAAAGAGGACCTATGATGCTTTTTGACTTTTATGACCTATAAACGTTGTTATGATGATTCATAGTCATGCTTAACCATACTAAATTATCAAATAATGACTTACATGCATTTCGACGTATTCCCTGCTGACCGTCTGGGGTGTCTGTGCAGAGCACTAAACACTATTCTAGCCAGTCGAGAAGTCACGTCTTCAAAGCGGTCTACCCTTCATAATTTGTGACGTCGCATAAAACTTTGTGACGTCACCACGCGGATGTTTCCATGTATGGTAATGCTGTCACTTCCCTGTTCGCATCTGCCTCGCGCCCTTATAGGTCCATGCTCGCACTTCCTGCCACTGAAAGTGTTCCGGAAGGAAGGTAACCAATCACAACGGAGTGGGGTTTGCAGGAGGGGGGGAGGGTAGCCGAGATGGCCGATACACAGGCGGAGGGAGCGGAGATTGCCAAAGCACACACACTCAAGTGTTGACAGGACGTGCTGGATCGCCAAAATAAGAGAAAGAGCTTCCCGAAAATCTACATAGTTTTTTGTGATGTGATTCGTGTCAGGTTGCTCTATAGCAGTGTAAAACAATAAATTAAGACCAGAAAAGTAGTATAATAGGTCCTCTTTAAGGGCACTGTGAGATTTGAGCAGCTCACGACAGTCACTGTTAACGTCACTGTGCCTCTTCCCTAGATCAGTATATTCTCTCTGCAGGTGGTGCAGAGCCTTGCTGCTCTCGTCCATGGCTGATTCCTGCTGTTTGAGTCTGAACTCGGTGTCTCTTTTGAAATTGGATTGAGAGTTTGTCTGTGCCAGCTGTTGATGCTGAAGCCTGGAGTAGTCGTCCTCAGCCTTTCGGAGAGCCACAGACAGTTTCTGCCTCTCCTCCAGTGTTTCCATCTGCTTGGTCGAGGATTGGTCGAGGGCGACTCGGTGCTTCTCACACTTGGTCTTTTCCTTTTCAAGAGCAGAGGCGAGTTGATCAGCTGTTTGCTGCAGCTCGGAGCTTCTAGTCTTCTCCTGTATCGGGGCATCTCCCGGCTCTGCCTGTCTCGTCTGGCTGTCCTGCTTTGAGCTCATCTACCATTCGCTGGAGCTTAGCGATGTTACATTTATTCTCAAAGATTATGTCATCTTTCTGTGACATCATCTCTTCGTGGCGCTCAGTGAGAGAACTGTATTTAGACATTATTCTGTCATGTTCTCTCTCTGCAGACTGGAGTTTATCCTTGATATCTGTGTTCTCCATCCATAGCATCTGCACGTCGTCCCTCAGATGCTCTGAGGACGCATTTGCTTCTCTCAGAGAGAGAGAGAGACACTCCTACTCCTTGTTAATGGCCCCTTCCAGTTTGTTGCGAGCTTCTCCGTCCTTCTCATGCTGTTTCTGATTGAGTTGCCACTCCTTAAGCGCAGCCACAACTTCACTTTGCAGCCTTTTGTTCTCAGAAACCAGTTGCTGGTTTAGCTGAGTCTGATGATGGGAGTTCTTCTGAATCCTTCTGCTGCTGGGAGACAGCAGCCTCATAGTCTCTCTGGAGTTTACTGTTTTTAGTCTGTTCCTCTTTTGAGTTCTGAGGCCCACTGGTTAATCGGCCAGTGTCAGACCTGGTCACACTGTATGCACCGTGACGGTGCATACAGTGTGACCAGGTCTGACAGATATGTCGGTGCAAGCCCATTTAATGCCTTATATGTTAAAAGCAGCACCTTAAAGTCTGATCTGACATGGATGGGGAGCCAGTGCAGCGAGGCTAGAATGGGGGTGATGTGGTCAAATTTTCTAGTTCTAGTCAAAAGCCTTGCTGCAGCATTGTGGGCCTTTTGAAGCCCTCGAGTAGTTGACCTGGGCAATCCAGACAGTAGGGCGTTACAATAATCCAGTCTAGAAGATACAAAGGCGTGTATTAATATTTCTGCATCAGCCATGGACAGACTGGATCGTATTTTGGATATGTTTCGTAGGTGGAAAAACGCAATTTTAGTAATTTCTTTGATGTGTTGATCAAAGGACAGGTTGGAATCGAATTTAACACCAAGGTTTCTTACTGTTAAGCTTTGCGAGATAACGCAGTTGTCGGAATTAATAGTAAATTGCTCAAGATGATTTCTAATGTGCGGAGGGCCGATTAATAGTAATTCAGTTTTTTCTGAATTCAGGAGAAGAAAGTTTTGCGACATCCAGCTTTTGACAGCAGATAAGCAAGCCTCTAAATTTATGATTTGGGTACTATCATTGACTTTGACCGGGACATAGAGCTGAGTATCGTCCGCGTAGCAATGAAAATTGACCCCGGAAGCTACGAATAATTTGACCTATGGGTGATATGTACAAAGAGAACAGCAGTGGTCCGAGAACAGAACCTTGAGGTACTCCATATTTCACTTCGGTGAAAATGGATGTTATGTTGTTGTAAGAGACACACTGAGTTCTGCCGGATAGGTATGATTTCAACCAGGCATGGGCTATTCCTGTAACGCCAAACAGGTTTTTCAGACGATCCAGGAGTATGACGTGGTCGATTGTGTCGAACGCTGCACTGAGGTCCAACAGTAGCAGAACTGAGGCCGTGTTGGAGTCCATCATCAACAGACTGTCGTTTACTACTTTGGTGAGTGCGGTTTCGGTAGAGTGACGTGCCCTGAAGGCAGATTGAAATGGTTCAAATAGGTGATTACTAGTCAGATGATCAGAGAGCTGCTGCGCCACTACTCGTTCTAGTATTTTGGATACAAAAGGCAAATTTGACACTGGACGATAGTTATTTAATTCATCTGGATCCAAGTTTGGTTTCTGAAGAGACAACTGTACTTTACTGATGATTTGTCTTGGAGGTAGCTGGGATAAAACCTGGCTATTTATTTAACAACACTAACTGTAATATGTTAACTCTGTTAATGACACCAGTTGTGTCCTTTCAAGTTCCAAACAGGTGCACTGTGAGTGCGACATCATTAAAGCATTATGATTCCACTGAATGATTCTCTGATGATTCTACATTCCACCTTAAAGGGCCAGTTCCCCATGTTTTGGTTTAATTTGGCTAGACACATTACATCGTTACAAACAATCTGCATGGCTGAATAATAAATAAAAAATACAAGGTGTGTTTTTACGTGAACTTGCCCTTTAAGGTACTGCTTTGCCCTGATGTTTTATTTTATTTAAAGGTTGTTTTTATTTACCATGAAGTGTACCAACTTAATTTTTAATTTATTATGCAATTTGTCTCAAAACAATGCTTACTTTTGGAGTTACAGTTGCCATACAACTAAAATTGAAAGAGAATATCAAAAATAGACTATTGTGGTGTTTCAGAGATAGGCCAAGTGAACTTTTTTCCCCTAAATTGAAAGCACCACACAGTTTCTGATAATTGATAATTTAGCTACTTATCTAGGCCTAGCTAACCTCCTGTCCCTTGAGAAACCAAACAGACAGTGCAAGATCAGCCAGCCAATCAGAAATGATTGTCCCACTCCCTCCCTAATTGATCTTGATTGACAGGTCACATTGTACCTGCATGTTGGTATCTTTTATATACAGTAGAGCAGGGGTTCTCAAACTTTTGATAGCTGAGGGCCAATTTAGGAACCCAACATTGGACCGAGGGCCGCCGAAGGAAAATGAAATAATTTCAATGGCCAGGTTGCGTCTTTACAGTTTACATGTATTGGTCTTCATCCAGTAATGTGTAATTAACACATTTTAATTAATTAATGAAGGGCTAGGTTTCCCCCCCAATGTTGGGGGGGGAAACCATAGCTGCCAAGTCTCACTCTTTGGCCGTGAGACACACGCAAATCAACCCGTTCACACTCTCACACGCCACACCTCAAATTTCTCACGCTGAGAAATTAATCCCCAAAATAACATTTGTTTTGCTGGACTTTTATTTTCAAAGTCTTATTTTGAAAAGCTAACAGACATGAGTGCCGTGACTTCCTCTTTCTGAACGCGCGTTAACGTTATGCTTTGATGTGCACTGTGCATTCGAAGTGGGAGGCGAGCCCCCTACCTATACCCTCTCTTCCGAGGTGTGTGTTGATAGCCTGCCAAGTTACCGCTGATAAGAATTGTGTCCCCGCCGGCCGGTGAGCGCACGTGCATCAAACATATTAACCCTTCAATTTCACTCAAGTAAATTCAGAAGATCTTTGGATCGTTTTGTATATTGTTTTTTGGTAATTTAGTTTGAAAATTAGGTTTGCAAAGTAACAAATGGCTCATCCGCCAATAAAAATGTGTTTATTCTTCTAGTGTAATGAACTGTAGCCTTTGTATTGCACATTTATGGCATTTTTCATAACACAAATCAAGGTAGCCTAAGAGGAGGGACCAAGTAACCCAGATGTTTTATTTTAGCCTAGTAGTTTGCAATTGTGTTGAACTGCTCCCTAATTTTTTTTCTTTGAATAAAGCCTAATGCTGCTAGTAAAATACCATACTCAATTGTAGACATGATATAGAATAATTACCTATATTACAGTTTAACCAAATGTTTTAACAATAGGCTACAGGAGATATTTGAAAGCACTACACATGAATTGAATGCTATTCAGTAACAATTGTGTCAGCGAAACCGTGGATGTTCTCTTTTACTTTACATAAAAATGAATGCAGAAAAGGCACACATTGCTTCATAAAAATTCACCAGAATGCAGGAAATTAAGTGTTTAATGCTCCGAATTTTCTGGGTGGGGACCCCCAGACCCCCACTTATAATGTGTCCACACTCAATGTTTAATTAAAACCTGTCTTTAATTAGTTTATTTTAATAGTATTTTTGATGTTTTATCACATTTTCCAATTGTCTTTATTTCTGATTTATTATGAACAATATATAAACTTGCAGGACACTAGCAAAAATGTATCGCCGCCAGTAAAAAAAAAATTAAGAAGAAATTTCGTATTTCCGGTGGAGCTCCGTTTCTCCGTGGGTCTGCAAATAGGTACTCTTGGATAATGTTAGCATCCATCCTTAGACACTTAACCCAATGTAATTCACCTTGAAGGTGAGAAAGTGTATCGTATTGGGCTTAACAAGCTCACTATCTAACAACTTACATTGGGACCACTACACTGCGGGAGGCTGACCAGCCGTCTGCAACGAGAGGCAGAGGCAAGCCAAACGTCGGCAAGTTTAAGATGGTATGGTCCACTGTAGGGGTGTTATTATTAATAATTGGGGAATGAATATAAACAATTAGGAGGGATATTTAAGTGTTTCGACCCCTGTACTGTTTTTACTGTTACGGGGGACGCATCCCCTCCGTGCGTTTCAATAAAAAAAAAAAAAATTATAAAATATATATATATTTTTTTATATATAATTCATAATTCAATGCGGGCCGCGGGCCGCACTTTGAGAACCACTGCAGTAGAGCTACTATCTATGGTTCGTAAAAAACAGACAAGTCTGCATGAGGGCGACAACAATAGAAGAGCGTAAACAATTACCATTTTAGTTAACAGGGTAGCTAAATAAACATATCTTCAAGCTCACTAACTAACACAGAGGTCAAACTAAGAAGAAGCTAAGGGGAGCTAGGATATTCTGTTTCTATCTCGGTAAGCTAGCAAACTGCATGATGCTTGTGTGTGCAGTGCATTAAATATGCCAAGTTTTCTATGTGAGTTAGTTTTCCTTGTTTAGTGTTAAATAATGAATTGCCCAGCACAGTGCTATTTGTGAAGAGGTAGGCATAGAGGTAGGCATCACCTCACCTGTCCCTCTCCATTGGCTTCCTCAGCCGTTGATCCAGACAAGCTGCCTGGATTGCTGGGAACTGCTCTGTAAACCTCTCCACCATGAGGTACAGTGAATTCCAGCGTGTCCTCACATCCAAAATTACACTGTGCTCTGGCAAATTTAAAGCACAAACATTGAAATTACGATAAACAATTGATGATATTTGAAATATTAGTTTTCAATATTTACTTATATCTATGCTACTTACTGAGGACCTTTTTGCTCATGGTGGACCTCATCAGCCACACCACAACGGTGCAAATCTTCGCACACCACCTGGACACAGCTGAGATGCCATACACTTTCTGGGCTGCAAGGTTCAGTGTGTGGGCAACGCACCCCACTTTTAAAAACTTCAAGTTTCTGAGTGCCACATCCATGTTGCTGGCGTTGTCAACAGTGGCAGCTATAACTTTTCCAGCCAACTGGAATTCTTCCAGTATTTCTGCTGCCACCACTAGCCACGGTCTGTGACTCACAGCTTTAATGCTCAGCACTTTCAACTGAATGCTTCCCCTATGAATGTAATGGACAGTCACTGTTAGATAGTGGTCCTGTGCCACATTGGTCCATCCATCACAGGTTATGGCAATGTTCCTGACTTGTGCCAACTGTTGGCTGACATTCTGTTTTACCACAGAATATCATGCAGGAATTAGTGTGTTGGATAGGTCATCCCTGGATGGTGGCCGGTATCTAGGGTTGAGGGCAGCACCCTTTATAGAAATAAAAATATAGAATCTATTAGTCTAGTACACACTATGTCATCATGGTACAGAGGTTTGGGTCACACTTGCATCAAGGAAATTCTGTTTTTCTGTTATAGAACATATTTTCACCTTAAAGATGGGGATTCAACTGTGGAAAATGAATGAAGCCCCAACACCACAAATCTGGTGACCGTCCCGTGGATTTCCTCCACCTTCTTTTTTGTTAATGAAGCCTTCTTAGCCAGGGTGAAAGGAGTCACTGTGGTTGCTGGAAGAGATACAAGAGTGGAGTTTCTGAATATTATTCATTTTTAGTAACTGCTGTAAATATTTTAAATTCTAAATTGATACAAGAAAAGACATATATAGGCCTACTGTATGAGAAAAGACAATTAAACATTAAAAATATATATATATTTTGTTATTGAGCCATACCTTCGATCTTTTTGCCTTCGGCATCTTGTCGATTTGGCTTGATCCTCTTAATCAACAACAAGTGATCTGAGCAGCGGCACTGATGTCACGTGCAACCGTCGCAAGTTGAGATACTACACCAGGGGGGTAAAATGTTTTGTTGCTCTCGGAAACTGTATTGTATATTTGTATTGTTTAAGGTTATTGCATAATTGTTAAATAATAATAATAATATATATATTTTTTAAAGGTACCGAAATTAGGCACTGAAATTTTCATTCTCATTCGGTCTGGTTACTACCATTTACTTCGGAACCGGTGCCATACTAGTACCGGGTTTCGGTACCCAACCCTAATAGGTTACGCGATTAAGAAAAAACAACGGTGGGCCTGTTCATAACTAATTTATATATTCTTTATAATGTAATGATCATGAAATTTTTTAAGAAACCTCAATTTTGGGGGGCCCACGGAACATCTCTTTTTCTTTTGTAATAAAAGGGGCGGGGCCCCACCAGGGACTTGGTGCCCTACGCGCTCTGCGTACCCTGCGTATAGGGAGCGGCGGCCCTGATGCTAACCTTATTCTCTTAGTCGTTACTCAGCACCAGTGTTGGGAACGTTACTTTAAAAAAGTAATTAGTTATAGTTACTCATTACTTGTTCCAAAAAGTAACTGAGTTAGTAACTGAATTACTTTATAATAGAAGTAACTAGTTACCAGGGAAAGTAACTATTTGCGTTAAAAAAAAAATTGCTACACATTTGGATTTTTCTGAGCAGGAGCAGTTTTCACAAGTCAGTTGAAATGAGTAGAACAGACAGGTAGGCCTACTTGTAGGCTACATAACCTTCAATATTTATTGCACATCAACAGACAGCAAGAGGTTCATCCTGCACTTCAAGTATTTTATTCTCAACAAAAGTAGTAGAGGAAACTGCTGAATGTACCGTGCTGATCTGCTATCACTGGATTCACTTCAAGGGTGTCGGCTAAAACACCACTTAAGGCCAAACACGTCAGACTATGAAGCAAGGGACGATGAGAGGAGGAGTAAGGATTTATCCTATGTTTATTTCCTTCTTTAACATGCACAGCAGCATACAGATCCCAGGAAAAGAACAATAGCAATATTCGGCTCGTGATGACACGCTAAACAGCTGTTGCAACCGGCGAATAGCGGCCGTTTAATAACGTGCATAAATTATAATTTATAGAGATTGGGAAACTCCATGCACTTACTCTCAAGGGCGATACAAACAAACTCAGGGAGAGCACGTTTCAACCGTGGATTGATAGGTGGTTACTGCGGCAACGTGCACGCTCACACAACAGAGAGAGAAAGAAAAAGAAACTTCACTAAACAGGCGCTCCGACTGACTGACGTGACGGCGCTAACTGACAGTTATAATGTCATCCACACTGAATAAAACACAACTTAAAACACACCGGTCTCCTCATTAGCAGTTTGTGTAGTATGGAGCCAGGGGCGCGTTCGGATTACACAGTTTATTCAATCAATTCATAGTAACGCACCGCATTTAACGTTCAGTAACGATAACGGCGTTGTAACGACGGAAAAAGTAATTAGTTAGATTACCCCGTGACTGAAAAAAGAACGGCGTTACCTAACGCCGTTATTTTAAACGGCGTTATTCCCAACACTGCTCAGCACACACCCTGTAATCTTTAAGGGGTGCCTAGAAAATTCATGTTTTGGGTCTGATATGAAGAGGGGAACACTACAACCTTAGTTTATGGGTAGATGAGACTAAATGTTTTTCAGCCGACCTCACCGTGTCTTCTAACAGGAGAAAAAGCTGAACTATTGTCCGAGAAACAGACAGACCCTCTTACATCTAAAGACAATCAACTCACACCTGAAGACATCTAGTCATTAGTTTTCAGTCACAGAGTAAAATTTTGAAAAGACAGGGGGTCTCATATTGCAAGACTACAACTAGATTCCTTTTGAGAATAATATCATTTCCGCAAACGCAATTGTGATTATTTAATTAAAAACAAGTTAATTCAATATTCCGAGCGGGGGACTTCCTTTAGTTATTTGACCAGCTTTATTTGCTGATCTCATCCCCCAATAACTTTAACTCCTAACCCTGTATTTGACGGTAGAGTGTTCAGGTTGTGCGGCTGTCAGCCTGGTTCTCCACCGAGGCATCTATGAAAAAGTATCCGAAATAAGTGTCTCACCAGGCGGACACAGGTCGCGACTAATGCCGCTCCTCCTGCGTCGTGCTTGGTGCATGCGAGAGTGTGACAGTGTTTACGTCATTTCGCTTGAGCCAATCCCCTAAGACTAGCGATAATATCAAACATGTTTGATAATGTCGGAACGTCAAGACTGGCTGAAATCAGGTCAGAAGACCACCATACACCAAACGACTGACATTACGTGCGCACGCCACAACTCCAGCACGACTCCAGTGATTTCACTCCGACATTGGAAGATTGTCTGCGACTGTCAAATCACGTGAAAAGGTGTGTAGTGTAAGCCCAGCATAAGAAACTAGCATAAAGAAGGGAAATTATCAAGCAGTAAGTAAAAGCAGAGACATAGAGAGGAAACAACATGTCGATGCAGAGAGAGTGAAAGAGCTTCAGAAGACCTAAAGGCGTAGAGAGAGTCTGGAGATGCCAAGTCTGCAAACTGCAACACTTAGAGCTATACTACTGTCAGAAACAAGAGAGCCAGCAGAAAATGAGTGTGCACAGGGAATTGATTTACCATCATCAGATTCTAAAGACTTGGAGCAAAGAGAAGGCTTGCACTAGCTGCCTTGAAATTAATGAAATAAAAAGCAGAGGAGTTCAAGGTGACCTGACGTGACCCTTACTATCTGCTTCAGGCTGTTGCCACGGAGTAGAGAAGACCAGCTACTAGACTTCTGTTAATGGGTATGGTTCATTTCATCAGAACAAAAAGGTAGGGAGAATATTTGTGTCCCCGAAGAATAGAAAGGAGTTCAGAGATGTTTAAAGGCCTACTTCACCGGTTGGAATATGAAGGTGTATTGAACTCGGAGATCCTATTTAGTATAAATGTGCAAAAAAAAAATTAAATCGGATCATTTTAGCCTGAGAAAAGGCAGAAAGAGTGTTTTATGGTCTCACTGTCTAACCCTACAGTTTCCTTCTTGTGACATCACAGTAAGGGTTAGGATTAACAGGACAGCTGGGCCAAGGGAATACTAAGGGAAGACTGAGGGAAGAAAAACCTCATTCATTATATTATAATAGTTATTTTATAATGATAGAACGCTGGTTCCGTATGGGTGAAGTATTCCTTTAAGTTTGTATTCTCACAGGATGTTTGGGCAGCGATTTATGGTGCACCCTTGGGAGAGCTTGATCAAAGCTTAGCTAGGAAACTACTGGTTAAAATGCCTACAATATTACATCGAGTGCAATAAAAGGAAGTTTAGGGTTAGGGTTACACTCACTTCCAGCTATCAAGAGATACCAAATTCATATGTCACACTAACAAGAACTATCTTATGCATACTGGCCCTGCAGGATCAACCTACATGGTAAACCATCTGGAACTGAAGCATCATGCTTGCATAATGCATGCCGCTGAAATTGTACTTTTGTTATGGAGCATAGCAACATCAGTTACACACAGCCTCAGAGCCTACACCAGAACTAACATTTGCTTCCTTAAAAATATAACAGTCCCAGTTATGTCAAGTTACAGAGAAATGGAATTGAAATGACATGGAAACTGCAAGCATTGCGTCTGTGCTTGTCCTCCGAATTAACCAAAAATTATAACATTTGTCAATTCTATTCAGAATGACACAAAGAAACATATTTTGATCTGCTGGCCTCTGATCAATATTATGGCATCAATTGTCTTTGCCTTCTAAAACTACAAACAAATTAACCATGACAACTCTATGGCTAAAGGTACAGTGTGTTATATCAGAGTTTTTAGGGGCATCTAGTGGTGGGATTCTGTATTGCAACGCTCCCTTGCTGGCCCATCTCTTTGGGAGAATTTGCAAAGGTTGCCTCAAGTATTTCCACAATATCAAGTGTCGAGGTGAAGATCTTCGGCTACCAACAGGTGCATTCTTGGTGGACACCATCTGTTATAAAAACGTGGAAGGCCGTTAATGTTTGTCCGTTCTGTGCTACTGTAGAAACATGGCGGATCACAGAGGCCCTGAGGTGTATCAGATCGAATTTCAGCTCCTTCTGAGCTCGGGATCGGAGCTGAGCCTGTAGGCATGGAAGTTCAAAAGAGGAGCTATCGGGAAATCATCTATATAAAATGTTTTGTCCTTAGCTTAGGTGTTGAGGGAGTCGTATTGTAGTTTTCCTATTTGGATTTAAATACCAAAAGCTTATTTTACTATCATTGCATCAATAATCAGAAAATGGCACTGTCCTGCAAAATATAATACTATCCGAAGCCACGGGCCAGCAGAAAATCCTGACGAAGTTGATTCATCTCTTTTTAAATGGGGATGTACAGTTCGTTGCATGGCATTGAATAGAAGTGTAAACCAAGACACCAAGACATTTGTGATAAAGAAAACATTAAGACATTGTTAAGAAATGCAGCCCAAAGTAAATAGCTAATCTTCTGAAAACATCTGACTTTTTATTTCTGAATGCATTTTTATTTTCCTTGGCCTTTGGAGTGTGTCTCATCCCTTGAGGGTGTGATATATGTATGTAATACAGTCCACTTGAACACCACAAGGATTTATTGCGGGTCTGGGGGATTGGACTGCAATGTAATCCAAAAAATACACACCTGCAATAAATCTGCACTAGCTTATTATTGTGCTTCTTCACAACAACAATCTGTTGAAGACACCTGGCCTGTGAAAAAACTGTTTCCTGGGGTCGACTATAAGTTGTCTTGTTAGGGTCATCGTGGCCTAGTGTCCTGAGGAGAAGGACAGAACAGTATCAGTACAAAAAAAAGACACACCATCATTCATCCATAGCTACAGCTTGTACTGGCATTGGAGATTAAAAAAGGCAAAACAACTTGTTCGGGTGTTTGTGTACATTCATTCATCTTATCTCAACTCAATGTAAGACTGACTTTCACAGATAGGACCATGTGTATTGAAATGATAGATTATTGATACCGTAGCATGTTCCATACATTTTGCACCGATTGGCTTATATGTCAAGTGAAAACTCTTTCTAATACAAAAGGTCAGGGGCCGTATTCACAAAACATTTTAAGGCTAAGAGTAGGTCCTAACGTGCTGATTTAGGAGTAACTCTCAAAAATAAGGGGCGTTTCACTCCTAATTTTAGGACTCCTATCTTTTTTAAATAAGTGTAATTCACAAAGCATTTTAGCGCTAAAACTAGCTCCTAAATCTATGAAAAGCTAGGAGTCCTCAAGAGGACTCTTAAGTCACTAAGAGTAAATCACAGACACTCATTTGATGGTGTTTTGGATAGCTGTAAGGGGTTAATGATCTTAGTAAAGCTATATTTAGAAAGTATAGACACATTTATATTTATTAAATGTATATAATAAAATATTTATTAAGTTCCTTTTCCTGCAGTTGCTTTAGGTTTACGATGCACTGAAAGTTACTGTTGGTGTCACGTTTGGGTTTAATTTCCTACTAGAGGCCTATATGGCGCTTCGCAGCATCTCCTCCGTTCTAGAGGTCCGCTACTGTATAGTTGCGCGTCTCGCCTTTTTCCTTCCGCATGCACTTTACGATTTCGCCGGCTGTTGTTTCTAAATGGTGAATTTCCCGGTTTGTCGTTGTCTGGCTATTGCTGCATAGTCGCCGTTGAGAGAAATACAGTGAGAGTGCATGGCGTGCAGCTCTTCAATGAGGATATTTTTTCCGATTCAAATAATTGTAAAATTTAAAATGAATAGACCTAGGTCAGTATCTTGGTTTCATGTTAAATCAGTGTCACTTGTCATTAATTGTATATAAAAACTCTTTACTTTAATACAGCGACACAATATGGATATCTCCCACAGTGTTTCTATCATAAATTCACTCTTAGCTCTCATTCCCTCTCAGCCAATCACTGTAGGCATAGAAGGTATGAACATGACATCATCCATAGCAACAGGGTCAACACCGCCCTCTAGTCTTAGCTTAGGAGTCCCTCCCATTCCTTAGTAAAAGTTGGTCTTATCAGCTTTGTGAATAGGTTTTAAGAAATTACTCCTTACTAAGAACTTTTAGTGCTCCCTAGGCAACCCGATCTCACGCCGAGGCGTGAGATACACACGCATGGACCGGCGTCTAACTCACACGCCTTGCCTGACCAGGGCGTCTCTATTACACGCGCACCTCCGTAGTCAAGATGGCGGTCGCGACAGCGGCCGCCCGTAGTCAAAATGGCGGCCGCGGTTGTTTTTGTCTATATCATAACCTCTCCCTGTCCCCTTGCCCTAACCCTAACCACCGAGGGGGCTGCAGCTAGATAGTATTGAAATGCTGGGGGAACATGTGGTGCTATTCCTGGGACAACATGTCGGCCCCTGTTGGTGCTATTCCTCCGTTCATTTAGACTATTCCTCCATTCATTTAGACGGCGGGAGGTGCGCGTGTAATAGAGACGCCCTGGTCAGGCAAGGCGTGTGAGTTAGACGCCGGTCCATGCGTGTCTATTAGACGCCTCGGCGTGATACCAGGTTGCCCTAGGAGTACTCTTAGTGCTAAGATAAAATGTTTTGTGAATACGGCCCCTGACCATTGGATTCATCAGTAACAAAACTTTCCTTGGGAGACCTTATGAAAAGATAACATGCTGAGGGTTAGTAGCAGGGACTTAGCTGGCATACGGCTGGTCAGCAAACAGCATGTGTGGCCGAAGTCCTGCTGTTAAAGCTCCCATATTATACACTTTTCGGTTCTATTATACACCATATTATATGGTCTTAGTGGTCCCTAATACGTTTTTCTTTAATTGTTTGCTGAAAAAAACTTTCAGATAATTTATTGTACTATGCTGATGTTCAGCTAATCTCACAATGGCCTATTTTAAAAAAAAGAGTTGCAGGTCCCCTCGTAAATATACAATCTTTGAGCTCCCCCCGCCCCCTGTCCGGAAGCGAAGCCAGATACGCCTCGCCCTCTGTCTGTCAGGGCCGTGGACCAATAAGAAATAGGGGTGTGGGCTGCACAGTGGAAGCTTCTGGCTTTACGGTTTGTGAGGTCAGAAAAGGGGATAATTCTGACTGGAGTGTTTTTGGGGGGAGGGGTGGGGGTTTCAGAAAAGGGGAGAGTGAGAAAAGGAGAGATTGTTATTTTTTTTGATATTTTGGCAGTCTCTAGGCACACCGTGGACGCATGGATATGTTGGAACACATTTAAAAAGTGCATTTAGCATAATATGGGACCTTTAATGGATAAACTCTTTTTGCATGTTCAGCAAGCTCAAATAGCTTCATCAACCTCTCTTTGTGTTTACAGTACATATCCATTTTGTGTAAGGTCTGTGTCAGAGATAAGGTCTGTGTCAGAGATAACAGTGCACTACTGTACTGCATTTCCATACTGCAAATGATGGTATTGATTGCAACTGTGAATATGTGCTGAAGGAACAGCACAACTACAAATAATCGTAGCCTGTGGTTCCCTGAATGTCAACTGTCAAATTAATGTTTTTGGTTGAGTTAAAGTAAAAAGACGATTATCTTGATTGAATGCAGCCCAAGAATGCAGTTTATACTGTAGGTCACTGTATCCCAGAATAGGAGGCATAATCTTTGAAATTCCTAATAAAAAAGGGAACTGGCCCGTGTTCTGCTTTATCATGATGAACTAACAGTGTAACTAAAGTGCTTTTGAAGACAACTATCTAATGTCATTTATCAAAATGGACTACCAAATGTGCTTCAAATGAGCTCCCTCTGTTAATTACATCCGGATAGGAAAAAAGCTGTTCAAATGCACCACCAATTTTATAAATATACTTAAACCTCAAGTGTCTCCTTCTATCAAGTAGAAGAAAGCGATCAAAACTTGACGAAATGAGCTGCCTTGTTTTAAAGCACAGTTTAATCACATTTTCTGAGAGATTATTTCCAACCAACTCAAAGGCCTTTTTTTTCAAAGTACTTGTCTGATCTGATCCACTACCTTTCTTCCAAAAACGATCTATGTTGTCTATGTGAGTGGGCGCTGGAAGAAAGGGGGCGGTGGGGTTAAAAGCTGTGACAGACAGAAGAGAAACCGGTGATGTGTGAAAGAATATTCCACAATCAGGGCTGCATGCGCTCTATGAATCCAAGAGTGAATAGACAGCAGAGGGGCGGGAGAAAAGAACCGAGTGTGTGAATGATTTTTCCTGTAAGCAAAGAAAGCTTCTGAGAGCTCCTCCAAGGTCACATATGTAACCCCCCCCCCCCCCTCAGCTAGATTGGAAGTCACCACTTGATGTTGCATAGGGCTCTTTGTACTGCCACTTGCCTTCTGACAAGCGTGTGCGTGCCTGTGTGTGTGCGTTATGAAGCCCTTGTCACATCTCACTGTGTAGGAAGGACATAAGTGCCAACATTTTTTAAATGAGCTGCAAATACTGAAAAGACATCCAAAAGGCAAAAGCACAATCACAGTCATTAATGAATATGTCCACCAAAACACATGAATAAGAAAGAGAGGTAATACGACAAATTTGCGGTCTCACTTAAATTGTTACCACCCAGACACGCCGGCGAAGCTTCCTTCTTTCGTAAAAAGTCGCAGAGCAGCTCAAGCCGGTGCCAAGCGGAACACTTGGAGTCGGTGAAGCCTTTTCCCCATTTGTGAAATATAACACATACAGTGAGATGCATAAGCGCCTTACATCTAATTGAAGAGATGTTGCCGTTTAACACAGTGGAGAAGCCGGCATTCAAGGCAATGCTGCAAACATTTGACAAGCAATACGAGGTGCCCGGGAAAAACCTTCTCGGAAACTGCAGTCCCAAAGATGTACGATGCAGACAGGGCATCCGTTCTAAGTGAGCTTCAAAATGTAGACTACTTTGCCGTCACCACCACTGACATGTGGTCAAGCGTCAATATGACCACGTACATGAGTCTAACTGCATTTTCTGACCCCGTACTGAAATCTAAAATCACGTTGCCTCAAAACCATGTTTATGCCCCAGAACCACACAGCTGACAATATAGCCGAGGCTCTCCGCAGCGCTTTTCAGGAGTGGTCCCTGGATGAGAGGAAGCTGGCCTGCCTAAGGACAGACAACGGGGCCGACATTGCTGCAGTAGTCAATCAATTGAGCTGGCCGTGGTTGAACTGTTTTGGACATAATTTACACTTGGCAGTTACCAACGCCATGGCAAGCGTGAATGATCGCACAGGTCGAGCAATGAGCCAGTGTCACACCTTAGTGGGAGCTGTCTCCCATAGCTGGCTGAAGAGGCGAGAGCTCCAAATCCCACAGCACGGGCTAATAATGGTAAACTATCATTTTAAATTGAATATTTTTCTTACTTAATAAGAAAATGCCATTCAGCCTTCATTATACCAACACATAATGACATAAGTTTCAGCGTTTTAGCCTTACGACATTATCCACATATGATATTCAATACAATTTTGGCTAGCTGGAATTATTTAAATTATTTTTCTTTGTTTACTACAAATACCTTGAAATGAATTATCATTAAAATGTAGCTTTAAATGTATTGATACATGTGATTTGCATATTTACAGGACTGCGCTACGAGATGGGGGACAAAACAGAAAATGGTGGCGAGAGTCTTGGAACAAATCCCGGCTATTAAAAGAGTTCTGGATGACCGGCGGCATCAGCATCTTATTCCAACCTGGCAGGACATTGCAGTCCTAGAGTCGTTGAACGCCGCCTTAAAGCCCGCGGCTGACTTTACCGACCTGCTGTCCGGCGAGCACTATGTTACGGTGTCATCCGTTAAACTGAACCTCCTGATTGAAGATGTTTTGAAACCATCAGACGAGGACACCACGAGGAGAAGTACAGACGAGCTCCCCTACAATAACTTTTGGCTAAGGCCTGCTTATTGGACCCTCGGTATAGGGCCAATCATTTTGACAATGACATAGAGGATGAATCAAAATATGCACTTATTGATGAGGTGTTAGCTATGGAAGACGGAGGGAGCGGTGCCAGTGTGTCAGCTGTGGAGTACGAGTCCTCGGCGCAGACGGCAGTGCCACCACCAGCAGCAAAAAAGAAAACCCTTGAAGACCTGCTGAAGTTCCAGAGATCCACCTCCGCAACCATACCCAAGAGAGTCTGGGCCGATACCGAACTGACACGCTACCTCTAGGAGGACCCTATAGACTCACACGCTGACCTACTCGCCTGATGGCGCAATAACCAGGCTAGATTCCCTCTGCTCTCCAAAGTTGTGCGCAAGTACATGTGCTTATGTGCAACAAGCGGCGCACCATCGGAGAGAGTTTTCAGTGTCGCTGGAAACATTGTTACTCCTCTCCGCTCCTCTCTTAAACCACATAAGGTTAACATGCTGATTTTCCTTGCGCGCAACAGGACATAACCCAGGTATACAGGTCCTTCTCATTAGCATATTGTGATAAAGTTGATTATTTTCCATAATGTAATGATAATAATTTAACTTTCATATATTTTAGATTCAATGCACACCAACTGAAATATTTCAGGTCTTTTGTTGTTTTAATACTGATGATTTTGGCATGCAGCTCATGAAAACCCCAAATTCCTATCTCAAAAAATTAGCATATTTCATCCGACCAATAAAAGAAAAGTGTTTTTAATACAAAAAAGTCAACCTTCAAATAATTATGTTCAGTTATGCACTCAATACTTGGTCGGGAATGCTTTCGCAGAAATGACTGCTTCAATGCGGCGTGGCATGGAGGCAATCAGCCTGTGGCACTGATGAGGTGTTATGGAGGCCCAGGATGCTTCGATAGCGGCCTTAAGCTCATCCACAGTGTTGGGTCTGGTGTCTCTCAACTTCCTCTTCACAATATCCCACAGATTCTCTATGGGGTTCAGGTCAGGAGAGTTGGCAGGCCAATTGAGCACAGTAATACCATGGTCAGTAAACCATTTACCAGTGGTTTTGGCACTGTGAGCAGGTGCCAGGTCTTGTTCTTCAATTGATCTGAATGTTTTAATTGTTGTTGTCTCTTTGTAAGCTTGTTGTGTATTCTCATTGTATATTGTGTATCTGTAATTCTCGACGTCATTGTAAAAGAGGGTAACCCTCAATTGATCTTTCGAGAATAAATAAAGGAAAATGAAAATGTTGAAAAATTAAATCTTCATCTCCATAAAGCTTTTCAGCAGATGGAAGCATGAAGTGCTCCAAAATCTCCTGATAGCTAGCTGCATTGACCATGCCTTTGATAAAACACAGTGGACCAACACCAGCAGCTGACATGGCACCCCAGACCATCACTGACTGTGGGTACTTGACACTGGACTTCAGGCATTTTGGCATTTCCTTCTCCCCAGTCTTCCTCCAGACTCCGAATGACATGCAAAATTTGCTTTCATCCGAAAAAAGTACTTTGGGCCACTGAGCAACAGTCCAGTGCTGCTTCTCTGTAGCCCAGGTCAGGCGCTTCTGCCGCTGTTTCTGGTTCAAAAGTGGCTTGACCTGGGGAATGCGGCACCTGTAGCCCATTTCCTGCACACGCTTGTGCACGGTGGCTCTGGATGTTTCTACTCCAGACTCAGTCCACTGCTTCCGCAGGTCCCCCAAGGTCTGGAATCGGCCCTTCTCCACAATCCTCCTCAGGGTCCGGTCACCTCTTCTGGTTGTGCAGCGTTTTCTGCCACACTTTTTCCTTCCCACAGACTTCCCACTGAGGTGCCTTGATACAGCACTCTGGGAACAGCCTATTCGCTCAGAAATGTCTTTCTGTGTCTTACCCTCTTGCTTGAGGGTGTCAATGATGGCCTTCTGGACAGCAGTCAGGTCGGCAGTCTTACCCATGATTGCGGTTTTGAGTAATGAACCAGGCTGGGAGTTTTTAAAAGCCTCAGGAATCTTTTGCAGGTGTTCAGAGTTAATTAGTTGATTCAGATGATTAGGTTAAGAGCTCGTTTAGAGTACCTTTTCATGATATGATAATTTTTTGAGATAGGAATTTGGGGTTTTCATGAGCTGTATGCCAAAATCATCAGTATTAAAACAACAAAAGACCTGAAATATTTCAGTTGGTGTGCAATGAATCTAAAATATATGAAAGTTCAATTATTATCATTACATTATGGAAAATAATCAACTTTATCACAATATGCTAATTATATGAGAAGGACCTGTAGACCTAAGTCTTACATTATTTATTTAGGCTCCAGCAGATTCATATTTCTTTTCCATTTTATTTCATTAGAAAAATATACGGGTACTTTTTCATTTCACGTTTTATTATTTGCACTTAAAGATTTCGCCTAAACAATCTGCTTCTTTTTTTTCTCCAGTAAATGACTATTTATATAGCGTCATATTGCGCACCATTGCCGCCTTCTGTTCCATATCTAATAAATATTCAAGTGTTGAAAAACCAAACATCTTTCTTTCTGTCTTTTTTTTAAGATGCATATAAGACAAGTTTGAGAGGAAACACTGAATTAAGGTTAAAAATGAAACCTGAATGATACCATTTACAAACAAGTTGGCTTAATAAATATATAATTAGGCCTAAAAAGGGGGTGGAGCAAATATATATCACATACAGCACTGTTTAGCCACCCTGACTCAACGCAGGCGGCACCGCGACAGCCCTTGTAATATCTTAATTTGCTTTCTTGCTGTGGCTTAGATGAAAATATTAATACCACAAATCCTAAGTGTCAAGCGGCATCCATTTCGCTTAGCTTCGCACAAAGACAGTGAGTAGCAGAAAAAAGGCTAGCCTGGTTCTGTCCAAAAGGTTTGAAAATCCTCCTAGCACCTCTAAAGGTCACTAATTAACACTTTACGTCTCATTTATTAACCAAAACAGCTTCTGGCTTTTGGCTCTCATTTAGTCAAACTCCGACACCACAAATCAAAATTCGCTTACGTAAGAATAACTATGATTCTGTTTCAATAGATCTTCCCTTGACGTTCAACGCTAAGGGACAGACCATAAAGAAGTTCAGGGGCGAAAAGAGCACAGAAGAAGGCTGAAAGAGAAAGATGAACTAAAATCTCTCTTTGATATGACAAGATCTGAGGTGTGGAAATGATCTTTGGTGCGACCTTCTTGTGCCTGTTTCACCCCCTGACCCCCCTCGGTGTGCCTGACACGGTTGAGTGCTTTCTCACAGACTTCAAGGTCTCCCGTCACACTGCTGCTGCCTGTCACACTGCTGCTTGTCAAACTATTCAGTGTGATGCCAGTTCACCGGCTACCTCGTCTCTCCCTTATCTTACTGGTTTACTGTCATATTACAAAAAATGTCCTGGTAAAAAAAAATACCAACATTCTTGCAGTTATTGTCTCCTTTTAAAACATGTTGTTGTCAAGAACAGCCACCAAAAGTGCTATTAAATGAGATATTCCTTATTTTGCTGTAGCCCATGGAAATAAAATAAATGGCTTTCATGTTTTTTTCTGAAAGACACTCTTTGGTTCTATGTACACTGGCATTGAAATCAAATGCTGGTGTAACAGTGTAAATAATTACTTGGCTTGAATGTTAAATTCCTGTCAAACTTGGGACTGCAACAAAAGGTTTTTTTGTGTATTTTATTTTGAAAGTCTATAGCGGAAGTTGGTTTCACACTTAATGCTGGGCATTTTGCTTTGCGCTCAGAAGGAAAATGCTCTTAACACTGTTGGTGAGTTGCTGCTCTGTTCGCTCAGACATTAAGTCAATAATAAGTGAAAACTACGGTTCATATAATGTGTAAATTATCAGCATTTGTTGTATAACATGCTTGACTAACAAGGCATCTTTAAAACCAATAGTTTCGTTGTTTTGTGACGAATTGTTGTAGTGTTTGAAAACGTTTTGGGCTAGCAGCCAACATGTGTGAGGAATGTATTAGCTAGTTACATGAGGTGCACGTGAACTGTATGATCATGCCAAGCTCCCCTTTGTATTTGTAGTGCGAGCAAGAAGACTGCAGACTTTTCAATTAATGCACACTGGTTGTGTTGCGATTCCATGTTGTTGCAGGTATGTTTATTTGTGTTGTTTTAAATGCAATGTTGTAATGTGTAATTAATATGAATGCTCTGTTTTGATATTAGACTATGTAGGTTGAGCTCATTTTGAATGATGTCAATACAAGTTATAGCATTTATTTATTGACTGTTGCTCACCATTGCAGATCATTGGGATGTTTTATGTTTTTATATTTTATTTACAAGCATGTTTTTAGAACCAAAATGTTATACCACTATACGATCAATGTCAGAAGGAAAATGCTCTTAACACTGTTGTGCGAGCAAGAAGACTGCAGACTTTTCAATTAATGCACACTGGTTGTGCTGCGATTCCATGTTGTTGCAGAATAAAAACCAGTGCAGTACTCCACCCAACCTGACCTGAGGTCCTGTCATTCAAACAGCAGAAGAATTATAACATAGGTCACACTGGCAGAAGCTAAAACACTGGCATGAAAAAAACATCTTTAGACGTCTTCAGACTTTTAAAAAAAACAGTCTTATTCAAGAACTGACCGCAGTATTCCACAAAAAGAAAATCCCAAACTTTACCCTTTGAAGCCTGCTTCAAAATGTATAGGCTCTCTGAGGGAATTCAAAGCTAGTTCGCCCAAATACCTACAGCACAAATTCATACGTCCGCATCTCCCAAACAAAGAGTGGTGACAGGAAAAGGAAAATACCTCTGTCAAGGAAATAAAACATCAAACAAAGAGAAAGGGGAGAGATAGACATAAAACAAAACCAGAAAAAAAGACATGTATGATGCAGTGGGTTTCATTTTCTACTCAAAATCCCACACACAGAATCACTGTTATCTGGTGGTGTCATGAAAAGATGGATCACAGAATTTTTATACCCAGCGCTATTCCTGTGTTACTTTGTAGGTTACATTCACTCTAATTCTCATCAGTTAAAGCATTCGGCCTCTTTTAAATAGCTATTTCCAATGCATCATTGGCACGGTTGATTATCAATAATTTTTTATTAAAATGACTGACGCTCTTACTCACTTATATATGATTTTGCTTATGCGTTGCAAACAAACACACAGAGACACAAACTGACAGACACAATCTTTCCATAATGTCCACAAGCTTACTGTCCAAAAGTGAGGACCAACCCAGCAACTACAGCACTGGAGGTGTACAGTTGACATACAGTGGCCGATCTGGAATAGGAAGGAGAGTATGGCGGTGTTACTTGTTATGGTCAAGCTCTCCCATGAATGAACCCCGGGAAGGGAGGATGAACAGAATAATTAATGGGGTCTGTCAAACAGGAGATAACTGGTGTCCTAATTGATAGACTGAAGCAGTTTGCTTCTCTGATAGGAGCTTCTCAGTTTCAAATGGTTGCTATGCCTCTTCTTCGTATTAATAGTGTGTTTGCCCTGCTCCCTTGTTGCCTGATATAAGCTTCCCCTTGGATAGTTAATAAGACACTTTAAATGTATGTCATATCACTGCTACTCAGATGATATTCAATTGCATGTCTCATTTAAGTCTCATGATGTAAAGCAATTCTTATTAAAGCGGCAACGAGTAACATTTAAATATCTTTTAAACAGCCTCATGTTTCCTCTCATAATCATGAATTACCTTTAACAGCAAACGAGACCATCAGTGCAAAGAAAGACGTTTTTATATAGTTTTTATTACTGCATTTGATCTGGTCGTACACCCAGTCCGATTTTCGGTTCGCTCGTGCATGCTCTATGGTCACATATCCGTATTGGTCGCAGATTTCAGTATGGCGCAGGAACGTGATTTGAGAAGCCTATCACTCCAGGTGAGGGAAGGGGATAGGGAGACCAGATCCCAATTCACCAGATGTGGGACAAAGACTACGTTTGTGCGGGACAAAGTGCCGTTTTTTTTGCAAAATAAACTCGTGTCACCACCGGTAATGCCAGAGACACGGCTTTTTATATTAAAAAAACACTATCTTTAGATCAGCGCGCAGCAGTTAAGTTAGCTACTGTTAAACAAATAGAGCATTAAGGCTGCGGCTTCACATTAAAAGCATTTCACTGGCTTCACATTAGCATTTCACTTGACAAACGTGAGTTGGCTTTTATTTTTGAAGTAACAGGAAGGTAAACGCTGAAGCACTGCAGGCAGCACCATAGATATATATAGAACACTATAGACTACAGCCCAGCAGCCCGATACACACACACAGACAAACGGAGACTGCTGTCTCCTCACAGCTATCGGATAAATGCCAGATTATAAAACACGCATTTAAAAAGGGGGGCTCACTTTCAATAACAATGCGGGACAACGTCTCAATTTGCGGGACGTGTGAAAAGTAATGGAAATGCGATCTGGTCATCCTAGAAGGGGAGCGGGAGCCTTGTTTGAGACAGTTATTTGTCGTCATAATGACTGATAACGGGGCTGAACCATCAAAGAAAAAAAAGAAAATGCAATGAAGAAAAGCTAAAAGGGAGAGTGATAGGCGGGCGGGAGGGCGTTGCCAAGCAACGTATACACAATTTCACGGAGTGAACCTAGACTGCAGTGTTTACTCCTAAATGAATGAGCGGTAGCCTACTAAAACAAAGTTTACTTTGCCTCACCAGCATCATCAGATGACCATTATTCATCTCAAATAGTCATTATTTACAACAACATAAACACATTACCTCATCGTGATCCCTAACTAACTGCCGTCTCTCGTTCATTCGCTTTGTGTGGGGACACATACTCGTTCAGCTCCGTGAGAGGTGACAATGGATCAACTCATTGCAATCAGTTGATGCTGTGTCACTAACCACTCTCACCGAGCCAAAAAGAGTCCGGTGCCCTCACACTTTCAACACACGGACACGCACTATATTGCTTCCTGATTATTTGAATCTTGAGGCCCTGCACGAGCTAGAAAACAGCTTCACGACAGCTGGCGTCGTAAAAATACTACCGCTTTTGTTCAAAGGTGTCGCCAACGTGCCGACTTACTCGTTGTAGCTTTAAGCCTCATAGCAAGAACTTTTTAAACAATGAAAATAAAAATGTAATGACATAATACTAAATGTAGGTGTCCCTACGGACTAGGTTCTGATATTGGAAGTGTTGGATTTGTTCCAGTTTTTTCATAATGTTCAGTTAAGTTACTTTATTAGTCAATAGTTACATTGAAATTCGTCTTTCCGCGTATCCCCTCTCAAGTTACCACACTTCGGAGGGGGTCAGAGCGCAGGGTCAGCCGTAATACAGTGCCCCAGGAGCAGTTTTGGGGTTAAGTGCCTTGCTCAAGGACACAATGGTAGAGATGGTGGGCACCGTAGAAGTAATACCAGTGTTGTGAAATTAATTCAACCAGGAAAGCATGAAGGACAGAGTTTCCAGTCAGGAGGTAAAGTTAATAAAGTGATCTTTATTTCACCAAAAAAGCAGAATAGATGGCTCCGTACAGTTAAGCGTGCACGGTCCTTAACATGAGAAGTCAACCTAGAGTTAAGTTCTCAAAGAGAAGGCGCTTAAACAATGATGCGCTTGAGATTATATAGGGATTCCTCTTGTGAGGTCCCATAGGTCAAAGTCAAAACATGATGCAGGCGGGGCGTACTTTACTATACGGGGCCTGGATGGGAGCACTTGAATATGGCCATTCACATCGGCTCTCTCTCTTCCAGGGTTCATCTTCCTCTTCTTATCAGTGATGATCTGTGCATGTTGTCGAGGTGCATTAAGTGGGGGGGCCCCTTGTCAATCTAATCTAATCTAATCTGGTGCCTGGTACATGTTCGACTGTCAATGGTGTCAATTGGCACGTCTTGTCATGCAATAGTGTACATCTTCATTATGCAACTCTGTCTTATTCTAAGTGAGTGTGTGTGCGCTTTAAGGTCAACCAAAGTTCTTTACACGTCTCACTTCTGCAATCTTACAGGTGCTTAGGGTCAGTTTAAGTTCCCTGCAAGTGTCACTTCTCTAATCTATGTACAGACAGCCGAAATAAGACTGTCTGGTGATTCAGACTCTCTTAGTGACCTTTCACTAAATCTGGGTTTGTATGTTCTTAACAACCAACTGTCAAATGTGTCTTGTTATGTAATGATGTACTTCTTCATCTGCCACTTTCTCTGTTCTGTGTTTGTATGTGCTTTAAGGTCAGTCTGAGTTCCCTGTAAGTGTCACTTCTTCTTTTGTAAACAGACAGCCGTAATAAGACTGTCTGGGTGATTTTTTACTCAATCTAGGGCCTGCTAATTTAAAGCTATTATGTGTAACATATGAGTGGGCATCTCTAAAAGTTAATTTTCTCTACAAATCCCCCCTAAAAGTTAAAGTTGGTTCCACACCTATCAGATGTGGAACCAACTTTAACTTTAGTGTGCCTAAGGCGAGCTAATGCTAAGTACTGATAAGCTTTTTAGGAGGAAAAGGGCGGATAGAGCTTAAAGGGCGAGACTAACCTGGGGAAAATATTTGAGATCAGATTCAAAAGGATAAAATAAAGGTTTTAGCTTAGAACAATATAAGACTAGTTCACCTTGTAATCATAGCGGGAAATAAATGGAACAAACAGAAATTCACTCAAGGGGTGAATTCCACCAAAGAGACAGGCACACAAAAGGCAACACTAAGCAAGGCCAGCTGGAACAAAGGCACAGTACAAAAATCATAAAAAGGCTACAAGTCAATTGGTGGGTGCTAACAGTGACTGAACTCAAACGGGAAGTAAAAGGGAAACACATGATTAGAAAAAACAATGATTTTTCAAAAGATTAACACAAAAACACATGGAAACCTTCACATCAGGGAATCAAAGACAAACACAAAGGGTTAACATTTCAAAATTCACAGACTAAGGGTGATTTATTCGTCAAAATCAAAAACCCATATCAAGGGGTCATTGCTCTGAGAGCACAGTCAGAGCAAACATTTACTCTAAGATTGGGGCCTTATCAACACAGGAACATAATCAGGTAAAACATTTTTTAACAACAAAAAATTGGTTACGGCTTTTGTCTTTGTAGACAATTAGATTTAACTTAACCTGGTTTAGAGCCAACACATGGTTGTAATCAGTTTAACTAACCTCTTCTGAATCGTGAGAGGCCGTAGGAGAATGGTGCACAATTTGTGAGTGGCGTGAAAATGCTCCAGACTAACATAATTTACTTATAAGTACGTTCAATTTCTGCGTACATTTATCACCACCTAGGTTTAAGCTCACCTTCTCTGTGAATGTGAACTTGACCCGCACCCACTCTCCTACCTGGAGTCTTGCTAGGAGTTGCCTCCCGGTACAGTCTGCTGCACCTGTTTAACACAAAGCTTGAGACAAACAATTAGTATTGACAGACAGACAATTAGCACAGTTAACATAGTTAATTTGCCAGACATCAGAAGAAGGTTCGCGACCTCCCTCTTCTCATGTCCTTGGCTTAGCAGCAATTCATGAGTGAAGTGTGTGTGAGTCTGTATGTGTATGTGTGTGTATGTGTCGCACCTGGAGATGTTGTCATTGATATGGGCCTGCATAATCTTAACCCTTTTATACCATGAAGTATTGTAAAACTCAATAAAACAATAATGAAAACACTGGAAAAGAAAAACTTAACCTACTGAAGTCCCTCAATAGTCCCTTAATATGGACAAATGTAAAACCTTAATGATACCAAAAAAGAATGAAAGTAAAACAACCTGTGGATTTATTCAAAAACCTAAAACCTAAGGAAAAATGCTCATCCTTTTGTAAAGGGTAAAACAAAAACAGTCTGTTATTAAAGTCAAAAGTATCCTAATGTGCTTTAAGGGTCAATTAAGTTAACCCACAGCACCTACTTGTTATCTAATTTGTAATGGCACAAGGGCAATCACTTAAAGCGGCAACGAGTAACTTTTAAATATCTTTTAAACAGCCTCACGTTTCCTCTCATAATCATAAATTACCTTTAACAGCAAACGAGACCATCAGTGCAAAGAAAGACGTTTTTATATAGTTTTTATTACTGCATTTGATCTGGTCGTACACCCAGTCCGATTTTCGGTTCACGCGTGCATGCTCTATGGTCACATATCCGTATTGGTCACAGATTTCAGTGTGGCGCAGTTACGCGATTTGAGAAGCCTATCCCTCCAGGTGAGGGAAGGGGAGCGGGAGCCTTGTTTGAGACAGTTGTTTGTCGTCATAATGACTGATAACGGGGCTGAACCATAAAAGAAAAAAAAGAAAATGCAATGAAGAAAAGCGAAAAGGGAGAGTGATAGTCAGGCGGGAGGGCGTTGCCAAGCAACGTATACACAATTTCACGCAGCGAACCTAGACTGCAGCATGGACTGCAGTGTTTACTCCTAAATGAATGAGCGGTAGCCTACTAAAACAAAGTTTACTTTGCCTCACCAGCATCATGAGATGACCATTATTCATCTGAAATAGTCATTATTTACAACATAAACACATTACCTCATCGTGATACTAACTAACTGCCATCTCTCGTTCATTCGCTTTGTGTGGGGACACGGACTCGTTCAGCTCCGTGAGAGGTGACAATGCATCAACTCATTGCAATCAGGTGTGTTTAGCACTTACTGGCATTAGTTGATGCTGTGTCACCCATAGACTCACGGAGCCGAAAAGAGTCCGGTGCCCTCACACTTTGCTTTCAACACACGGACACGCACCATATTGCTTCCTGATTATTTGAATCTGCACGCCCTGCACGCTGCCTG
Source organism: Ammodytes marinus (assembly GCF_949987685.1). Lineage (NCBI taxonomy): Eukaryota > Metazoa > Chordata > Actinopteri > Uranoscopiformes > Ammodytidae > Ammodytes > Ammodytes marinus. The sequence continues at coordinate 6,633,280 of NC_137213.1, forward strand.
CCCGAGCTAGAAAACAGCTTCACGACAGCTGGCGTCGTAATAATACTACCGCTTTTGTTCAAAGGTGTCGCCAACGTGCCGACTTACTCGTAGTGGCTTTAAGTGAGGTTCAAATAAACTAATCACTGCCTGAATAAACCTGAATTCAAAGGGGAAACACAGGGCCAAATAAAAGAAATAAAACAAAAGAAATAAATCCAGGGGAGAGACGATGGGGCCTGGCAACAGACTAGCAACTCTAGAATGTCATTGTCTCTGGTGGGTTTGAGCAGTGGTTCTGCATTTTGTGGGCAGAACTGGCCTGTAGCAGGTACAGGGGATTCATCAGTCTTCCTTTTGTGATGCATAATCCAGTGTATTTACTTTTCACTTCTATCGTATTAGTCCATGGCGTCCACATCGCTGGCTGTGGGATATTGATCACGTAGCACTTTTCATAGTTCATTGTGAAACACACACAGTGAGGTGTTTTCAGAGCTCTCTGATGCTTGCACAGAGAGAGCCACTTGTGTCTGTAGTGTCTATAATTCTATTCCATGCAGGCGGCATGGACAAACTGTATTCTATTATCCGGTGGTACATGTGGGCTTCAGTTGTGGCCACATGCAGCGGGTCTAGGGGCAAAACAGGTTGAGAAGACTGTCCCCTCTTCTTCTGGAATTCATGCAGCGTGTTGTGGCTGGAGGCCCAGAAGGGTTATCTTTAATGTCTGTGACAGTGGTCAGGGGTGATTTGGAAGTGGTCAGGCACCCAGAGGCTTCTTCCTCTTTTTCTTTCAGATGCTCCACAGTTCTTTGCAAATCAGTATCAGTATCCTATCCATCGGTGGAGGTCACAGTGTCATTCACCATGTGGCTGTTCAGTCCTGAGTCTTTGCTCAATGTCCAATACTTGTCCCATATTTAAGATCCTTAGGCAGTATAGGGAAGTTTGAGCACAGCTAAGGAATGTTCGGGGGAGGGATGAGGTCAGGGATCATCCTGCTTGTCCATCTCCATGTTGAGGACTGTTCATCTTTGTGGCAGGTCAATAAAAATAAAAGTGTTCCCCCTATGAATGTTAATCATTAAGTACTATAGAGAAACTAATCAGCCTAAAACTAAGTTATCCTGCCTTTGCAGTGTAACTAGCTTTAAGAACCACACAGCTGAAACTAGAGAGGGAGAAAAGAAAAAATTAACAAAACCAACATTAATTACTTTGCAATTGCTCTATTCGTGAAACGTGCATCTTGAGAGGACACAATAGTATCCGGGCCTTTCAGGCTACACCCAGTGTTCTTCATGCCCTTGCACATTCCTGGCCTTAGTGATAAGGGAATAGACTGACTGAGTGTCTGGCTACTTTTCCCTCTTTTTATTTTCTCTAAAAGAAAATAAACAATAATTTCTGAACACACCTTTACTTTTTAAACATCAAAAGTTAGCCTATATCAAGACACTAATGCGTCTGTGGAGTACCTTTAATTTGAGATATTTGAAAGCCTTAAAGGAAAACAAGAAGTAAACAAAAACAAAACAAAAAACTCAGTGCACCTTTAATTTTGTCCATTTTGATTATCAACTATTAGGGCGCTATTGCTTGAAACACCACAAAGGGTGTATGTAACCTTATGAAAAAGAAAGGGAATCGTAAATTAGACTTGGTTTTCACACAAAAACATAGCTGAGTGCACCTTTAATCTTGCATAAGGTTAGGGCAGATTCAATTTTCTGAAAGAGAAACCTCAGAGTGTGGTCTCAAACTGAATTTACATGAGTGCTATATATGTAAAGGATACAATTGAAATAATTATAAGGGATTATACACGTAAATTAAACCTTTTAAACCGATAACAGTTATTAGCCCTGCTATTAGTTCCACCATTGCGCATACCAACGAGAACAACTCCCAGGCTTGTGTGTGTGTGTGTGTGTGTGATGGATATTTAGACGTCAGAGTGTGTGTGTTATGTGAGTTTGAGGTAGTAATTCTTTTGTTAGTATCTGAGCTGAGGTAAACAACAGACAACATGCATTTATACAGCGTACAATTAGTGAAATGCTGGTGTAGAGGCAGGAGAGTATATAAGACGGTTTCCTATGCAAATCACTCAAAAACAAATTTTCTACACAGGAAAGCAATACTCAGATCGCATTAAACAAAAATATTTTCCCTAAAACGAAATAAAAGACCAATCAACAGTCCATTGTTCAGCCAAACCATATCATATAAAACCCTTTTGCAAGCTGTAGTGTTTTTTTTAAAATGAGAAACAGTGCAGGCTCTATTTTATTCTTATTTATTTATTTTTTTAAAGAAAATCAAAACCCTCTACTCTAAGAACGAACAGACGTTCACTATTCTTCGAATAATTCCCGATTGGAGCTGAATGGCACAGTAAGGCCTTACCTTAGCACATACAACATCAACCAGGCAACAGTGCCTTTAAAAGGAAAATACTCTAGAACAGTACACGACCTCAACCACGGCACAGGCCGAAAAGTAACTAAATTCACACCCGTAGGCTCGTCCTGTGAATTCAAAACTACACACTCAAACACGGCACAGGCCGTAAAGTAACTAAACTCACACCCGTAGGCTTTTTTCAGTGAGTTCAAAACTATTAATTTACACACAACACAGGCTGTAAAGCAACTAGACTTCAAAACTATTAATTTACACACAGCACAGGCTGTAGAGCAACCAAGTTATCAATTCTGTTGAACCCATTCACACGCATACGTGCACACTAGACAAGATTATTTTACGAAGTCACCGACTCTGCTGTAATGATTGTATTACAATTACCTTAACAACTACGTTTTCATACTCACTCAGAAACCTGATCACATAATTTGGATATTCAATAGACTACAATATGCAGAGTTCATTTAAATAGGTTCTGCTTACCTTTAATTGTGAGATCTCTCTGTGATCAGGTTTCCGAGGTCAGTCTGAAGACGGCAAAAGTCCACTGGAACCCTCGGCCCAATCACGCCTGGTCCTGGGGACGAAGGAGGAGAACGTAGTTTAGAAACTTTTTCTCCAAGCTATGATCTTAAATAACCATCCTCACGCTACCAAGTTTGTTGTGAAATTAATTCAACCAGGAAAGCATGAAGGACAGAGTTTCCAGTCAGGAGGTAAAGTTAATAAAGTGATCTTTATTTCACCAAAAAAGCAGAATAGATGGCTCCGTACAGTTAAGCGTGCACGGTCCTTAACATGAGAAGTCAACCTAGAGTTAAGTTCTCAAAGAGAAGGCGCTTAAACAATGATGCGCTTGAGATTATATAGGGATTCCTCTTGTGAGGTCCCATAGGTCAAAGTCAAAACATGATGCAGGCGGGGCGTACTTTACTATACGGGGCCTGGATGGGAGCACTTGAATATGGCCATTCACATCGGCTCTCTCTCTTCCAGGGTTCATCTTCCTCTTCTTATCAGTGATGATCTGTGCATGTTGTCGAGGTGCATTAAGTGGGGGGGCCCCTTGTCAATCTAATCTAATCTAATCTGGTGCCTGGTACATGTTCGACTGTCAATGGTGTCAATTGGCACGTCTTGTCATGCAATAGTGTACATCTTCATTATGCAACTCTGTCTTATTCTAAGTGAGTGTGTGTGCGCTTTAAGGTCAACCAAAGTTCTTTACACGTCTCACTTCTGCAATCTTACAGGTGCTTAGGGTCAGTTTAAGTTCCCTGCCAGTGTCACTTCTCTAATCTATGTACAGACAGCCGAAATAAGACTGTCAGGTGATTCAAACTCTCTTAGTGACCTTTCACTAAATCTGGGTTTGTATGTTCTTAACAACCAACTGTCAAATGTGTCTTGTTATGTAATGATGTACTTCTTCATCTGCCACTTTCTCTGTTCTGTGTTTGTATGTGCTTTAAGGTCAGTCTTAGGCCTTTCACACCGCCGCAAAATCGGCGCTAGTTCTGGGCTTGTTCGGAGTTAGAGCCAGTGTTTTGGTTTCACACCGCCAGAGAGCCTGCTCCGGGCCGTAAAAACCGGGGGAACTCATACCCCAGGATTGAGCAGGGTTTGATAAGAACTGCTTGCGCGAACGGTTGGGGGAGGGATTATCCTGACCAACCAGAGCAACTCAAACCTCATGCCCGCCATATTTAAAAACACCGCTACTACGAGACGTAAACATAACATAATTACCGAACGTAGCGATCAAATTGACCGACGAGAATAGGCTGTATGGGTCCTGTTTGCTAAAGAAAGCAAAGCGAGAGCCAACAAGTGTAAAAATAAGACGTATTCGCCGCTGTTGTTGTGCTTAAAGCTAGCGGTAGCTTTACCGTTAGCCACAAGAGCAGCGGCGTCGGGTGACGTACACACACGTTTACAGTGACGTCATGACGTTGCTCTCTTGCCGGCTCCATGGCTGTCTCCGGTCGATGTGAAACCAACCGGTTCATAACTGGGATAAGGCTGTAACCAGTTTTGAACTGACCCCAACACCAGCCTGGAACTGACTCTTGGTTCATTTTGGTGTGAAAGGCCTATCTGAGTTCCCTGTAAGTGTCACTTCTTCTTTTGTAAACAGACAGCCGTAATAAGACTGTCTGGGTGATTTTTTACTCAATCTAGGGCCTGCTAATTTAAAGCTATTATGTGTAATATGTGTAACATATGAGTGGGCATCTCTAAAAGTTAATTTTCTCTACACCAGCCACTACTAGTTTTACAACTAACACCTTCCTGTCAGGTGCCGGCGATCGAACCAGCAACCTCATGGTTACTGGTCCGTCACCTTTCCTCTAGGACATCCTACTACCTACTTTAGGATTACATTGTTAAAAAGGTAAGTGTATTCATTCTCAGAAAAGGATTTTATAACCCTTTAATGAGTACCAAGTAAAAAAGGATTATTAATGCATCAAACAATGTCTTTGGTTGTCTGTCAAACTGTAGGCTGAGCTTCCTTTGTTTAAAGAACATGTTAAATCAAATGTACATTCTTACTTCAACTGCTTGGTGGATTGTTTCATAGTAAAACAGTAGCAAACCCTTTTCCTGCAAATGTGCCTGCAACATTCTCTACCAGTCTTGATATTGTCACCTTTTGTGTCTGAAAACTGCCTTTTTTTCCACAAATTATGTTCACTGTGTTAGCAAATAGTGCTTCGGATCTCTAAAATAAGGAAAATGAAAAAAATACATAGAAGTAAACAATATTACAAGGTAAGAAAACAAAAGGTTCACAGATCACGACGAGAAGCAGAACAAAGATAGGGAACTGAGTGAGTGGGAGAAAATGAGAGCAGATACAGACACAAAAATGAAAAACAAAATACAAATAACTAAAGACAGGCAGATGGGTAATTGTGTAAAAGTGACAAACACTATATAAATTGAAAAGGAAGTGGACTATGTCTTTGCTCCAATATAAAGGATGGAATATCTGCTGCACAGACAGTTGTCGTGTGGCAGAAGCAATAGTTTGATTGCAATTTAAAAGAAGAAAAAATACTTATCATTTTCAGTGATAGCAACCATGACAGCTGAAATTAAGAAAACAGCCCCACAAACAGAAATTGATTTAATTAAACTGAAGTGTACTGACAACAACATGAATACACGGTGTTGAAGGTGGTGTAATTAATTCAATGCTTTTTTGGAGCGTGACATTTAATACAAAATGACAGCAGGACAATTACTGAAATACATTCTCTTAGTAATGACTGGAAAACAACACCATATTAAACATCCCATGCTGAGGTCAAGTCACTCTAGAGATTATGCAGATCTCACACTTGCTGTCACATTCTTAAGTGCAGGCCCTCCTGCATTGTTATCCACCATACTTCTTCTTCTTCTTCTTAGTTCCGTGGTTTTTCTAGCTCCATTTCCTCCCGTATTGTTACACAGAGAAAATGCAAACATTTCACAGAACGTGCGTCACCACTCAACGGGGTGTGTTATTATTCACTATTTTAATTTTCCACAAGGTGGCGCTGTTATTATCCCAGACTGAAACAAGTTTTAGAGGCCACGCCCCTCACTACGTAAGTCCCTTTGACTTCAACACAAAATCTATCACGAAGCCTCGTGGGACTACGATACACATGTCTGTTAAAGATTAGTAGGATAGCTTGAGAAACATGGCCGCGTGTGACCAAAAGGTATACGCAGGGGCGGGGCTTAGCAGCTAATTGGCCATACCCCATTGACCAAAGGTTCTATCATCTTAAAACTTGCTGGATATGTGCAGAACACGTGTGGTAGCACGTCCCCGAAGGCTTTTCGAGCAGCTTTTGTGGGGGCACCACAAATGTGAAAACCATAACTTTCAATCTGCCTATTTGCAGCCTGTGTAGGTACACATTTATTAACCCGTGTGTGTGTGTGGTGCCCTGCAGATACTTTCTTTGATCAGCCATTCATTGCCTTGAGGTAGAAGTGTTATTCTTCAGTAATATCCCTTATTTTTTATGTCCAATACTTAAAATGGACAGTGAACAAAAACACAGCAGTTTATGACTCCTTATACTGAATATTCTCCTGGTGAGTGATTCAACTTCATATTCTAAAAGCAGTCTCTGCAATCAATTTCAAGGCGAGAGCTCGGCATGAGACAAAGGTGGGCACGCCATGGTATCACAAATGATTCTGTTCAAACAGCCATTAGCTGGAAAATATAGAGCTTGGAAAAGCTTACAGAAATATACCTCCTCACATCTTAGTTATAAACACCTAAACTGAGTTCTGTTTGGATCACATATTTCATTATGCATGCAGCATGATGTCAGTCCTGCCTTTTCTTTCACAGCTTGATACATTTTCTGTGGATGTGTACACATTAGAACTTAACATAAATAAACAGGCCTACATTTTTTCCCCGTAACTCTGTCCATTGTTAATTGCCAGTCGAGCAGCTCCAGGGTTTGTTTACTGGTGCTGTTACCAAGAGAATTTTGACTCTAGTTTCTGTCTGTGGGAAAGACCTTCTGTTTGCGTACAGATATTGATTAAACTGTCTAAGATCGGGAGAACCATATGGAAGGGCTGTTTAGGGAGGCTACTACTGAATTTATAATCCATCAAGGTACAAGTCATGTGAGAAAAGAGGAAAACGAAAATAAATCAACAGCTAAAATTAAAACAGGTATTTTGCTGCCCCACTGCCTGATTCAACGTTACACAGGTGCATCTGTGAGCCCATGAGCTCACAAGCTAACTCTGTCTGCAGGGCGGACACATTCAAATCCCTTGAGGCACATTTATTGCTTTCAAAAGTAACCCATACCCTTTTCTGATCTTGCACCGCCACCAATCTCAGCATTAAAGCTTTTGCCAGTGCCTCCCAAAATGCAAATGACTATACCTTGCGCATTTTGACGTTTTTCCACTCCGTGACTCAAAACTACTTTAGGTAATGCCACTTCATAAAAGTACCCGAATTCTAGTTTAAAGGAAACATATGTAATTGTCATGTAAGAACATTTGATTAGACAAGTACAGTATGTGAATGTGAATATTTTTCCTTGAGCATGATTAAAGGAATACTTCACCCATACGGAACCAGCGTTCTATCATTATAAAATAACTATTATAATATAATGAATGAGGTGTTTCTTCCCTCAGTCATCCCTTAGTCTCCCCTTGGCCCAGCTGTCCTGTTAATTCTAACCCTTACTGTGATGTCACAGTAAGGAAAAGGTAGGGTTAGACAGTGAGACCATAAAACACTCTTTCTGCCTTTTCTAAGATGATCCGATTTAATTTTTTTTTGCACATTTATACTAAATAGGATCTCCGAGTTCAATACACCTTCATATTCCAACCGGTGAAGTAGGCCTTTAATGTACATACAAATGTCTCACATGTTTTCAACTCATTCTAATCCTGGTTGTATTATCTGCAAATAAGACCCAGAAGAACTAACATGTTAAGAGTCACTCACCAGCACTTGTACACACCACAATACCTGTGGTGTGGTACAATACACAGCATCCAGTAAATCAGCCTCCAACTGGGTCCAAGGACGACTCTTTGTGGCAAGTTGCCTTCATCCGCCCACGCTCTCTTTACATTACCAGCATACACACAATGTAACGGTGATAATATGGGAAGAAAACATGCTGTCAAAACATGCTTGGAGGGTCAAAGGAGCTTGGTGTATAGTCAACTTCTATAAATCAGAGATGAATGGTACACCGCAATAAGATATATTGGAATGTTTTCAATTATGTCAAGGTTACCATGTTTACTAGATCCAACTATTTATTGTAGTACTGACTACAAGTTCGGCTGTAGTTTTCACTTCCAACTTTAAAACTATTACATTTCTGGGGCGCTCCGGTGGCGTAGAGCGCGTACCATATAGGCTCAGTCATTGTCGCAGTGGTCGCCCGCCTATCACTCTCCCTTTTAGCTTTTCTTCATTGCATTTTCTTTTTTTTCTTTGATGGTTCAGCTTTGATGTCATCCCCCTCTCTCCCCATTTCCACTCTCCCAATCTATGCTTCAAACTGTCAAATAAAGGTTAAAACACTGCAAATTATCGTACGTGCCAAGAAACTATTACGTTTCTAAGCTTGAATATTACCAAATTATTCTGTGTCTGAATGAAACGGAGACTGTTGTGATTGAATCTTTCTTGATATGCTGGATTTTGTCTTGACTCAAAAGAATCCATAGCCATATCTAAATGTATCTCAATTGCCGCCATTTGCACCATAACGATGCCATAACCACTATACACCTACAAATCCTGCTTTAGTTTCCAAATGCTGGTCTGGCTCAGGCCTTTGAGCAGGAGACTAATTGAGTCTGCTAGTGGAGACTCCATGCCATATGTCAGTGATTAGATTGATTTGACATTCCAGGAGAGTAAAGTGAGAATGAAAGGTTCCCCTCTGAATTATTCTCCCACTGCGAGGTCCAATCATCTAAACATCTATTGATGTCTACATGAAGAAGAAGGTGTAAAGGCACAGAAGAGAAAAAAAGTATATCTTATTCATTACTATACTATATTACTATATGGGAAACAATGGACTCTTTGATCTGCTTTGGTTGCCATTGTAGTCTTGCACCGCTTTTGCTCTCTGGGATTTGGCACGTAGACCAGCTGAATGGAAATAATAATACCATGAATTTAGATGAGTTCAGGCACTCCGAGTTGTGTCACTTGCCAATTTGCATTAGAATACCCATACATTTGCTCAAAGAACGTTGCAAATGCATTGGCCTTGCAAATGTGCTTTAAGGTATTCTACGATGTGCTTACCTGCACAATCAATATTGTTCATCAAGCTTACTTGCAAAGTGTAAGAAAGCTATCTTCCACTGTTGATTCAGTCTGTGTTGATCTGTGGTAGGCCTACATATTTTGTAATCTTCTATAAAGTAAACAGACATTATCCTGTCACAATCTGTAATGCCGATCTGTCACTTTACAACATATTCAAACTGAATGGCATTTTAGAGTTTCCATTGACTGTAAGTAATGTTTACACCAAAAGCACTATTTCGGTGAGTGCCACAGAACCGTGCCTTTGGAGGCTCCTTGATCTTCAGAGCAGCTGTTGAAGCCATGGCCACATACATGTTGCGATCAAAGCTAACAAATGTATTTATTAGGATATGTAAGCGGAGGTATTTTCGCTTGAAGAATAGGAACTGCTCATTTGCGTCTTTGCGACTTCTGTTGAAAGTCGAAATCTGCTAACAGCTAATGCTGACCTAGATAGAAATACATAGATAGGAAAAGGGTTGTGAAAATAATAATCATAATCAGACTGGTAGGGGGTGTATCATTATAAGCAGACTAAAAGAGTGAAATCGGAACTCTTCTTTCATTTATATTAGGTGCAAATCTAAATATATATATATATATAGCCAATAGATTTTGAACACACCAATGTCGACCAGGGGTGAATGCTACACAAAAAGCATCAGCTGCACTGTCCTACAATTTTGAAAACGTTGCTTTGGAATTTCATGGAGATGCAGAATGCAGGGGATCCTACCCACAATGCTGCAAAACTCCGACTCAGATTAATATAATTTGGTGTCACTTGACTTTAGACTAACCTTGTGAAAATTAAAAAAATAAATAGAAATTTCAGTGAACAGCCCTTGTAAGGGTTTTCCAGAAACATTTGGATGTAAAAGTAGCCGTACATAACACAACTGAGTTGTCGTCCAAATTTCGCTGGCGGCATGATGAGTAAGAACCCTCTGCTTGTAAGATCTTTTCACGAGATAACGATGTGAGCAAAGTCTCATACATAAGATGTTTCCGTCTGATAAAGCATCTATGTCCTTATTTTTCCTTGAAGTTCTCTAAGGCTTTATTTGAACAAGGGTTTTAGTTCCTTTGAGGTTTGTGAAGGCAGTTGCCAATTCAGCACATGCAGACACCCTTCACAATTACCAGCTGAAGGAAACCCAGCACTGGGCAGAGATCGGGCTGAAAGTAATTAGTATATACTAATTAAACCACTGAATATTTAAAGGTAGACGCTGGGGGTAAGTTTTAACGATATTGATGAGTGTAGCTTGTAAATTGCAGATACATTTTACAAGTCCCATGAGGGTCTTGCGCGCTTCACATTGATACACAAAAATACATGAGACAAATTATCTGGAATGGGAAGTCACAGCTTGCATGTTGCAAATGTCATGATATAGGGACACTGTTTTACAAAAGTGTTTTTTTTCTGTATTTTACAAAAGTGCATGGCTTATATCAAATCAAAGACCCATATACCAACCTTTTTCATTGCAAAGTAAAATAAAATCGGTTTTAATTATTTTTTTGTTCAAATAAGATTCAAAGCCACACAACATGCAAGATGGTTGGCATGAAATGTTATATTAGATAATTTTCGTATTTTCATTATTAGTACGGTAGGTGACTGGAGGGAAAATAACTCTTGCAGCCTCTCAAAGCTGCCTCCATTAGTCAACATGTGTGTGTGTATTTCAAACTCTTCAAGATGATAGGCCTGAAACATACCATATTTCAATGTTGCTTATTTTGTTTTGAGGAGGGGGGTTGATGCACTGCTTTGATGTGAAATATACTGTTTCTTAGCTAGACAGTTTGAACTAATACACATTTTTCTTTCTTTTTTAATGCTTGTGCTGTACACTGTCCATTTCTCAGTTTCAGTGTTCAGTGTAATAATGCTGGAGGGAAAATGTTATTCTTCGTAGGCGTTTCCTGAATTTAGGAATTAGTCGGTAATCTCAACACTATGTGATCCCACCAAAGGATCAAAAATCTATAGAAAATATGAAAAAACTAAGTTATATTACACAAAAGTGTAAATTTTGGGTTTATGTCAAATCCTACTTCTGGGATATTGGATTATTTTAGCTACAGTATTTGTTATTTAAATAAAACCATCTGAGAAGCTTAGAGGTGGAGTCCCTCATTGACATAAACATGGTAAGCGGTCAAGAAACGACAATTTTTCTCTGTAAGGGGTTGCATTTATGCCATATATCTACCTGTTTGGAAGGTTTAATCCTGAACAATTTATTTTAATTAAAGGGGACATATTAAGCCAAATCTCGGTTTTAAAGGTGTATTTCCAAGGTCTACTAGAAAAGGTTTTCATGGTTTATTGTTCAAAAAACCCATTAGTTTTCTACCATTGCCCATTTCTTCATCGCCTTTTCCAGCCTTCTCTGCTCTCTATCTCAAAAGGTTGGTTTTGACATCTACCTCCCTTCGCAAAAATCCTATGCTGTGTCTGAAATCGCGCACTTCTGTACTTACACTTACTTTTTTGAGTGCACTTTGCGCAAAATCGGAGAGTGTGCCAAAATGCAGTGCACTGTAAGTTCCTCGGTCGTGCACTCAAAACGGTCTAAAACTTGAGTGTGGAGCGATGGACACTTTCCACACTCAACGGCCGCCATCTTGCCTACGTAACGGCAGACCTGCAAACTCATAGGAGGTGAAAAAGGTGACAAACACCCGTCCCTTCTAGGGGGGTCGGGTGTTTTTCGCTGTCCAAACGATTGGCTATTGTTAAATATCATTCACACAACCAGAGTTCTCCACTATTGCCTCCAATGTCCAGCTGGGTGAAAATAATAGCCAGCTGAGATCCTGACCCTCCTAGGGGGGTCCGGGGGTATGTCCCCCCGGGAGATTTTTTTTAAACTTTTTAAAGTGAAATGCATGAATCTGGTGCACTTTGAGAGGGAAATTAAGAGGCTAAATCTGAGGAATTTTGTGTGAACAAACAATTTGGAGACACTGGGTCGGATGAATTAGAAGCTTCTTGGATTTTCCATTAAAATGTTCATTTAAAATAAAATATTATGCAGGGTCCTCTGGGTTGGGCTTGGTGCTCTTTTTCTTTTATGGGACATATTTCTCTGTAATATAGGCTAATGAATACATTTAAATGCAGTGAGAGGAATGAAGCAGAAGAACTCTGTTGTCCAGCTATCTTTTTTTCCACAGACAAGGCTAAAATAGGTTATACAGTGCATGGGCATCTGAGCCCCATTTCCAAATGTTTTAAATAAACTCAATACACACTGGACGTGAACGTGACGTGATCAGTTAAACTTGGATTACCTCCCAGATGAACTGATTAAATTATTGGGCTATTAACTAGGCTATCTAGATCAAAACATTGTATTCATTTTTTTGTATGATATAATAATATGATGTTAATATCAAACACACAAACTAAAAAATAAAAATAAATGGGGGGGGGGGGGGCCTGTCGGTCGGCTCTGATTGTGAGCGCACTGCAGACACTTCATTTCTGCAATGTGCGCTCATTAAACTGTCAGCTTCACTTAAGAGTCCTGTGTGGGTCAACAGTGCAGTGCAAACTATGCAGCATAAAGTTATAACATTCGTCTACGACCGTGATGTTAAATCACCTCCACACAAAGTCTCCGCCCCAGCAAAGCAGCGAGTCGATCGCTGTGACGGTGAAAATCACCGGGACCCGGGAGACCCAGTGAGCGAGTGAGACGCCGCTCAGAAAAAACTCTGTGGTTTGATGGATGAAATCAGTCGGGGATATCCTGCCCGTTAACTTTGTCTACGGGAACGGCTTCCGCGATCTTTTTCTGTCTCGAGTCTAACAGAGAGCCATGTCGGCAAACTGACAGCGCGACTAAATAAAGGGACTGTAGTGTACAGTGAGCTGCGTCCCTCCGTATAGTTTCTGTTTCAGTAGGCTGTTACATTAACCTCTGAAGCATTGACAGTGTTTAATCAAAGCCTCTAATTTTTTATTATCAAAAGGGCTTTGATTGAGACTTTTAGCCAATTCTAAAGTCTGAACACACAGCGGCAGCAGTGATGCTTCACAGTGCCCGATCTTAACGCTGATTGGACAATACTCATGACGTCTACCAAAGATGTTTTATTGCCAAGATAACGATATTCCCTTGTCTCACACTACGGTAACTCGCCCACACAGTCCAGTCTGGGAAGCGCTGGCTGACTTCTCTGGCAGCTGCCGCTACCCCCCCCCCCCCTCCCAAAAACAAAAACTCTTCGGATCTATACGATTCACGTGGGTCATATATTTTGATTCTAAACGGCGATTTTCGCCGAAAAGCGACGAGTTTGCAGGTATGAACGGAGAGGACGGAACATTCTAATCAAAATAGAGGAGCTTGAAGCATCCATGGAGACGGACGCGCTCTACAAAAGTTAAATTACACATTGTTTTTGTTTTTCCACGACTAATGTGCCTGTTTTGGCTATCGGTAACGCAAGCAGAACAAAATACCAACGAAGAAGAACCGTCAAAATGCAACGTCATTTCCGGTAGGTGCGCGACGGCAGTTTGGACAGTGCACTGTAGAAATGAGAGCACTGCGTCTATAAGTAAGTATACTGTATGGATAATAAAGTGCACTCAATGTAAGTGCACTTACCTAAGTGCGCAATTTCAGACACAGCACTAGTCTGCTCTGACTGGTCAGATCTACATGGGCGTGCATGCACCGCCCTGCTCATTTACTCTATACCTACCTACATGGGCATGGCACACGGCCAGCTGTCAGTTTTGTTTACTTTTGGCCAATGCAGCATGGAGATCGATGTAAACATGTTTAGCTTCATTTCTACAGCAAATATCGGCACATTTACCACTTCTAAACCAAAAGCTTTACAACTGAACCTGGTCAGGCAGGAGTCTGAGGTGAAAACTGTGAAAATTGTGTCAAGATTTCTGGTTTCCCTGACATTATCCTCAGGTAAATACAGTTTAAATATGTCACAGTCAGTAACAGAATATGAGCTAAGTATTTATGCATAAAATCTCTAAACTTGTAACATACAATGTTTTATGTATGTTTCTACAGGTTAAACTGGGGAATGATCTACAACCCAGTGGAGTGAAAGCTTTGGTTGTGAAGCCATGCTGAGGTTAGCGCTAAAGCAACATTTTAGCCGCGTATGAGCCGCGTATATACGCACCTACGCAGCTCCGCGCGGAGTTCAAAAAATTTAACTTTTTACGCTCCTACGCGTGTCGATTAGCCGCGTTGGCCAATCAGCGTTGGGCTTCACCCGACGTCACATACATTGGCACGGTCGGAGAACAGTGTACTGTACACAGAGGCTGTATGACAGCAGCTCGGGAATAGAAGACGTGGGGAAAGTAAACCAGGAGAATGGACTTCCTGGTTAATTCAGTGAATATGTGCGGCTGTGCTTTAGCCGATAAAACAAGTTAGCGCCGTATAGCATTAGTTAACTCACCCGGTTGTGTGCGGGAGGCTAGCGCCTCATATTATGAACCCAAACATGACGGCTATGTCCGGGGGACTCTCACAACAAGTTCAGCGAAGCACCGGTATTGATCTACGCCAGCCACGGTCCCCTGTCACAGCCAGGTAGGGTAATGTTGGCTACTTGGCTTTATGTTGTGCCGCCGTGCACCGATGCTGCTGTAACTGTGTTTGTTATGTAGCTGCCGTGAATATGCAATGCTGTTTTAATGCTAGGCTATTTGTGCTGTTCAGTTTGTGTTTTGGCACAGTTGTTGGCCGTGTTGTTGTTGTTTTGGTGCGGACATGCACGCTGTTGTGTCGGGTCTGATCGCAGCCATGGTTAATTAGGGGAAATACAATATTGGGAGGGAGACTACGCACGTTACGCGCGTAGAACCATTTGACACAAAATGATTAAGCAACATTTTAGCTGCGTTACGCACGTAAATCTTACGCGGGTAACGCGTGTAGTGTGTTCGCACCTATAGTGTGACGGTCCTTGTGGGTCAACGCTCCGTCAGGTCACTCATCTGTAAAACATGGCACATTCAATGTTACATCATGTAGCCTAGCTGACATATCATACATCTGTAGTTATGGCAAAGCTACAAACTAATGAAAATATATTTTTCTTCCATTATTAAATAAGATAGTCTAGTAATAATAGATTCAGTATAGCCCTTGCTCAAGAAGCAATGAGTTCTGAGTGATACTGTGTGCTTTTTGAAATATAATGGACAGGAAACAAACAGCAGCAGAGGCAACTTACAGTATTCCTGTCTATTATAGTGTACATTACACTGGAGATGTAATAGATCTACTGCTGCGTACCACGACTGCTTGCATAACTACACACTGTCAACAACAAACAAATACTCTTCAGTTTCCAACACACCATACAGTTTCACCGTCTGTTTTCACACAGGGGCTGTCACAGACAGACTCACAGATCTAACCGTTAGCATAAAGCTAACGGTTAAGCTAGCAGACGCTAACTACTTAACCCAGCGTCATTATCTCGTTTCAGTCGGTGTTGATTATAGGAGGGATACATTAAAGCACATTACACACATTGAACTCATAAACGGACAGATTTGTTTTTAAATAGGACTACTTACATTTCTAGAGGAGAGATGGTGTCTCTCAGTCTTCAAGGCACCCAGTCTCCTCCACACTCCAGTATAACGGCAGATCACACTAACAGATTGCGCATAGCCAAACAAAAAATGAAGTAAATCCATTCAGCCCCGGTCTGCTTCGAGGCTGGGGTGTGATGGTAGCTTGAGGATGAGCTAACACTGCAACTTGCTTCTACTCTGTTGTTGCATTAGCTAGTGGAGGCTCAGCTGTGTGTGGTTACCAATGGGGCGTCTTGATTTGCCAATCAACTGCCGAGTTTCTGGCGAGCTTTCCCGTAGGAGTATTTATGTTAATGAAAACCGACCAATTTCGTCATCAGTCGGTGTTTTTTGGAACAGACCATCAAATCCCCCCTTTTTCGAAATAAGTATCCCAGAAGAAACTAACATATTTGTCTTTTTGAAGCTTGTGTGTGCTGGTAGGGACCCCAATAACCTACAAAGTGTGCCCAAACACCGGGAATGTTTTGTTTTTCATAATATGTCCCCTTTAAGTGATTGTATATCTACCACTGTCATGAAATAAAAATCTACCTTGACTGCAGAATCCTGAGAAATAACGCCTGTCATACTTCAAGACTGTGACAATATTGTTGCAATTTGGAGATCTCAGGCTCCTTCACATGTGGGATCACCTTATCTTACTAGCCAGGTGATAAAGCTGCAGAGACCATTGCTATAATACAGGTATGTGGTCGCTACTGAAATGAGATGGCATGCAAGTCCCCTCCACCTGCAGGGATGATCAGAGATTGACTGTGACCAAAGTGAAGCCCCCCCAACACACCTAAGAGGTGAGAAGTCTGAAAACAAACCCCGGTAGGAGGATCTGGGGGCATTCCCCCCAGGAGATTTTTTTGTGATTTGAACATTTAAGAGAAGCAATTTGGTGTATTCTGGTGAAGAGAATTAAGGACAAAGAAAACTTTGTCAGATGAATAGTAAAATGAGCAAAACAAGTTAGTCAGCCAACCTGCTTGACTTTTACAATACAAAGTGTGTAGATAGCCTATTTACCAAAACATTTTTAAAAACAGCTTAGAAAAACGGTTAAAAATGCTGGCAAAAGCAGCTTTAAATATGACAGAAAATAATATGGAGCCTCAAATCAATCACACCAAATTATCTTACAATAAACTAACTATATATTGTCTTTGTTACGCAACCATCAATCAAACACATAAGAATACACTTTTAGGCCTTTCACACCGCCGCAAAATCGGCGCTAGTTCTGGGCTAGTTCGGAGCTAGAGACAGTGTTTTGGTTTCACACCGCCAGAGAGCCTGCTCCGGGCTGTAAAAACCGGTTCAACTCAAACACCAGGATTGAGCAGGGTTTGAGATAAGAACTGCTTGCCCCAGCGGCTGGGGGAGGGATTATCCTGACCAACCAGACCAACTCAAACCTCATGCCCGCCATATTTAAAAACACCGCTGCTACGAGACGTAAACATAACATAATTACCGAACGTAGCGATCAAATTGACCGACGAGAATACGCTGTATGGGTCCTGTTTGGTTTGGAAAGCAAAGCGAGAGCCAACACGTGTAAAAATAAGACGTATTCGCCGCTGTTGTTGTGCTTAAAGCTAGCGGTAGCTTTACCGTTAGCCACAAGAGCAGCGGCGTCGGGCGACGTACACACACGTTTACAGTGACGTCATGACGTTGCTCTCTTGCCGGCTCCATGGCTGTCTCCGGTCGATGTGAAACCAACCGGTTCATAACTGGGATAAGGCTGTAACCAGTTTTGAACTGACCCCAGCACCAGCCTGGAACTGGCTCATGGTTCTTTTTGGTGTGAAAGGCCTATCTGTCACCATAGTTAAGATTCATGCACTCACACCTCAGTCGTGCGAAGGAACATAATGGTGCAAAATGGGACGATAGTGGAGGAAGCAGGTGAGTGTGTTGTTTTGGCTCTGATCTGCTATAATCACTACATTCACCTCAGGTGTGTCGGCCAGAACACCACGCACCATTCAAAAACTGTGAAAACAGCAATAGACAAAAGCACATTATTAATTTGAGGTGACACGTTAATCTGCAGTGACAATCCGACAACCGCGGCCGTTAATCAGCGTGCGCTTAAAGAGGACCTATTATACTACTTTTCTGGTCTTCATTTTTTGTTTTACACTGCTATAGAGCAACCTGACACGAATCACATCACAAAAAACGATGTAGATTTTCGGGAAGCTCTTTCTCTTATTTTGGCGATCCAGCACGTCCTGTCAACACTTGAGTGTGTGTGCTTCGGCAATCTCCGCTCCCTCCGCCTGTGCATCGGCCATCTCCGCTACCCTCCCCCCCCCCCCCCCTCCTGCAAACCCCACTCCGTTGTGATTGGTTACCTTCCTTCCGGAACACTTTCAGTGGCGGGAAGCGCGAGCATGGACCTATAAGGGCGCGAGGCAGACGCGAACAGGGAAGTGACAGCATTACCATACATGGAAACATCCGCGTGGTGACTTCACAAAGTTACATGCAACGTCACAAAGTGTAGACCGCTTTGAACACGTGACTTCTCGACTGGCTAGAATAGTGTTTAGTGCTCGGCACAGACACCCCAGACGGTCAGCAGGGAATACGTCGAAATGCATGTAAGTCATTATTTGATAATTTAGTATGGTTAAGCATGACTATGAATCATCATAACAACGTTTATAGGTCATAAAAGTCAAAAAGCATCATAGGTCCTCTTTAAAGCAATGCAAATGGCTGTAAAACAACAGTGCTGGCCATCAGACCCCCCCTCCCTCCTCCCCCTCCCAAAACATTTTCTCAACGGATCTCCATGAATCACATAGATGGCAAATTTCGTTTCCAAAACGGCGAATTTCGCCGAAAGGTGACGAGTTTGCATGCCTGAAGAGCGTGCTTTTAGCTTCCACTCAGTAATTAGACAGCCAGAAGTATCTCACTTTCTCTCCACTTGTTTGCCCACATCCGTGCAGTTATCAGAGCAAGGGCCCCATGCTGAGATGAAAGCGGCTGCCCTCTTCCTCTGCGAGCCTGCAATTTGCAAGCTGTCTCAGAAGGCTTATTTAGCCATTTTGAAAAGGTACAGCAAATCATGTAGAACAACACAAACTTAAAGGTCCCATATTATGCTAAATGCACTTTTTAAATGTGTTCCAACATATCCATGCGTCCACGGTGTGCCTAGAGACTGCCAAAATATTAAAGAAAATAACAATCTCTCCTTTTCTCACTCTCCCCTTTTCTGAAACCCCCACCCCTCCCCCCAAAAACACTCCAGTCAGAATTATCCCCTTTTCTGACCTCACAAACCGTAAAGCCAGAAGCTTCCACTGTGCAGCCCACACCCCTATTTCTTATTGGTCCACGGCCCTGACAGACAGAGGGCGAGGCGTATCTGGCTTCGCTTCCGGACAGGGGGCGGGGAGAGCTCAAAGATTGTATATTTACGAGGGGACCTGCAACTCTTTTTTTAAAAATAGGCCATTGTGAGATTAGCTGAACATCAGCATAGTACAATAAATTATCTGAAAGTTTTTTTCAGCAAACAATTAAAGAAAAACGTATTAGGGACCACTAAGACCATATAATATGGTGTATAATAGAACCGAAAAGTGTATAATATGGGAGCTTTAAAAGATAACCTCCATCCACAATGATATCGTAATACAACCGCTGCGGGAGAAAGTGAAGTAGGTAGGTATGTGAAGTGGCAGTGGGTTTAGTGCAATCACATTAAGTGAGGACTAGATCTGGACAGTCTAGACACTTTCTGTACATGTAAATGTAATCCATATATACTGTATAATATCCAGATACAAGCCAAGGTAACTCTGTGGACTTGTGTTTATAGTGTATTCACAACACACACACACACACACACACACACACACACACACAGGAACACCCCACGGTGGGATTGACTTTCACAACAGCAACATTGTGCTATGAGTGTAGATAGAAAAGGCATGTGTCTGTTGAGACCAGGATCTCCTGGGACCATGCACATTCTGATTAGTGTGTCTGGTACAGGTTAAAGCAACAATGTGACACTGTTATTTATAGCACACTAGGAGATGGAGGAGTGGAGGAATGGATGAGAAAAGTGTGTGACTTGGGACACATGAGATCATGTTCTCTTCCACGGTGGTCGGATGTCCTAGACACAAGGTACATTGGAATTCATTCTTCGCATATCCCGTCTCTAGTTACCAAACATCAGAGGGGGTAAGGTTGTTCCTTTCTCCTCTAGGCCCCTAGAGGAAAGGGGACCGACCAGTAACCATGAGGTCGCTGGTTCGATCTCCGGTGGTATTTGTAAAACCAGTGGTTTCTGGTATTATATGTACGGTGCCCACCATCTCTACCATTGTGTCCTTGAGCAGGGCACCTAACCCCAAAACGTATCCAGGGTATACAGGGTGTATTTTAGCGCATTCGTGGAGGTTTACAGCTTGCAACTTAACTGTTCGGTTCAGTGTAAGCGCTCTCATTAACTTTGTTTCAGCAGCAGCAGTGGATACCACCCGCACAACACTAAACAGCAGGCAGACACAATTGGAGATGAGCTGGTGAACATAGCGAAGCATTTTGCAGCTAACGAGTTGTTCAGGTTTCATATTTTAATTATTATTGCTTTGCAATCTACAAAACTTTTATAAGGCACAGGAAAAAGTCACCCTGTCAAATGGTGCACAAGATCGAAAAAATAACTAATGTGTTGTTCAATTTGGAGGCCTTGTTTTAAATGAAGAGCCACCATTTCTGCAATGTTTAGTTCCATCCATTCATCCTCTATACTTCTTCACATTTTTGTATTGTAGGCCTATTTAAAAAATGTTGAACCTATTGTTCTTCATTCCTAGTCATATTACAGCAGGCAACAGCAGTACAAACTAAAATAAACATATTTTATGCATGTCTCTTTTAATTGCTCAAAAATAAAACCAAATGTAGAGGCAAGCTAACCTGTTGCCGTAAATAGCAACATAAAGAAGCCATTTTATAAAGTCACGATTTTATAGTGAAAATGATAATAAAATTAAAGAGAGTTATAAGTCCGCCCACACAATACCATAACACAACGAGAGGTTTTTATTTGAGATCAAGATTTATTTTATTCATATAGACAAAAAGAGAGAGTGGGAACAGCTTATGCTCAACCCACCTTCCGTTCGTATCTGATTATTGCAAAGTTACAACTGTCTTAAGTCACTACACAAGCCAGTTAGAAATGGCCCCCAGTCCAAATGAATGAAACACATGTTTATCAAATACCATAATCCTGTGTCATTTTGATACATGTCCTTTTTTAATACAGTTAACTGTCCTGGTGTCTAATGCATAAACTGCCTGTGTGTATATTTTAATCCCTGGGAGCATCTCTCTGTGGGCTTTTATATTTTCAAATTCATAACTTGGGTCATTTGTGGCCCCCTCTGTTCGGCATTGCATGTAATATAGTGAGCTGTTTATGGGTGGCACGGTAAAAATGGAAAATGAGGGAATTGCCTGTTGGATTACTGCTGGGCTGGAACAGAAAACAGATATTGTTCAACGCAAAGGCACTCACTCCCGAGAACACGATATTGTCCTTTTTATGACTTCTCTCTCTGTCTCTCTCCTCAATAAACAAAACGAAATATGAACTCCATTTCCAAGAGAATCCGAGCTTCAATTTCCCCTGAAAGGTTCTGGTGTGAGGGAACGAGTGTATGAATATTTCCTGCTGTCAGAGTCGGTAGTTTAACTGACTGTGAAATGGGTTTCTGAACAAGGCAGCGTCCAGGGAAGTAGGAGTGTGCAGCAAATCTGTAAGCCACCTACACGATCTTAACACCAACAGCTCTGCCGCAATCTACACTGTAAAAAGGCAAAAAGCTAGCAAAACACAACATTTAAAGACAATTGTTTTTGCTAGATTTTGGAGTTTTGAGGCCCAATTAAAACTCTTATGTTTTAAGGAAAACTGCCTACATTTGAGCCAACTCATTGTTTTTAGTTGTTAATTAACGTCAAGATTTGAGTTCTACATATTAAACATTTCAAATATTAACAGTTGTGCCAGCTATTTCTCTGTCATATAGATAACTACAGAGGCATGACACTTTACACACGGTTTTAAGAACAGAAAAACAAACCCTCGATTCAATTCTCATGAAAAACATCTCCGACCCAGTTCCTTCAACGGTTCGGTAACACTTTACAATAAGGGTACACAAAAAGTGAGTAGTACTGAGGAACTAATGGTTAGTTAATGAGTAGGTATTGGTATGTACTGAGAGACTGTGATTCAAGCACTTTTGATTAGTTACTGGTTAACAGACAGGGAGATACTGCATTAATGAAGCATTAGGTAATGGGGAGTTATTGAGTAGGTACTGGGAGACTGATTCAGTCAGTTTGGTTACTGGTAAAGAGACAGGGAGATACTGTACGTATGCCCCTTTGTATGATGACCCCGCCCACATTCAGGAGGTACTATTTGCAGTGAAAACAACCCATGTTGCTACCAAAACCAAGTTGAGCGGCGTCAAGTTGAGTTGAGTAGAGCTACATGTGCGGTGGAAAAGCGCCATTAGTTTACAACAAAATATTTTTTATAAAAATTATTCTTAGGCCAGTCATTTCTAGTACATTTTTAGAGAGTAGTTGTTTGGACTGGCTCATGCCAAGTGCGTACACCACTTCCCTCTCGGTCGTCCTCTTTACTTCTTTCTTTCTCCTTCTTAAAGCTCCCATATTATACACTTTTCGGTTCTATTATACACCATATTATATGGTCTTAGTGGTCCCTAATACGTTTTTCTTTAATTGTTTGCTGAAAAAAACTTTCAGATAATTTATTGTACTATGCTGATGTTCAGCTAATCTCACAATGGCCTATTTTTTAAAAAAGAGTTGCAGGTCCCCTCGTAAATATACAATCTTTGAGCTCCCCCCGCCCCCTGTCCGGAAGCGAAGCCAGATACGCCTCGCCCTCTGTCTGTCAGGGCCGTGGACCAATAAGAAATAGGGGTGTGGGCTGCACAGTGGAAGCTTCTGGCTTTACGGTTTGTGAGGTCAGAAAAGGGGATAATTCTGACTGGAGTGTTTTTGGGGGGAGGGGTGGGGGTTTCAGAAAAGGGGAGAGTGAGAAAAGGAGAGATTGTTATTTTTTTTGATATTTTGGCAGTCTCTAGGCACACCGTGGACGCATGGATATGTTGGAACACATTTAAAAAGTGCATTTAGCATAATATGGGACCTTTAAGTGATGTAATGGCCCCCATATCTTGCTGAACAGTGTGCTGACGTCGATCTGCAGATGTATGCAGATGACACTGTTGTTCATGTACATGCTAAAACAGCTGACTTAGCAGCTGCTAAGTTAACAACTGCACTGGAGAGAATCACTCTTTGGCTTGATCAATCATGTTTGAGTTTAAATGTAAACAAAACAAACTGTATGTTTTTTTCTAAAACCATGGTACAAATCCCTGATGTTGAGATTCTCATTAAAGGTGAACGAATTGATATAGTTACTGAATTTAAATATCTTGGCCTGTTTCTGGATCCAAATTTAAAATTTAAGAAACATGTCAAAAAAATGGTTAAAACCATAAAATACAATTTAGTTAATTTTAAACACATCAGAAATTGTCTCTCTCTGGATGCAGCCAAGATATTTATGCACGCCATGATTTTGTCCCGCATGTCATATTGTATCACCTGCTGGGGGCAGGCTGGTGAATCTACTTTGAGACCTCTGGAGTCTTTATACAAACAAACCTTAAAAACACTGGACAAAAAGCCAATTCGTTATCATCATTGTAGGATACTTGAGAAACATGAGTTATTGAGCTTTGAGAATTTTAGGTTATTCGTCAATTTGTGTATGGTCTATAAAATTTTAAATGGTTTGGCCCCACAGTCATTATGTGTTTTTGTCCACGCTCGCTCGTCAAATTCCATCAGATCCACTAGAATATCCACCATACGAGATTGTACCATACCATTTCGCCGCACTGTAGCGGGGCAATCTGCTTTTTCTGTAAGAGCCACAAACCAGTGGAATACCTTACCTGACGCCGTAAGGGGCAGTAGCTCTCTCAGAGTCTTCAAATCTAACCTAAAAAATCTGTTAAAAGCTGCTCAGCTCTGCAACCACTAATTTGGTCCTTAGACTTGTTTTTGTGTGTGTGGGCGTGGGTGGGATGAGGAAGGTGGGGGGAGTTGCACGCAGACGTGTGTAGCCATGTTGTTGTGGTGTTTTATCCCTGTATACTAATAATCTGTCTTGTTACTGTGTTGTATTTTTGTGACCTGCCAAGGGACTACAGATGCAAATTAGCTTAAAGCTATAATCTGGTATAGTGCATCAAATGGCAACATTTATGTTCTAACTGTACATTGTCTCTTTTAAATAAAGATTTTAATAATAATATATCTAAACAGATGTGTTATCTCATTTACCCAACCTTTACCACCTACGTCAAATCGTGCACTCGGAAGAGGTGCTTAGAATCTGCGGTAATTTTGGGGTGCTACCACTTCACAAAAATAATAAATCTTTAGAGGGCCTGGGGTCAACCAAGCTGAAGTAAAATGCGAAGCAATTACCCACGGGGCCCCCGCTTTGAACTGCATGGGGCCGTGTGCACACAGTGGTAGGGCACAGCAGAGGATAACAGTGAGGAAATGACTTCTGCTGGGCATGGAAAAAGTTGAGAAATAAGGGAGAGAGAGAAGGAAGGGGAGAAAGGGAGAGGGAGGAATCAATAAAGTAATCTTTAGTTATAGGCAGAACAGAGGCCCAGGATTACTCAGGAGGGGGCCATTACATGGGAGAGGACCAAGCAAAGCAATTATGAGTCTTCGGAGAAATTGACCACAACATCCCCATGGGGGGGGTGGGGAATGATAATGGCTAGGAGATGGAAAAAAGAGATGCTGTGTGTGTGTGTGTGTGTGTGTGTGCGTGCATGTGTGTGTGCGTGCATATATGTAAGTGTTTTCGTGTGTGTGTGTGTGTAAGTGTGAGTATAATGGAGAAAGCCGTGCAGGAAAAGAATATCAAATAATCATTACCTTGCCCTGCTATCCCTTTACCCGACTCAATAACCCACCTAGCATCCCACTGCTTCATCCATGCCGTCTCCCTCAACATGATGTTACCACATAAAAAGCTTTCCACCTAGTGCTCACACTGAGAATAACAACACTCACACAACACGTCTTTGCTGCAGGCTGTAAGCTGTGACCCTACCGATATACCACTGCTACCACTGCAGGGTGGACTTCATAAATGCATTCAAAACCAACCGGCCCAAAGTCCTGAAATGTCAAGATTCCCAGTTACCTGACTTGACATATGATGAAAGTTACATGCACTGCAGTGTCTCTCTCTCTCTCTCTCTCTCTCTCTCTCTCTCTCTCTCTCTCTCTCTCTCTCTCTCTCTCTCTCTCTCTCTATATATATATATATATATATATATATATATATATATATTAGTGCTGTCAAACGATTAAAATATTTAATCGCGATTATTCGTATTTTTATCTATTTTAGCCTAAATGTCCCTTGATTTCTTTTTGTCCCATTATTTTTTCTAATTTTAATTCTCTTATCACACCCATTCTCTACACCCTTGTAATTCAGTGTATTTCTTCTAAAATATCATAATTTGCAATTCAGTGCAAATAGCCCACAATGTAGATGTTTAGCCGTTTTGCCAGTTAAATGATTTTAATGTGAAATTACGCTGTAGGACATGTTCCGTTTGAATGAACAGTAACTTAACTGCGAGCCACATGTATAGTTTGTGGTGTTTCAGTTGTTCTAACATTACTAGTTGATACAACAGCATGTGAAAAAACCACAACGTTTGCTAGGCCGTAAAGAGCGTTAATCGCGCGATAATAAAAATATCGCCGTTAAAATGGGTTTGCGTTAACGCCGTTAATAACGCGTTAAACTGACAGCACTAATATATATATATATATATGGTCTATCTATATATTGGTATATGCATTAACCAGTCTAACCACCAAAATCATTTACATTTAAAGTGCCTTTCCAGGTGAAATAAAAGGGATTGGTTTCTATCATATACTCCAAACCCATTGTTTGTCTCAACTATAGCTGGTATGTGTCAAAGTTGAAAGTTCAGTTTCCATTGAAAATTGTCCAATGTAAGCCTCTCTAGGGGCTAAACGTTGGAGATCATCCACATCGAATGATCTGATGACAACCATCTTTCTTTAACTGAAATTATGATGCCTTTTAATCTTAATGAATTTGAATTGAATTGGGAGTTTAGGCACAGTTCTTTTCAGTTCTTAAAATGATCTCTCATTCATATTTTCTTGCTTATTTATGACTGTACTCAACTCAAGTGTATACAACTATGCCCTTTTTCTTGACACAATGAGCCTTATGTGTAGCCTTACGATTACGCTGCTTATCAAATCTCCTGTTAATTCAGGATTTGGATTACAAGTACAGAGGCAGCCTTATCACCTAACCTCAGCCCAGCTCACTGCTGTCCGCACAAACACACACACACACACACACACACACACACACACACACCAGTGATGCACACCACAAATATGTCATTAGATTGGATAAAAGTTTATTGTTAGTGCATTGACAGTTTAGCCAAACGGAAATTAAACAAGAATGTTGACATGGTTTACTGTCAGACTTTTTCAAACTAACTTTTTGCCATTAATTAAAATACATATCCTTTGCCAGGTAAGACGTGACTGCAGTTGTTACGTCTCTCCAGAGCTTGCTTGTCTTTTCGTATGGAGGGACTTTTTCAAACGTGTTAGTAGTTGTTTTGTATGTTTTGGTCTGGTGTTTGGAACGTGCTGCTGCTGCTGGCTGTAGCCTACTGTGTGGATCCTCATCCTTTGACTTTGTTTTCAGGTGATTGAAAAGGTTTTTCCTGTTGCTATCCGACATTGTTATCCTAACTGCATCTGATGCCGCTGTTGTGTCTCACAGAGATGCAGGATTTGAATCAATAAAGAGCGTGCGTTGTCAAGGCCGCACCGCAGTGTTAGCTGTGATTGGTTTATCTACGTGCGGAGGCACAGAATGGAGAAGGCTAGTGCTGAATGAGAGAAAAAAAAGCGGTGCGTCCGTCTGAAACACGGACCTATTGGTCTGAGCGTGGAATAATCTGCGCTCTTTTTCTTATTATTTAATTTTTATTACCACTTGGTCTGTGCCCGGACCCCCATGCAACATTTGGTCATGTCTGTAATACAGTAAGGGAGAACGGGGTAAGTAGGCACACTTTTTACTCTTGTGAGAATTGCTTATCACCTAAACATCTTTCAATAGTCATTCCTACATTAAATTGAAGCTTAAGGTGTTGGCTTGAAAAGTGTACCCCTCACTTTTTCTATCTTATTGTAATAAATAAGAAATTAATCATCAAAGACACCCTTACACATTGTGACAACCAACCCCGTCAAGGGGTCGGTTGTCAAACACTATGGGGTTGTTTGTCACCATGTTATCTTAATGGGAATAATCTTAAAAAGAAGGCAAGAAAGTAGAGCTAAATTTGAAAGTGTTT
This sequence comes from Ammodytes marinus, assembly GCF_949987685.1. Lineage (NCBI taxonomy): Eukaryota > Metazoa > Chordata > Actinopteri > Uranoscopiformes > Ammodytidae > Ammodytes > Ammodytes marinus. Next base: position 6,660,689 of record NC_137213.1, read on the forward strand.
TCTTTTGCATGCTAGCTGCCTTTTCCTGCTCTATTCTTTCCTTCTCTGGGGTGTCAGTGAGGATACAGTTTGACATTTTCTTTCGTTATTGGGTTCCTTTTCTGGCTGCAGCCTTGAGATAACATGTGACAACCAAGCCCCCAAAAAATGTGACGACCAACCCCAACTTGAATTTCTTGCTAGCATCAAGGCCAACAACCATCTGACAACTAATTAGCTTGCTAACCACAATCTAAACTATAGTTTACCCTTCACACTTTGTATGGGTAACAAGTGTGTTGTTATAAACCCATTGTGTAAAAGCCTAGAAGAAAAATACTGAGGAGCTAAATATTTTCAATTTGACATGAAAAACACCAACAGTCGTCTCACCTCAAATTCAGCAGTCTAACTCCAAGGAAGACTATGTAGGTGACCTCTGATCCCAATTCTGGATATTTAAATACCAAAATTTCACAGACAGCCCCTTCTGGTTCCGAGATATAACGATTGTGACAACCAACCCGTGTGACAAATTACCCCGTTCTCCCCTATATATACTAAAAATATTGTTGTTTTCACTGATAGTCTCGTTTGCTGTGACAGGTTGTTTATGATCATCATATGAAAAATGAGGCTGATTCATTTAAAAGATCCTTGAAGGAGGTTTAAATACCTCATAAATGAATAAACTGGTAAAAGTTAGTTACACTGAATATCCCCCGAAGTCTTAGACTTTTTCCACATCTCCTTCATGTGGCCTACGTAGTGCCACGGGTACCCAGGATTAGTTCAAACAAATGAAAAAAAAAAGTATATAATTTTGAGAGGTTCCCGATAAAAGATCAGTTGTTAACATTCAGATTACACTCAGCTGTTTCGGAAATTTTACAGTCACTGTCCGGAGCCCTAACATGCACCGAGCCAACCCTGGTTTTATTTCTCATTTGTGTTCAGTCTCTGATTGCCCTCCTGCCATTAAGGTCACTGTTTGCTTTTGTATTTCTTTTATTATCTCGTGTTCTGGTTATGAAAACAATTCCCCCCTTCAAACAATATTGCGACCTCTTCCAGCTCGTGCTATTAACTTTCCTTTCTCTGTGTGTCCGTATCAGGCTCACTGAGATTGCATTTAGCTAACCTTACTTTTCTTTTCAATATTCTCGTCTTATTTCTTCTCTACGCATTTTCATCTTCTCCATCTCACACACTCTTTATTTATTCCCGGCTTGCTTGCGATCTAATTTCCAGGGTTTTTTTTTTTCTTCTATGTTTCAATTCACCTTCTATTGCTACTTTCTTTTGATCCCTTCAACAATTCCTCCTTTCAATTATATTCCCCCTACAGTGTGAAGCATGCTAATCCAAGGGGGAAAAATGACATTTCTGTGTGTGCGTGTGTGTGATCAGCTCAGTTTGTGGGGGGACATCCTCATGACCATGTGCAGGATTTCTGGACATTTCATTCTTCTAATATTAATTAAAAGTGTAATCATTGTGTTCGGTTTTTACTACTATTCACTTCTTCTCTGTATCATGTCCTCAACAACATCCCCCTGCCTGTGGCTTTGCCTCAACAGCTTTCCGTTCCTGAATCGCAAATTTGTACCACTGTTGTGATAGTGGTGATTGATTTGCAAAGGGCTCAAAAATTCTTGTAACAATGTATCCTTGATTTCAGACAGCAGGGGCAGCTACTCATTTCTAGTCATTGATTTATCCGTCTGAAAAAGACACGTAGGTATGTCCATCGGGCTATTGATGTGTGCGCAATATCTCATGGATGCTTTGAAGGATTTTTTCTTCAAACTTTGCACATGAATACATGTTGGAGGTAAAAGGTCAATGACACTGTGACCTCAGGCCTTGTGAGGGATTTCCGTCAAAGTTTGCACAAATGTTGAACGACAAAATTCACACTTTGATTAGAGGATAAACTGGTTACATTTTGGAGGTCAAAGGTCAAGTCGGGTGATGGCTAAGTGAGTATGTATGCACACCAATAATCCTGTAAAAGAGATTTTGCTATGACTAGTCATAAAGCTATAGCAGCTCAAGTTAGTTGTTAATGTTAATTCACCACGGAAAACCCCTCATCCCTAGCTTGGTCCTACCAGACCATCGAACGTGACAAACGTTCCCTCACTTGAAGATGGGTGTCTGTTGAAGTTTAAAACTATTGGATATACCCAGTGCCACTCTGGATCTACCAACCAATCGCATAACGTTTGTTCGTGACGTATGTCATGAGCCGGCTTCTGAGCCACTCTTTCTTTTCGCTGATTGGACTGGCAGAAATCTGGCTGGATACAACCCACTAATATACCGCACACCCAGACAGACTACTGAAGGGAAATGAAAATTTAGCGGAAGTATGTAGGCGGGCAGTGCCAGGCTACCTCGTCCTTCCGCTCGGTGGTTGACATTTTTTGAGAGCTTAGAACAATCATACAGTAGAACTACCTATTTTCCTGGTTAGTGGTTAATGGTGGTTTGGACTGAAGGTTTGAAAAACAAAATCTTTATCTAGGCATGAGGAGTTGGGAAGATGTGACGTTGTATGTCTTTTTATAACTATAGGACTGTGAGTGAAACATGTTTGATGTGATCATTCGGAATAGTTGGCCTAGTTGTCATGGGGATGTGGCATTCTGAGGTCATGTTTTGAAGGCGCTATGGGAGACTGGATCTATACCTAATCACATAGGAGAGGTGTAATACATGTTGGGCATGCAGAAACTAGAGCTAAATATCAATGGTAAACTATTCTATCTCAGGAGGCATACATGATGCATGCAGCTCACACACACACGCACAGTACAGGAGGGATCTTTCTCCGCTGCATGTTTGTGTAATACATTTAGGTAATTGCATTCTCCTCCCTGCAGGGAGGGCTGGTGGTAATACAAAGAAGCTTTTAGAAATGCGGGCGACGCTTCAAGAAGCATCTAACGCTGCGGAGTTGTTCAGGCTAAATTGAAGATGTTTTTTTTTTAATGTTTTGAATTCCCAGTATCCTTTAAACTGTATAAATGCCAGACATATTGCGTTGCGTATAGGTTTGGATAGAGAGAGAGGGACGTGGTTATGAATAATAAAGTGATCTGTAAGGGCCCTGAGCTTTTTTTTCTGAGTTTGTCATATTACCATGACCTCTCAAATGGTTTGATGAGACTGAATAATGTGCCACATCCTATTAAAGCTCTTTTTAAATCAGATTCTTTCACATTATTAAATAGATTTGATTAAATGAAATAAAAAACCCTGAGGGAGAATTCATTTAGCTCCTTTTTTCGAAGCAGGTATCAAACTCATTTCATTACCTTGTAGCCGTTCTCTTTCTTTCATTTATTTTTTTTTTTTTCTTAGGCACGTTACATTTTTGCATCTGAAATGTCAAAACTAGGGCTGTCAAACGATTAAAATTTTTAATCAGATTAATCACAGGATTCTGTGGATTAATCACGATTCATTTTACCATTCGAAATATGCCCGAAAAATTCAAATTTTCTCTATATATTGTTGTATGAACGGAAAGATAAAGGACAGAAGGTGGATATGTACATTTAAAATTAGTATTGTTATTAATTAAAAATCCAAATGATGGTTTTAATACTGAAAATACATTTAAATCAAACTAAAATATATACCTACCACACCATAATTCAATTGGTCTGTCTCTTTACTATGTCTTTGGGCAAATATAGGCTATAGAATGGCATTTATTTTGTGAAGCTATAGGTTGTGCATTCTTGAATACAACTTGATTACAGTCCGCGGTGTGTGTGTGTGTGTGTGTGTGCGCGCGACCACGTCGTAGGGGACTGTTCATTTGTACCAGGAAGCCGACGTTATGTTGATGTCTACTCACACACACCTCTGAAAACTGCAGACGTTTGTGTCCTCGCGGGCTCTGAACAGAGCGGACAATGTTTCTCCTCCTGTTGCTCCCGACATCAACTGTCACCCGCGGCAGTTGATTTTATATACTATCTATGCCCCCGACACAGACGTGACCGTTAGCAGTTTAAAACACGGCATGGGCTAGCGTGCTGTTATGTTTGGCTGCGCGCAGCTACTGATCCTGGGTCAGCCACAACTTAGAGTGCACGGGGCGGATCATTCTGCACATGCGTTAATTGCGATAAAAAAATGAACGCCGTTAATTCCAGAAATGAATCACTCTGCGTTAACGCGATAATTTTGACAGCCCGAGTCAAAACACATTAAATCGTCAGTTGACGGATGAAATACGACTACAATTCCGCCAAACCGACTCAACGCCCATATTATTGAGAAGGTCCTCATTTAAACCATTTTGAACCAGGGGATTCATTCCAATGAAACAATGCGTAATACCTCATTTACAGCGACATCCATCCCCCCCAGTGGGCAGACCCAGTGCCTGAGCAGCACACAAACACTTTAATTACCTACTGAGCTAGACTTGGTAGGGGGTATATGGGTCACAGCTGAGCCCCGGGCACACTATTATGCATGTGTACCACTATGTTTCAAAGCATGGGTCAGGACCCAAAGGTGGGCCGTGGGAAGATTAAAATGGGGCATCAAATTGTTCTAAAGATACTGCTATCAGAAGCTTGTCTGGCTATATTGAGTGGATGAAGCTGTTCCCAAGTTGCTCTATTAAGAGAAAAACTAAGTCTGGACAACAAACCAGTTAAATCTTTGATACTAGATGTATGAAAACATGAAAGGCACTCCGTTGGCCTTATCTTGCAGTTTGGGAATCAAATTAGTTTGGCCTTTTGAGTGTGTGTGTGTGTGTGTGTGTGTGTGTGTGTGTGTGTGTGTGTGTGTGTGTGTGTGTGTGTGTGTGTGTGTGTGTGTGTGTGTGTGTGTGTGTGTGTGTGTGTGTGTGTGAAGATGAAGTAAGTTATGCATGTGAAAGATATTTTACTCATGTGGAAATGCTTCATCGGTTGGCTGCTGCCAGCAACCAAGCCTGCGGCAGTCAACGAGATACATGTGGCCACGGAGTAAATTCTCTGCAGGTATTCTTCACGTGTTGGACCTGATCTTTCAATCTGTAGTGACTTCAATCCTATTTTACACCTTATTTCACTCCAACTACTTTCTACATACTTTAGTTATATGTTGGTATGCTCAAAATAATAGAAACAATGATGATATGAGGGGAAAGAAATGCAGATGTGAAAATGCATGTGTGACCAGAGGATATTACAACTGCACTCTGAAGTACATTCCACTGCTTAAAGGGTAACTGAAACCCCTGTTTGAGCTACTGCACGATTTTGAAAAATGCTTTCAGACCATGGATTCTAAAATTCCGTTTGAGAACCTTTGTTTTTAAACATTCCGACATCAGCCGGCCGACATTCAGGGGGAGGGGGGCGCGCGGTGTCTTTGAAGGAGGGGGCTAGCTGCTAGCTGTCACTCTGAATGACATGACTTCATTGAAAAATCGAGTGACACAAAGTCTAACGGCACGGTCGCTACACAGTGAGCTCATATGCCACACAGATGGGTCGTCTGAGGTGGAGGACTTTTCTTATTCTAAATGGTTGGCGGGTGTCGTAGGAGACAGAGTAGCGCAAGTGTGCTAGCGGCAGTGTGTGTGTGTGTGAGTGAGCGAGCGAGCGGTAGCGTGTGTCAATCAAGTGAAGCAACGAACGAGTCCGGGCAGGTGTGTGTGTGTGTGTGTGTGTGTGTGTGCACAAGCGAGATAATGCAGACACACTGCCGGTAGAAGTTAAGGGTGTTCACCCCCGAAATAACATCCTTGGAGGGACTGTATAACAGTAGTAGCTCATGGACCAGCTATGGACCTGTAAAGAGCGTGACCGGCTTTGCGGCGACGTGATGACGTACTGCTGTACAGCAGTACGTCATTTTTCAATAGTATCCAGCTGCAGCCCCGGAGACAAGCACCCTGGCGTGACAACGACACCCAGGCGTGACGGAAGTAACTGTGGTGTGACGGACGTTACCTGTAGATTTTATTTTTGCAACGTCATAAACTTCTAAGTTGTAAACAACGTCAAACAATAACAAGACAGCAGACCGATACTAAGTTTGTGTTATTTATATTGTTTTGGCGATTAGGTTCAGGCATCACAGTTGGGTGGTTAGGGTTAGGGCAAGGGGACAGGGAGAGGTTAGAATATAGATAGAACATTGACGGAACACGGCGGCGGCCATCTTGAGTACATCACGTCAAACAATAAAAAAGACCGCAGACCGATAGGCTACTAAATTTCGATTATTTAGGCCTATATTGTTTTGAGGATTAGGTTCAGGCATCATAGCTGGGTGGTTAGGGTTAGGGCAAATGAGTGACATAGCAGACATGTCATGGAAGCTAAATAGTCAAAAATCACGTCCGTCACACCACAGTTACTTCCGTCACGCCTGGGTGTTGTTGTCACGCCAGGGTAACTTATCTCCGGGGCTGCAGCTGGACCCTACTCTAATTTTTCGAACCCGACGGAAAAAGTTTTTTTTTTCAAATCTTAGTAAAGTTCTAAAATAATTTACAATACAAAACATTTCTTAAATTGCCGATATTTAACATATTGCAAATTTTTTCAATATTAACACCAGCATATGTGTTCCTAAACAGTGGTGTAGTCTAGTTTTTTGTAGTGGGTATACTGTGATGATTCCTTCCTAGCCTCTTCTTGAATATGCAGCATAGCATTTGTACATTAAACATATGGCTTACACCGTGGTTAGTTTACAATTTTGTTGTTTCTGCATTAGGTGCAGCAAAGGCAAAACAATGTTTACACCTTAGCCTGCCTGTAGAAACACAGAGTTTGGGATTTCTATTTCCCAAATTAAATTGGGGGTGTATGGGGGTCTCCCCCAGATTTTTTTTTATATTAAAATACATTGTTTCCCGCCCTCTGTTGACACTACAATAGAAAAACACAAAAATCAGTAAGTCTGTTCTAGGCCCTTGTAGGGGGATCCGGGGGTATGCCCCCCCGGGAGATTTTTTTTTTACCTTTTTTTAAGTGAAATGCATGAATCTGGTGCACTTTGAGAGGAAAATTAAGAGGCTTCATCTGCAGAATTGTGTGAACAAATAATTTGGAGACACTGGGTCGGGTGAATTAGAAGCTATTGAAGAAAGACACTTGGATTTTCCATAAAAATATTAATTTAAAATAAAATATTATGCAGGGTGGGCTTGGTGCTCTTTTTCTTTTATGGGACATATTTCTCTGTAATACAGTGAATGCATTTAAATGCAGTGAGAGGAACTAAGCAGTAGAACTCTGTTGTCCAGCTATCTTTTTTCCACAGACGAGGCAGAAATAGGCTGTAGACTATACACAGTGCATGTGCAACTGAGGGCAGTCCCATTTCCATTTTTTTTTTTTTTAATAAACTCAATACACACTGTGCATGGACGTGAACGTGACGTGATCAGTTAACCTCGGATTATCTCCCAGATGAACTGATATGTACTATTTTTTCTCGATTATTATTATATCATTAATAAGGAAGCCAATAGTCATTATAGATATATAAATCAGGGAGAAGGGGTGAGATTAAATAAGTTTTCTTCTTCTCACCCCTTTTCGAACAGGTAAAGCAAGTGCAAGACAGTTTATTTTCATTTGTGGTTTTCACTGTGTGTAAATATTACTTTAATGTAACTGTCCACTTGTTTAATTTATTTTATTGTTTATTATTGCTTTTTTGTTTTTTATTGTTTACTTGTTCGAAATAAAACCTTTTTCAATTCAATTCAATTCAATTCAATTCAATTCAATTCAATTCAATTATTAGGCTATTAACTATCCAGACCAACACATTGTATTCCACATTTTTTTGTATGGTACATAACATTTGCATAATATGATGTTGATATCAAACATAACTTACAAACGGGGGCCCTAAGCAACTGCTTAGTTTGCTTATGCCTCGGGCCGGCTCTGGTTTTCTGTCATGTTACTCAGTGCATGAGTTGACAGGGTGAATCAATCGCCACCTAAGCCTATGAAAACTGCACTGATGATCCGATCTTGAAGTGCTCGCAAAAGTTAATTTGAATTTCAGACCGGTTATGCAAACTGAGAATATTACCTTTTCCTCATTGGGAGAAAATAAGTCCCTGCGCGCTTTTGGTGTGCTCCGACAGCACCGTGTGCGTCTCCCGAGGGGACTACTGAGCTGAATGTTGCGTCGCGCTGCCATTATTTTCGTGTTTCGGACATCGCCCTTTCTTTTACCCAACCGTTCGCAATGAAACAGGCCGTGGGGTAATGCCTGGTCCCGCTCATCTATTATAAGTCCGTTGCGACTTCCACATGGACACAGCGCACAGGTTGAATTTATGAATGAAAGTATGACAGTTGAGTTCTGTCACTATCGAATTTGTTACGTGTCATTTCGCATTTCTTAGTGGGCATTCGGAAATGCTGGAGCTTTCTTAGTGGGTATACTGCGTATACCTGCGTATCACGTAGACTACACCACTGTTCCTAAACAACATAGTGATTTAATTCAGCTTCTATCTCAAAAAACAAGTAAAAGGGTTCAGTTACACTTTAGGTTTTATTATTGAACCAATGGTATTAATGTGCAATACAGTCGTCTAACGTCACCTCACTTTTTGTACATTTTCACACTGTAGCATATTTTAAATAAAAGGACTAGTATGTGGGCGAGTTTCTCTTCACACATTTTCAAACAACTGGAACATTGTGAAAGTAGGACACCTTTCTCTCATGCATTTCTAAAATGGAAGTACATTTGTACTGTTTCCAGCCCAGGGCCAGAATGTACAGTATAAAGCCACTCATAAGTGCCATATGAAACACATTCCTAAGTGTAAGTACTTCTCTAGTCTCAGCTCCTCAAGTACTGAAGACAGCCCCAGTGAAAAATAGATAACATTTTGTTAGTAGGATATTTCAAATCCCTGCAGAGAGTCCGGTCAGAACTCTGGTGGTGGCAATAATAGTCCAGGCAAAATAGCGTTTTTCGACAGACAAATTGTAAAAGAATTTTTTTCAGCTCAGATAATTTCTATGAGGTGTCCAGAACAACATACTAAAAGTCCTAAGAAATCCTAGTTGAGGAAATATGTTTAATTCTCATCAATCCGAGATGTGTGCCAATAAGGCGAGACACCAATAAATCCCAATAGGGCTATTTTTTTCCTTTAGTCCTATCAAAATGAAACTTTACACAATGAAAGTATCCATGATAATTAACATTTTTTGTATTGCAAGTTTCTTTGAAAATGAATTGTAATATGCAAATGAGCTATACACTAATCGTACACGCCCAAAATAAACCCAAATAGGCTTAATTTTTTCCTTTACTCCTACCACAATAAAACTTTACATAGTAAAAGTATACTAGAAAAGTCACTTTTTTTGTATTACAAGTTGCTTTTTAAATGCATTTGAATATGCACATGAGCTCCACACTTATTGAATATCCAATCATCCTACTGCCAATGGGTGATGGCGATGCTGTTTTTAGACTGGCCTCTAACCTGAAAAACTGCCTGGCTTACCTGCCAGGGGTATATCAGGTGCCTCTCATGAATTAGATTAACCCCTCCCTTAGCTAGTGTAATTTTTTACTTTTTTCAGTGCCATTCCCTTTCCTATGCCAAATAGACGAGACTGAAATGGCATGGATAGAGGAGATTGTCACACACCTTGGGACCAAGTAACTCCTTTGTCTACTTTATGCACCATACAGTGCTGCTTGAAAGTATGTGAACCCCTTGAGCCTTTATGAATTGTATTTATCAATACCAGTATTTTTTATATGAAATAACAGATTTTTGTTTATCAATTAAACATTTTTCTTTTCCAGAAATCAATTGTTAAAACAGATTTTAAAAAATGATTTGCCAACTTTTGTATGTGAAAAAGTTTGTGAACCCTGAGCTGCATTGGTAATCAGGTGGGCCAAATTTGTGATGAAATGGACCAATGTTATAAAGAAATTGGGTGGCACTAGATAAAACAGAGATCAAACCAGGTCAGTGTAGGCCCACCAAAGTGAACCCATACAGATCAGACTTGCCAAAAGGGAAAGACAATCTCAGAGGATCTCAGGAAGAGAGATGTGATGTTGCACATTTGTCTGGGGACAGCTATCAATTAATTTATTTGGTTCTTGTGCCATAAACAGCTTGTGTGCATTAAGATCAGCATGATGAAACAAGAGTACTAGCAAGTCTGTGTCATCACCTACTGAGACTGTGTCTTTTGTTCTGGCAGAGGCAATGGCAGTTTGGACAATGAGCACATCTGCATCGTGCTTTGTATGGTTTGTGAAACACCATTTTTTGTCTTACAAGTTTCTTTGAAAATGAATTGTAATATGCAAATGAGCTATACACTTATCAAATATAGGCTACCCAAATTATATCCGCATAGGCTTAATTTGAACCTTTACTCATACCACATTAAAACTTTACACAATGAAAGTCTACATGAAAAGTAAAACATTTGTATTAGAAGTTAACTTATGATGGTCAAGGCTTTCCAGAAGGGGTTGGTCGAACGTCAGAACAGGGGTCACATCATACTGCAGAGCTTGAGTTGCCACAAACCTCAATGTTGAGTATATGCAGGATTCATCACTGGGATCAAGATCAATCATTGGAAGGAATGTTACTGAAGCTCTCCCAGGGTGTTCATCTAGAAGATGCAGGATCTGCATCATACCAGACCATGATGGCCTTTGAGAGTGAAATAGTAGGGATGTCTTCCACAAAACATCCAGCTGTGATGTTTTGTTATCTGCTGGCAACAGAGCCAGTGGCTGATACACAATAGGCTCACGTATAGGAGGAATCATAAAGTACTGAATGTGTATGCGACCAACTGCAGCAATATCTGCAACAGTCACTTGGATCTTTAAAAGAAAAAATGAAGCCTATGCGAATATATTTTGGGTAGCCTATATTTGATTAGAGTATAGCTAATTTGCATATTAAAATACATTTTCAATGATAAAAATGGAATATCACAAACCATGCAAAGCACGATGCAGATGTGCTCATTGTCCAAACTGCTATTGCCTCTGCCAGAACAAAAGACACAGTCTCAGTAGGTGATGACACAGACTTGTTAGAACTCTTGTTGCATCATGCTGATCTGAATGCACAGGAGCCGTTTATGGCACAAGAACCAAAGAAAGCAACAAAAACAAGACGGATATGGTGCATAAAGTAGACAAAGGAGTTACTTGGTCCCAAGGTGTGTGACAATCTTTTCTTTCTCCATGCCATTTCAGGCTGTGATTCTACGTCTCGTCTATTTGGCATAGGAAAGGGAATGGCACTAGCCTGGAAATCCAGACCTGCCACTAGGCGCTGGCAAGTTAAATGTGCTGCGCCTGTTGGTCTGGGCACTCTCCATTGAAGCTCATTAAATATGTCAAGAAATCCTGAGCTACATTTCAATTGGTTCTATCTGATATGGGCGGGCCAGAGCCCTATGTATGGTGCTCTGGGGCGGACGTAAACGGATGACGACAGTGCGCCGTTGAAGCCGTGATAGTAAACATCAAAGATAGCTGCGGATATGTTGTTTGAGTTTGAGACTGCTTTGGCCTCGACCCTTTACAATTTGGAAGACGGCACTCAATCTTTCATTAGCAAGTAAGAGGAATATTCTGTTTTGCAGACGACCACGGCAAAAGTTAAATTTAACAGTTAATCCCGCTGTTCGCTAAATGAACGGGGCTTAATACGGCACATTGTTCATTGCTCTGATTGGTTGTAGTGCTATCAAATTGCGTGCAGTGGCATTTGAAGAGACAAATCTAATTCATGAGAGGCACCCCTGGCAGGTAAGCCAGGCAGTTTTTCAGGTTTGAGGCCAGTCTAAAAGCAGCATTGCCATCACCCATTGGCAGTAGGATGATTGGATATTCAATAAGTGTGGAGCTGATGTGCATATTCAAATTCATTTAAAAAGAAACTTGTAATACAAAAAAAGTGACTTTTCAAGTATACTTTTACTATGTAAAGTTGTATTGTGGTAGGAGTAAAGGAAAAAATTAAGCCTATTTGGGTTTATTTTGGGCATGTACGATTAGTGTATAGCTCATTTGCATATTAAAATTCATTTTCAAAGAAACTTGTAATACAATTTTTATTTTATTTTCATGGATACTTTCATTGTGTAAAGTTTCATTTTGATAGGACTAAGGGAAAAAAATAGCCCTATTGGGATTTATTGGTGTTTCGCCTTATTGGCACACATCTCGGATTGATGAGAATTAAACATATTTCCTCAACTAGGATTTCTTAGGACTTTTAGTATGTTGTTCTGGACACCTCATAGAAATTATCTGAGCTGAAAAAAATTCTTTTACAATTTGTCTGTTTTTTGGCCCAAAAATGGGTTACTTTGCCTGGCCTATAAAGGGGGTTCCAGATATTGACGTTTTAAAGGATTTATTGAGGCACGTGGTGATACATAAACACCGGTGAAATTGTGAGGAAATGTCTAGCATGAGACACTAATATTATACAATCAACTCCAATATATCTTAACATGTATAATAACTTAAACACAGCTCTATTGCAATATTAACATTAATAACAGAATCGTCATCTAAAGCAGTGATTTTCAACCTTTTTAGAGGCGCCGCACATTTTTTACATTTACAAAATCCTGGGGCACACCACCAACCGAAATGACACAAAATGACACTCTAACACAGTACATATAATACATATAGTTAATAATATAGTTTCTAAATGTATTTATACTCTCTAATTGTGAAACCTGGGCCTGTTTCGATGAACACAAAATGGATATCCTGTCAGGAATGGTAGAAAGACCGGGATGTTGACCCATTTCCACCACAACCCCTTCTATACCTGAGCCCTGTGATGTTTCCTCTTCTATCTCTGCTGACTCCTCTACACCATGTTCTAAATTATTATGCAAATTGGATTGAAGTGTCATAAACATTTAATGATTTGTTTTTCAATTACACTCATGCCCATCTATACGCTGACGACACAGTACTGTATTGCATTTCCGATTCGGTGCACCAATCTATTCAGAACCTACAAAGCTCTTTTAACACCCTGCAGGACTGTCTAGTGGACCTCAGGCTGGTTCTAAATACAGACAAAACCAAATATATGTGTTTCTCCAGAGCAAGAACTACAAATTTGAATGCTTTTAATATTTTTACAAATAATGGATTTTTAATTGAAAGAGTCACAGAGTACAAATATCTTAGCATCTGGTTAGATGATAAACTCACTTTTAATTTTCATATAAAAAATCTTGTTCGTCGACTACGACAAAAAATTGGCTATTTTTATAGGAACAAAACCACCTTCCCTTTATTTAGTAGGAAAAGGATTATTGAGGCAGTTTTCATGTCTGTCCTTGATTACGGTGATGTGGTTTACCGGCATGCATCACATTCATGTCTTAAACTCCTGGGTTGCGTTCCGAATCGCATACTCTTTCTTTTTTCTATTCTACATACTACATCCGACGATAAAAAGAATCTAGTTAGGATGCAGTAGACATACTATTGGGACATACTTTTCTCTCTTATTTCATCATAACATTGCGCCTTGATCTTGCCTCTTGCTTTTATATCCGTCGCATCCCCGTTTGTTTTCATAACATGGACCTATAGGCTTCGTCGATGTTACGTCACTTCACGTGCGCACTGGATTGTGGGTCAGAATCGCCCAAATAGGATGCACTTTTCAACACTAACAATCTTGGCCGCATGAAGTAGACCATCCGGGTATTCTAACCATCCTAAATCTGGCCACAAGAATCGGGACATCCTAAATCTTTTTTCTACATACTATATAGTAGAAAGTATGCGATTCGGAACGCAACCCTGGACTCTGTTTTTCACTCTGCTTTAAGGTTCATCACAGGAGATGTTTATGACACACACCATTGTCTTTTATATGAAAAGGTTGGGTGGTCCTCCCTTAAAGAGAGACGTGACGCACATTGGCATGTTTTTATTTACAAAGCCTTGACCGGGAAGCTTCCTCGTTATTTAACTGAATTGCTGCAAATCTCAGATGGGCTTTATCAGACCCGCTCCACTGACATGCTTATGCTTTATGTCCCACAAGCCCGGTCTGAGCTAGGAAAGACAGCTTTTAGCTTCAGTGCCCCTGATTCCTGGAACAACTTACAGCAACAAATGAAACTAAATAACTTCATATCCTTTAACCAATTTAAACAAACTATTTTAAATCTGCCAAACTCTACCTGTAACTGTTTTAATTAGGCTATATTGTACTTTCACCCATTTAATTTTAATTGCTACCACTTAATCTTCACCACTGTGTAAATGTTTCAATTGTTTTTCTCTTCACCTGTTGTTATGTATTTGATGTATTTGCGTTGAATATTGTTTATGTATTGTTGTTTTTCCTTTGAATTTGTTTGAACTCGACGTCATTGAAAATGAGGGTCACCCCTCAATTGGTCTCTCGAGGATAAATAAAAGTTAAATGAAAATGAAAAAAAAAAAATGATATTGTGTCTCAGGATGCCTTGGATCAGCGTTACTCATAGCGCATGCGGTTCGCCAAGCTTCTATGTGCGGCTCGCATGGCAATAAAAAAATACTGTGATATGATCATGCACAGATATTTCATAAAACCATTAAAAACAAGCAGATCTATAACATCAAACCTGTTAAACTAACGTGGCTGCTCTCATACAAATAAGTAATAAAAGAATAAGTCAACAACGGCATTACAAGGTGGAAATACAGACTAGAAAATAATATATTTAAACTTGCTCAGCCGTACGCTGACTGACAGCGGGGTTGCCAGATTTGCGGTTTTCATGCATTACAAGGGAGAATGTGCTCTTGGATAGATTGGGCTGTGGGGGAAAAACTAACTCACGGTCAATAAAAATATTTTATGCATACCGTCTATCACAGGCATGCTCACGAACATGGAATATATTAAATCATTTGCAAAAAAAATAGATCTCGTTTCATATCGCTAAATTGGACATTTAAATTGGAGAACACTTAACAACCTGGCAACCACACGCACGGTACCGCAACAATGCTAGCTTGGATGCGATTTCAACATTTCATGCTGGTTACTGGTACATTGATAGATGTCTATTCAGAACCAGTTGGGCACCAGGTGGACAGATGAAAAACTCCACAAACGAGGAAAATGAAGTGTTTTGGCTAAACTGCATATTGTATGTTCACTTTGATCAGGCAGGGTTCCCAATGTCTCTGAATTATTCCAGAAAAATAATAGGCTGCTAAACAGCTCACATAGGACACAGTTGAATTAGCCTCTTAATTTTCCTCTCATAGTGCACCAGATTGATGAATTTACCTTTTGAAAGGTAAAACAAATGTATTCCAGGGGGGTATTATATGAACACACCCATTTTGATTGATAATATGTCATTCATAAATTTGTTTTAACAAATATTTGAATAAAAAGTAGGATAATAATTTATTATTCAATAGCTTTGATGTTATGTGACCCAGTGTCTCCAAATTATTCCAGATAATAGTACACAGTCACCATCGGCGTCGGCAGACCCTTTTCACCGGGGCACGTGCCCCGTTGTGGATCTGCGGTGCCTGGGTATGCCTGGGGCACTGATTTTTTAATTAATTAATTTATTTATACCTTTAATTTTTTTTTTTTTAAGTCTGACTCATCTGGCAATCTACAGAATGCATGCTTGCATTTTTTTTTCTTAAAATAGGCCTATATGCATGGTGCCCCCCTCATTGGCCGGCCGCTGCAATGAAATGTACGTGACGAATGCACACACTGAGGAGAGAATCATTCTCCTTGATATCGACTTTTTGAACCTGTCCAGCACAGCGTCAGCGACCATTCACTCCGGCCGGCGTGAAGTGAAGTAAACAGTAACGGCCTCCACACACATCCTGCGTCTACCTCTGGAGCGCGTCGCGTTACCTTACTGCTGCCTCTCTCGGACTTTTCTCGGACACACATCGTCTCAGCAGCTGCTGCGCTGCTTCTAAAAGCCCTATCTTTCTACATAGAGTTTTCATAGATAATTCCCATTAAAAATGAAGTTATTTCATGTCATCTATGATGCATATGATTTATATTGAGTCTGGACAGTAATCCGTTCGCCCCATTGCCATTTTAAAAAATGTTTTTTGCCATATTTTCGCTTGTTGGAAGTTTTATTTTGAAGGGGACACACCAGGAAATGGTGAAACTACAGCGAAAGCTGCCAGTATGAAGTCAATATGACTCTCAGCAGAGTATTTCAAAAATCACTTTACTGATTTATACGGGAGAGAGAGAGGGGGGTGTGGTCGGGGAAGAAGAAGGCCGTAGACACAGATAGAGCAACGGAAAACTGTTGCGCTCATCATGATCTTTTTTATTTCTTCACTATATTGGATCTCTATATGTGTCATTTATCCAAAAATGAAATGCCAGAACTAATTGAAAATTAGGTTTTAAATCCCTCGGATTTTGATTGCACAATTAAATCGTGAAATAAAGGGAGTATTCGCGTATACGACTGAGGGATGTTTTATTTTGAAATAAACACACCGGGTAAACGTGTAACTAGAGTGAATGCTGCTGGTATGACTGTCAGCAGAGTATTTCTCTATCAGTTAAAGCACAGAGACGCGAGAGAGACGCGCTGCTCTCAGAAAAAAATAGGCGAGCCTCCTGAGGTGAAGGGGAGCGTCGCTGCAGACGTGCCTCCGACGCGCCTCAGCAGTGCGTCTGAGGTTGGATGTGTGCTCGCTCTACCTTGATTTCTGTGACAAAAAGTCAGACGCAGACGCGAGGTAGACGCGCAGTAGAGGTAGGATGTGTGTGGGGGCCGTAAGCGTTACGCGCCCCACACACATCCTGCGTCTACCTCTGGAGCGCGTCGGGTTACCTTACGCGCCCCACACACATCCTGCGTCTACCTCTGGAGCGCGTCGCGTTACCTTACTGCTGCCTCTCTCGGACTTTTCTCGGACACACATGCAACGTCTCAGCAGCTGCTGCTGCAGCGCTGCTTCTAAAAGCCCTATCTTTCTACATAGAGTTTTCATAGATAATTCCCATTAAAAATGAAGTTCTTTCATGTCATCTATGATGCATATGATTTATATTGAGTCTGGACAGTAATCCGTGCGCCCCATTGCCATTTTTTTTCTTTTTTTTTGCCATATTTTCGCTTGTTGGAAGTTTTATTTTGAAGGGGACACACCAGGAAATGGTGAAACTACAGCGAAAGCTGCCAGTATGAAGTCAATATGACTCTCAGCAGAGTATTTCAAAAATCACTTTACTGATTTATACGGGAGAGAGAGAGGGGGGTGTGGTCGGGGAAGAAGAAGGCCGTAGACACAGATAGAGCAACGGAAAACTGTTGCGCTCATCATGATCTTTTTTATTTCTTCACTATATTGGATCTCTATATGTGTCATTTATCCAAAAATGAAATGCCAGAACTAATTGAAAATTAGGTTTTAAATCCCTCGGATTTTGATTGCACAATTAAATCGTGAAATAAAGGGATTATTTGCGTATACGACTGAGGGATGTTTTATTTTGAAATAAACACACCGGGTAAACGTGTAACTAGAGTGAATGCTGCTGGTATGACTGTCAGCAGAGTATTTCTCTATCAGTTAAAGCACAGAGACGCGAGAGAGACGCGCTGCTCTCAGAAAAAAATAGGCGAGCCTCCTGAGGTGAAGGGGAGCGTCGCTGCAGACGTGCCTCCGACGCGCCTCAGCAGTGCGTCTGAGGTTGGATGTGTGCTCGCTCTACGTTGATTTCACAGTCTGTGACCAAAAGTCAGACGCAGACGCGAGGTAGACGCGCAGTAGAGGTAGGATGTGTGTGGGGCGCGTTACATTTTTATCCTCTGGAAGCATAGAATGTCTAACAGCTGCAGTTGTGAAAGGACATTCAGCGTACTGAGACGCCTTCACACTTGGTTGAGGAGCACAATGGGGCAAGATAGGCTTCATCATCTTGCCATCATGTCGGTTGAGCGAGGAGAACTCTCCAAATTAAGCCAGTCACAATTGATCGACAGCTTCGCAAAAATGAAGCAGAGGCGCTACCGTTTACTGTTAAAAAAATGAACAGCTCCCCTATCTTTCTGGCCATGATATACACACCTCATAGGATCATCACCATCACACCATCATAGGATGGTCTGAAATAGAAATGATAAACACAGACATGTATGTATGTAGAGGTGTTTTTTTGTTTTTCCTTTTACAGTTGCACATTTCAAGTTTTCAGTTTTCAAGTTCATGTTTGCTGACAGATATTTAATGAAGATACGCTTTATGATAATAAATAAGTGCTATAAAATATTTGCTCGCGTGCTTGCATTAATTATCTGTGCCCATGCTTTTTTTAAATAAATAATTGCCCAAAATTTTCTTAGCTCGCGCGCTTCGCGCGCTCGCATTTTTTTTTGGTGCCCTATTGTGCCCCTGTATGGTATTGGGTGAGCTGACGCCCCTGACAGTCACACAACTCTTAATTTTCCTCCAAAAGTGCACCAGATTGAGGCATTCTGGGTTAAAAGGTACCAAATTTTCTTGCGGGGGAGCATGCCCCCGGACCCCCCTAAGGACTGGGTTCCCTCAGTTTCACAAAATACTGTGGGAAACACTGGTTCAAGAATTACATATTAATAAGCAGGCATGCTTATGTATGACTGGATTTATAGCTTTTGATACTTTGCGGCAAAAATGGCTCTCCTGCTGACTTTGTCCTGTCAGTGCGGCTCTCCTGAAAAAAATAGTGAATACCACTGCCTTGGATCATTGAAATCGATCTCATACACCTGTGATAATTAGTTTGCCATGTGAGCCCAATCAAAGGAAATGTACTTAAGAAGGACGTTCCACATTATTAAGCAGCATGTTTCAAGCAATATGGGAAAGAATAAGGATCTCTCTGCTGCCGAAAAGCGTCAAATACTGCAATACCTTGGACAAGGTATGAAAACAATAGATATTTCAAAGAAACTGAAGCGTGATCATCGTACTGTGAAGAGTTGTGTGGCTGATTCAGAGCACAGACGGGTTCGTGCAGATAAAGGCATAATGAGGAAGATTTCTGCCAGACAAATTCATTGGATTAGCAGAGCAGCTGCTTAAATGCCATTACAAAACAGCACACAGGTATTTGTACCCGCTGGTGCCACTGGATTCCCGCGAACCTCAAGGTGTAGGATCCTCCAGAGGTTTGCAGTTGTGCATAAACCTATTATTCGGCCACCCCTAAACAATGCTCACAAGCAGAAACGGTTGCAGTGGGCTCAGAAATACATGAAGACTCATTTTTTAGTCTTGTTTTCTGATGAGTGCTGTGCAGCCCTGGATGGTCCAGATGGATGGACCATCCATCTGGATGGATCATTGGTGAATGGCCACCATGTCCCAACAAGGCTGCGATGTCAGCAAGGAGGTGGCGGAGTCATGTTTTGGGCCGGAATCATTGGCTCTCTCAAACACAAAGCACTACTAATGGATGTAATAATAATAATAATGAAAAAATATGTCGGCAAATTTCCCGGTCGTGCGCGTGCCCCGAGTTGAAAAAAGTAGGCTACTCGCACTGTCTCAAAAAATGGTCGCAAAATGCGAGCATTTGGTCTCAGTCTGGAGCCCTGCAGCTTTGCACACCACTCATCACTTGCAAGCAGCTTTGAGTAATCGGACCTCTCGTTTGTCAGAAAAACTTTAAGTTCCTCTTGCAGCTCATACACACGGGCTAGCACTTAGCCCAACGTAACTGGTGAATACTAAACTGTGCATTTAAACGTTAAACTAAATAGTTATTTGTGAACTAATGGTTGCCGCGCCGATCGTGAGCCAGTTTTCTCCCTCCCCCCGACGTGACGTCGATTCCCTTTTTCGGCAAGAGGAAATGAGGTGGAGTAAAAATCTCACAAGAATGCGACATGCATAAACCAGTATTATTGGATGCCGTGTGAATAACTGAGGTCAGGCCGGATCTATGGTCACGAGGCATGTCCGAGCGCACCCTGCTGGCCAGTAGTTTTCTGCTCACTGTCATGGTGCCATGCCGTAATTCCGTCACCTCATTGTTCCGACATCTCATTGGTCCGAAATATTTCCCATTAGACCAACATACCACTATTCCAACGGTTCAATGTTCTTAAAACGGAACCCATTGTTCCGAAGTGCCGTTTGTCCGATTATTCAAAAAGCAGGTGCATTAGAAAGTTTTTAAAGTTCCCATATTATGCACTTTTCTGTCAATTGTATATGGTCTAAGTAGTCCTTAATACTTGTTTTTTTAGATGTTTGCTGAAAACCCCGTTCAGATCATTTATTGTAGCAATCCTCTATACCATGGGTGTCCAAACTTTTTTCACTGAGGGCCACATATAGAAAAATCTACGAAGGGCCGGGCCACTTGGCAAAAGAACACATTTTTAACCATATGAAACCACAATAACTTGATGCCTTTTTATCTTTGTTTATAAATGTATTTATTATATTTAACCAGGAGGGCATTTCTGTCTGTCTCTGTAACACCCTTAATAGGGGAGAAATAAATAATTGTTTTTCAACAGTATTAACATAGGTGGGCTACATTGCTTTTGAAAAGAAAGTATTAAAGGCAGAAAATATACAAATTCTTCCCAGAAAACTTGAGGTCTGCTGCAACTCTCAGTTCTTTTAAATCGAGTCTGAAGACTTTTTTGTTTCCATTTTAACCTGCAATTTTTATTTTATTTGCTTCTTTTATTCGCTTTTAAATGATTTATAATGTGTTTTATGTATTCTAATCTTGCCCCTGTAAAGCACTTTGAGTGGCCTTGTGTCTGAATTGTGCTATATAAATAAACTTGCCTTGCCTTGCCTTGCCTTGATGTTCATATTGGTGGGGACACATTTTGGCGAAACGCCCTCGCCCCAGACCCAGCATCCAACCGCTCACTAGTTTATTAAACAAACCAGTTTTATCATGTATCTATGTACAGTTTAGTCAAGAGTTGAGCGGCTATCAATCGTTTTGCACTAAAAAACGTATTATATTCATACATCCTTGGCTGCTTATGTTTCACAGACACTACTTCATTGAAACATCAATTGTTTACATTATATTACTCTTTCAAGACCTGAGTATTATGCCACCATCTGCACTTGTATTATTATTATTTGTTGTTATTGTATTGATTTGTTGTTACTAATGGTAGTTAGATCATTTATGTTGTGTTACTTACCATTTGTGTCTTACCAGTACTTTACTAATTGTGTGTTGTGCTGGTCTTGTCTAGTCTATTCATGGGTTAGCGAGAAACGCAATTTCAATTCCTTATATGTCCTGTACATATGAACAATTGACCACAAAGCAGACTTTGACTTTGAGTTCACTTTCCAACAGGTTGTGTTACCCTATGGTAGGAAATGGGTCAGACCCTGGGATGCTTGTTAAAGTCTCCAATGAGAGATTTTATTCTTAACACTTATTATACTGTACATAATTACTCATAAATACTCATGTTTAATCTCTTTGTTACAATTACAATTAGTTTATTAAACAAACATATCACTCCATTCAAAACAGAAATAAAACACATTGCAAAGTTTTTTCTATCAGATTGGGTTATAACACAGGTGAACTACCAATATATTTCTTACAACAAATGATTCTCAAGTACAGTATATACATAGTTGTGGCATAACATAAGCATATCAGAAATATATAATATATAACAGACAGGATCCCCTGCCCAATGATGCCATTTATCCACACATGATGTGGGCATTCCAATTCTCTCAAATTCTAATTTTCTCAAATCTCAACACTCTACTGCCTAGCTTTTGAAAGAGCCAAAGGTATGGCGACGCCGATCATTCATATAGCCTACCAATGAACTGTTGGCAAATTTCCCTTGTATCAATGTTGTCCAGCACATCTTGGTGGACATGGCACACAGCAGTATGTTTTAACCTTGCTTGTGTCATTGTTGTCCTGAGCCACGTTTTAAGCCTTCTTAGGGCACTGAAACTTCGCTCTGCCTCTGCTGATGACACAGGTATGACTAACAAAAGCCTCAAAAGGGTTTCTACCTGATCAAAAAGGTGCCTAACCTCAACTGGCATGTTTTGAAAGAGATCAGCCGCTTCCCAGCTGGATTTTATTTTGTAGTTGGAGTGAAACATAGACAGCTGGATTTTAAGCATGTCACCCTCAAGCTCTGGGTATTCACTAATAATTGGGCTCACTTCCCCAGACAGCAGGACATTGTCAAGGTCCTGTAAGATTTTCAAATCAGGCTGGTTAAATCTTTTCTCTAACTGGACATGCACACAATCCAACATTTTGTAGTATTCCACCCTGAACCATTCCTCTGGTGTTTTTGCAATATGTTGGCTCCCCCCCCCCCCCCCCCCCCTCCCCCAGTATAGTGTTTTGGAGGTTGCCTTTGGTGGGGTACCTGAATTGGTTCAATCTTGAGGGTGTCAACCATTTCCACTGCTTTATCAAAAATCTGCTGGAACCTTGTCTCACTTCTCTTAGCCCTAATAGTGGATCTTGCACAATAAATTGCAATCTTCATACCTGAAATTGTTTCAGTACGCTTCTGGAGTGACTTGTTGAAACACTCAAGTACCTCAATTACCTCCACTGTCAACATCCCTGGCCACCTTAGCGATTGCCTCTCCTGTAGTACTTGAGACTTCATATAAACCTATGAACATCTCATGCGGTACTAAGTCATGATCAACATACCTAATAGAAATGGACTCCTGCTCCACTCCAGACATGTCTTGAGTACCATCGATAATGATGGAGTACTGCAAAATCGACAAAGCCTGGATAGATTTTACAATCTCTCTGACAATGTTGTTGGACAACAACTGTAAAATATCATTTTGCACTAATGGTGATGTGTAGTCCTGAGATCGGTTTAGCCAGTCAGATAGAAGGGCATCATCCTTAGCTTTGGATTTTAGGTGTTGGTAAAAATTCCCCTCATCGGCCGTATGCCCACGTAATGCCAAGCCCTGTCTAGTAAGGTACCGTATGGAATTAGCAATGCTCTTGAGGCAGTGCCTACCATGTTCTTGCTGTCTTGCCCATGCACTTGACAGTTGTGTGTCTACTGTGGTTCCCTCAAGGCTACACACTGTGACTAGCCTGGCTCCGCCCGCCTACCTACTTCCGGCCAAATTTCATTTTCCCTTCAGTAGTCAGTCTGGGTGTGCGGTGAATTTCTCAGTTTTCTCCGGCTAATCTACAGCCGTCCAATCAGCGAACAGAGCGAGTGGCTGAGAACGATGACGTGGAAGTCGCGCTCCAGTTTCAGTTGAATGCTGCGTTCCTTTATATTCGGAAGAAGGAGATTTCCGACTCTGTAGCTCCGAGTTCCGACCTGTCTGTGTTCCAGTGCACCTGCTCGCGAAAGTATGGACGCCGACAACCTTTCTCGTTCAAATAACTAAACGTTAGGCTCTAACAAGTTACTGTTGCCAGGTACCGGTAGATCCATAGACTACAATATGTAGTCGTCATCATCATCATCTTCAACCGCTTATCAACAATATGTAGTGAAGTCGGAAATTTCCGAGTTCCCTGTCCAACTGGAAGGCACCGTTAGAAGCCGGCTCATGACACAAGTGACGACCAAACGTTATGCGATCCAGAGTGGCACTGGGCAGATCCAATAGTTTTAAACTTCAACAGACACCCGCCTCCAAGTGAGTGAACGTTTGTCAATTACAGCAGTTCCAGACCTTCTGTACAAATGAAATGAAGTACGATGGTCTGGTAGGATCAGGCTACACTGTGACTGCATGGTGGTGAGCTTTGCTGTTCTGGTGATATTCAAACCTCAATCGAGCATTTTTCCAGTTAGTAAACCCTTTGGAGGAAAAGGCTGGGTCTGCCTTTTTGGAGAGTGTACTTTTATTTATGGTATAGGTTTTCACACAGTAAAAGCAAATAATTCTCTCTACTGTTGGACTATGATGTAGCCACGGATACAGGCTATACCAATTTTCCTGAAATCGCAGGACCTTATCGGGCAGTTTTTGGACACAGAGGAAATTAGGATGAGGTTGATTTGGACTGGACTAGACATCCAGACACTCTCCTACTCTTCTGTAACGTAGGCCTATTCTCTGTGAGTTCTTTGCTGTTTTCACCCTCACAGCTACTCTCCCTGTTGCTGTCTGGAATAGTTTCCTTTAGTAAAAGACCACATTCATTAACCAATTAATTAACCAAATAAAAAATAGGCTTAGCTTTTTATTATAGCCTAAATTGCACTGTAGTTGGCCTATCATAGCCTATACTGACATATGTCTCACCTGTGATTCCAGCTGGTCTCTCCCTGAACTACCACTCATCCGACCTGCTGTAGTTTCATCCTATTGACAGAACAAATGGTGTCTGGCTTTGAAATAACATGTAGCCTAGGCCTAGCCTATGATGTATTCGCCATATGCATTAACAGTCAAATATAGCCTACATTAATAGAATTCAATTCTGTCTAATTTACCTGTATTCCTGATTCTGTTGGGTCTGAGGTTGAACTACTTGGCTGGGGATCTTCTGTCTCCTTCAGATTAGCCTAGAAAATAATGGGCAGTGACAGAATCAATGCAATGTTTTAGACAATTTTAAAGCCTTTGTTCAATATATATTTACACGCATAATAAGCTACTATAACTAGCCTAACTGTAACAGGGCTATTTGAATCACGATGACCTATTGATTCTTCTTGCATATTGAACCACATGCTCTCCAATATGGGTTGCGGCTGTTCGTCACATGGAAAAATTGCAACAAATTAGCTTTCTAGTTTCAAACAGTTCATTGGTCTAGTTTCAAACAGTTCATTGGTCTAGGCTATGACAGTTAAGTGCATATTTTGGCAAATATTGCCTAGGCCTATAGGCTGTTAATGTCTGGCTGTCGGCATCGGATAACCTGCAGGACAAATAAAAAGCAAAGACTTCGCTTTGCATGGCCTGTGGTCCAGACAGACATGTCCTGTCAGATCTTATTTTCCAATGACGCTTGATTAGACTAGGCCTACATACAGTATGTCATTGTCAGTGTTACAATGAGATGTTTGATTACTAACTTAACTTACCGTTGTTTGGTGAAAATAGTTCCGAATGTCTTCTCCTTTCCTTTTCTTCCCCGACATTCTTCCTTCAGCCGCATTCACAGCGCCGCAGCTGACCTGATTGATTCCGTCCCGAAAATGACAGCAGAAGCTGTTTTACCGCTCTAAAATTAAGCAACCAATCACCGCTAACGAAACACAACCCACGACAACCAACAGGAGGCAAAGCCAATCACAAAATACATAAGGCGGGACTGTAAAGAGGCAACGCATTAACCCTTTCTCGTCGTTGTCATATCGTTATCATATTGGTGTGGACAATTTCAGCACATTTGAATATTGGTATGGACACGTCCACACCGTCCATACGCAATTTTACGCCCATGCTTTGAACATGGCGTGGTTGATGGTGCACGGCAGGATGGATCCACACTTTCAAGCCAAATGCTGACCCTACCATCTGAATGTAGCAACTGAAATAAAGACTCATCAGACCAGGCATGATTTTTCAATCTTCTATTGTCCAATATTGGTGATCCTGTGAGAATTGTAGCCTAATTTTCCTGTTTTAGCTGACAGGAGTGGCACCCGGTGGGGTCTTCTTTTGCTGTAGCCCATCTGCTTCAAGGTTGGTCGTGTTTTGCGTTCAGAGATGGTATTCCGCATACCCTGGTTGTAACGAGTGGTTATTTGAGTTACTGTTGCCTTTCTATCTGCTGCCATTTCGATCAGCTCCATCTGAAGACTGTCTTGCACGTCTTCTACGGTCACCAGGAAGGGAGTCGAGAACAGCTGTATTTCTTTTTCAATGTTAGAAAAATCTTGGAAACGCCGACTGAACTCTGCCATGAGAAATGCGATCACATATATGTATTTCTCCTTTTTAGGAGAAATATTTGCCTCTGGAAAAACAGCATTGATTTCTGACAGCGTGGGGAAATGCGCAACATTGAAGTTACGCAGTTGTGTCTCGAAGAGACAGAGCTTGACACATAATGATTTCATGTGCGCATACAGTTGTGGCACAAGTTGGTCTTTGCCTTGTAGGCTCTTGTTCAATGCGTTGAGATGGGCTGTAACATCGACTAAAAAAGCCAGGTCTGCCAACCAAAGAGGGTCATTCAACTCAGGAAGAGGTCGGTCTTTCTCTTTCAAAAACTGGTCGATTTCCGACCTCAGTGAAAAAAACGCTTAAGTACGGCGCCGCGACTAAGCCAGCGCACTTCCGAGTGGTAGAGTAGGTCCCTGTATTCAGCATCTATATCAGACAGGAAAGCTTGGAATTCTCTGTAGTAGAGCCCCCGTGCTCTAATAATGTTGACGGTTTTCACAACCGTGTTCATCACATTGCCAAGCTAGACTGTCTTGGCACAGAGGGTTTCCTGGTGGACGATACAGTGCATTTTAACAGCGGCGCCTCCACACTCTCTCACCTTTGCGCACACCAAAGAGGCCATTCCTTTACGCTCGCCTGTCATAGCCGGAGCCCCATCTGTTGTTATGCCACACATCTTCTCCGATTTGAGTCCGGTCTTCTCAATTGCAGCTGACACCTTCAAACATGTCAGATCCCGTTGTTGTGCCCTTTAAACTCCTCAGGTCAAGCATCTCCTCCGTACTGCAAAAGTTGTCGTCAACTCCCCGCAAAAATATCAGTAGCTGCGCGGTGTCGGTGGCATCTGTGCTCTCGTCACATGCAATTGAATAAAAATCCAAACACAGGCTTTTTCCAACACTTCGTTTGTTGATATGTCTTCAATTCTCCGCACAACTGTGTTCCTGGACATGCTCACATTGTTGAATTCCTGCATTTTTTCAGGGCACATTATTTCAGCCACTTTTATGTGACACTGCTTTACGAATTCACCATCGGAGAAAGGTTTCCAATGTTGTGCAATCAGTTTTGCTACGTCATAGCAAGCCATTGTGGCGCTTTCTTGTGTTTTGTTGGCCTGGCTAAAAAACAGTTGTTGAGTTTGCAGGCTTGTTGCCATCTGTTTGACTTTAATTAGTCGCTCGGCACCAGTACAGGACTTGTAGCTGCTCTGATGTTTAGTTTCATAGTGTCTTCGTAAATTGTAATACTTCAACACTTTCCTTGCAAATTAAACAGACACACTTCCCCTTGACTTCTGTGAAGAAGTATTAATGTTCCCACCTTGGCTGAAATTTTTTCTGCACTCACTTTCGATCTTCCGTCTCTTTGGTTCTGCCAGATCTTTTCACTGGCGGTCAGTGGCGGGAAATTCAAAAGGGCCATATTACATTATATTTTTAAAATGTGCCGCGGGCCAATCAAAAGTGGGCCGTAGTTTGGACACCCCTGCTCATACTGGGCAGATCCAATAGTTTTAAACTTCAACAGACGCCCGCCTACAAGTGAGTGAATGTTTGCCAATTACAGCACTTCCAGACCTTCTGTACAAATGAAATGAAGTACGTCGGTCTGGTTGGACCAGGCTAGCGTAGGACGTGAGTGCGCACTGTTTTATAAATCCGAATATTTTTGTTCGCACTTACATCCTAGATTTCTTCCGTTCGCCAGCTTCCACGTAAATCCGACACAAAGCTTTCAAAGGACAGACAATTTCCAAGAAATAAAAGAAACTTTGGAATCAGATTGTCATAACTTAAACAGAAAACACATTATCCAATTCCTGATGTGATGGATCCAACATGAATACAATGATAGATTTACACCGGTTTTCACTAGTGTTTACAAACAGTATATCACATCTTAAAGCTGCAGTTGATAATTTGAGCCGTTGGGATCCCAACGGCTCAAATTGTAACAGAGCGGAGAGGTGTGTGTGTATCTCCTACTATCTATGCTCCTGCTCTGACCGCAGCTGGGAGGGGCTGCTTGGGCAGTGTTGCCAACTTAGCGATGTTGTCGCTATATTTAGCTACTTTTCAGCCCCCCTGGCGACTTTTTTTTCAAAACAGCGACAAGCGACAAATCTAGCTTTTTTTCTGGTGTAATTGGTGACTTTTTCGCCGAAGCAAATATCACTTTTAACGCTTCTCAACGAGCAGCGGGAGCCTCCTGCCCCGTCACAGAGCACTGACAGACGGCCCGGTCCTCGCGCAGCATCCCCTCCCAGCTGCGGTCAGAGCAGGAGATAGGCCTACACCTCTCAGCTCGGGGCGGGCTGCGTGTCAGTGCTCCCGCTGCTCGTTGAGAAGAGATGATACTTGCTTTGGCGAAAAAAGTCACCAATAACACCAGAAAAAAAAGCTAGATTTGTCGCTTGTCGCTGTTTTGAAAAAAAAAAGTCGCAAGGTCGCGGTCGGAGAGGTCTTGATGTGATAGGGCAAGAAGACATGGCCGGTGTACTTTTTGTCAAGCTCTCTCCGTCTCCCTTTCAGCAGTTAACTTTTCAATATTTGCCTTTCCTCGTTTTTTTGCTGTCTTAGCGGTGTTAGTTGTTAGTATCCTGGGAATGGTAAATTGAGGGTTTGTTTGTGAAGACATTGCCACTCGCTGTCCGCCGTAGTAGCCTTGTACCAAACAGTAGGCTAGTGTCAGACTGCTAGGGTCGTGAAGGCTCACGCAACTGAGGCATCAACGTCGTTGCCAAGGTCCCACAGCCAATAAGAACGGAGAATCTGACCTCGCTCTGATTGGTCAAAATTAACATGAGCGGTGGCAATTTTGGGGGGCAGCACACAGAGGCAGGGGGGAGCAAAGTGATAAAAAAATATTTTCAGACCACTTCACCTACATATAGCTGAATGGCTATTATGACAGTTTTGCCAAATATTACAGTAAAAAAACTCAACTGCAGCTTTAAGTCAAGATGTGATCTTAAGTATATATTCAAAGATATCTTTATTGACAATTCTGCAATATTTGTCAGACATATAGAGGAAATAAAAAATACATTTCTCCACCCCATATTCCAATAAAGTTGAAATGATAGAAAAGGATATTTTTATAAAAGCAATTTAGGTTCCCCTTGTAAAATGTCATTATATAGTGCATCATCAAGTTAAAAATTCAGTGTCCAAAATGTTGGTTTACCTTCTAAACTAATGACATTCCATCAGCCTTAGTGGAACTTAGTGTTTGCCAAGCAAATGTTTCTATCATGCTAAACTAAGATGGTGAACATGGTATAAATTATACGTGTATATACCCTATATACTATACATGTAAGCAGTATTGTGGCTGTGACTGCATTCTCACAACAGTATTTACTTGAAACCAAAATATTACTCTATGGATGTTATGAAATTGGCTGATGCAGTGCTTCAGGGAGGCCAATGCAGGGAGACATGATTGTCATCCCTATTTAACACTGCAGTAAGCACATTAAAAAAATTCCCCCACATTTCTAATTCTTGTACACACTGGCTAGGATTTAGGATGTGCAATGTACCACTTTGCAATTATTTTTCATGAGGTCTTCACTGTGTTAATGTGTGTTAAAAGTTTTTTATTTCATTCTCATCGTATATCTTCACTCACCCTGAAACCTAACTGTACGACATCAAGATATTTAATTTCATCTAAGTGGACAGCCATTACTATAAGCACCATTTTAAACCCAGTGGAAATATGTGATGGATAATGACTTGGGTACTCAATTCAATTATAATAAAGCATATTAAAAAGTTTTAAAACATTAGATTCTATGCATATTATATGATTTTATATCCCTACAGTCCATAATGTGATAGCGATGGTTGCTGTCTTGTACAAGTGGTCCTTTGAGGGCTGACTTTGATCTTGTGCAAGACAACAAGAAAAAGACAGAAAGCAATGAGTATAAGACCTCCGCTGCTCTGTCTTCCTCTACTGCATCTCTGAAGCTGTGACTTTTTTCTTTCTGATGAATTCTGTTTGGAACTTTTGCCCAGTATAGCCTGATAAACATATTGGAAACAACCACGCAATACAATTTCATATACTGTGTCAGATTTCACGGAAGAAAAGAGAAAAAATAAAGAACAAGGAAGGCCCTGGTACAGCAGAGCATCTCCCCAGCCCGCTGCACTGCAAAAATCATATTACACAAAGAAGAAAGTTCAGGCTGACAAAGTCAAGGGAAGCAATCTTATTTGCTTGGGGGGGATATTCACTCACACACTGACTGAAGGTACGGGGCTACCTCCTGTGTGAAAATCTGAAGCATCTCCAATAGGCTAATAAACACAATATTCTGAGACATGACAGTGCCTGCTAGCAATCTGCTCCCCACAATGTACACAGTTCAGTCTGATGGGACATTTTGTAAAAAACCTTTGGATGGGAATAAATATAGAAAAGTTTGAAGAAAATCCTTGTCTCCGCAGCTATTATCTGATCATCTCCATCACAATGGTGCAGCATTGTCAAATCAATAATTTATTACTGTTTACATTTTGAGGCATTAGTGTAATAACCATAAACGAGCAAGGCCGTTTCCCAGGATTTGGCAGCTTTTGCAGGCCTTAAGAATGTGCGTAGTAAACATTATTTATAGTGAAAGGTGTAATCGAGTACATGTTTCATGCCCCTGTAAAGCACTTTGAATGGCTCTGTGCCTGAATTGTGCTATGTAAATTAACTTGTCTTGCCTTAAGGCCAGGACACACCAGCCCGATAATCGCCGTCGTCAAAAAAAATGGAGTCGGCCGTTTCAGGAAGCTCCAGCTTCCCGTCGCTGCTAAAGAACACACCGAGACGACTGTTTATTTTCCGTACGCTCGCGGGACGTAATGTCTCCACAACAGCAGGCGGCGCTAATCTGTATTGTGGCCCGAAAAAATACGAAAGCCGGAAATGATTGGACATCTCTCTAGAGCATAAACATAGATAGAAATACGTATTTATATTTATGGACCATAAGAGCACAATTTTTAGCAGAGAGTGTCGAGCATGGTGTCGAGCAGTCAACAAGGGTTGATGCATGTGAGTACTCTCAAAACGAAACGAACAAACACATTAAAACGATGGCTAGCTGTTGTTAGCTGTTTGTGCTACCCGCCTCACTTCCGGGCTTCACTGATTCGCTAGCCTTCCACCAATCAAATTGCTCCAAATGAAAGACGGTCGGCGGCCGACAGGCTCAAAACAAGCCCGACGACCTCTACGTCGGCCGACGTCACGGCACACACCAAACAGATTCGTCTTTTTTTTTGACGACGGCGATTATCGGGCTGGTGTGTCCTGGCCTTAAAGAAAAGAGAAAAAAAGTTGCAATTCAGATGTATGACACCAGGTTATATTCAGAGGCGAATCAGTTTGACTGTTGTACTGGTCACAACAGGCAGTAGGCACTGTTCTTCATAGTAACTGCAAGGGATTAACAGGCATTGAAGAAATCCCAACATGTGTATCTATTAATTTGTAGGAACATGCCAAATACTTCAATGTTTTAGTCCATTTACTACAAATGATATACAGTATACCTGTATCGCACATTATAAGTCGAGCCGAGCAGTGTGGCGAAAACGTGTACAGCGCCAGAGAAAGAGAAGAGAGCACATTAAAAGGAGATTGTTTTAAGTGCTTCATGGAAAAACATTACCACATTCTGCTATCATTCATAGCACGACATGTGATATAATACTTATCCATGCAAGTAAATGTTCTGCTTTCCCTGTCGATAAGCAAAGGCCAGTTACATAACCAAAGCATGCAGCTGGTGGTACTATTCAACTATTGTCCTTGAGAATAGAGAACCATTTATAGCAGCAAATAACATGGGTTTTATACGAAATGCACAAAAGAATGAAGAGAGTTCAGATTCACACACTAGTCCGTACTGTATTTCTCTCACTGAAGATGGAATGAATGGGGTATTTAAATATATTGTTTTTTTATTAATACTGTTGCTAAGATATAAATAGTTCATACCTATAAAATATCAAACTTGGTGTGGGGAGATTTTTCTCACATACCGAAGGGTTAAAGGTACATATAAAAGGTTTGGGTTTGCAGCGTCAAGAGTATCATACTACACATGTGAATACTGATGAAGTGTGATTAGATTAAATTAATATGGAAATGGGGGATAGAAACTGATACAATTATGATGCTATTATTCACCTGGAGCTGAAATGGCCACCCTAAGCCTGCTTTAGAAGATGATTCATTTGCATAGATGTTTAATTTCCCCATCCACACACACACACACACACTTGCCTTCATTGACTCATCGCCCTTAATATCTACGTCACGTAGACCGCAACCTCCTCCCTTCAGGCAGGAGGTTGCGGTCACTAAAGGCTCTAAAAGCTAGACATTCAAACAGCTTTTTCCCCACGGCCATCCGACTCCTAAATGCAACTGCCCCCCCTGACCTGTCTCCCCACTCAGTGACCTAATGGTCTGTCGTACCCAATCACTGATCTCTTGCCATTTTGGCACTTCTTTATTTATTATATTATTTATTATTTACTCATTTTGCACTATTATGTTGGTTTGCACTGTCTTGCACCTGTCCTGTTGCAAACTCCACTGTACCAAAACAAATTCCAAACATGTTTACATGTTTTGGCAAATAAAGACTTCTGATTCTGAAAGAAGGTCAAAGCTCAGATCAACCACTTCAGAATGATACCATAAGTGGGCAGGGTCCATACTGGTAGTTGTGGTATCTTGCAATTTAAAGAGATCCTATTATACTACTTCTCTGGTCTTCATTTCTTGTTAAAAACTGCTATAGAGCAACCTGACACGAATCACATCACAAAAAACGATGTAGATTTTCGGGACACTCTTCCTCTTACCATAGCGAGCACAGCAGTCTCTCTACACACTGCTTTGAGCTTCTCCGCCCCTCCCCCCCTGCTGCAAACCCCACTCCGTTGTGATTGGTTACCTTCCTTCCAGCAGCGGGAAATTTTAAGGAAGGTGGGGGCATGCAGCCGGAGCTTGCCTGAGCGGCAGCATTACCATATATGGAAGCATGACAGAAACGACCCCAGCGTGAGACACAACCCGGAAATTTTAACAAGTTCGGCTCGACCGGCTGCCATTTTTAGTGCTCTGCATAGCCACCCCAGACGGTCAGCAGGGAATACGTCGAAATGCATGTACGTAATTACTTGATACTCTAGTATGGTTAAACATGACTATAAATCATTATAACAACGTTTATAGGTCATAAAAGTCGAAAAGTATCATAGGTCCTCTTTAAACTCCTCTTACATATAAATGTAAGCTCCTCACACAATTTTTTTTTAAACATATTTGCACCATGTACCTACATTAATGTAAAAAGAAAAATACATCATGATTTCTATTTGAACCCTACCTTAAAAGAAAAAAGTTCATCTCAGCTGGGTCTGGAACAAACAACATCTTTGAAAATAAATAAATAATCATATAAAATAACTTTTGTATGGGGCAAACATCATATGGATATTTTTCAAATACAAATTCTAAGTAAAAGCCCCCTCCAGTCGTTGAGTCCTTAATACTGCCACTTCAGCAGAGTTAGGTCGTAGTGCAGGAAGCACAGCTTTTCAGCATTGTCTCCCTTGAGGGAGCTGTGCTTCTCCTCATATACAGGTCCTTCTCATATAATTAGCATATTGTGATAAAGTTCAATATTTTCTGTAATGTACTGATAAACATTAGACTTTCATATATTTTAGATTCATTACACACAACTGAAGTAGTTCAAGCCTTTTATTGTTTTAATATTGATGATTTTGGCAAAAAAGTAAAGAA
Source organism: Ammodytes marinus (assembly GCF_949987685.1). Classification (NCBI taxonomy): domain Eukaryota; kingdom Metazoa; phylum Chordata; class Actinopteri; order Uranoscopiformes; family Ammodytidae; genus Ammodytes; species Ammodytes marinus. The sequence continues at coordinate 6,694,421 of NC_137213.1, forward strand.
AAACCAAAAATCCCTATCTAAAAAAATTTGCATATTTTCATCCGACCAATAAAAGAAAAGTGTTTTTAATACAAAAAAGTCAACCTTCAAATAATTATGTTCAGTTATGCACTCAATACTTGGTTGGGAATCCTTTCGCAGAAATGACTGCTTCAATGCGGCGTGGCATGGAGGCAATCAGCCTGTGGCACTGCTGAGGTGTTATGGAGGCCCAGGATGCTTCGATAGCGGCCTTAAGCTCATCCACAGTGTTGGGTCTAGTGTCTCTCAACTTCCTCTTCACAATATCCCACAGATTCTCTATGGGGTTCAGGTCAGGAGAGTTGGCAGGCCAATTGAGCACAGTAATACCATGGTCAGTAAACCATTTACCAGTGGTTTTGGCACTGTGAGCAGGTGCCAGGTCTTGTTGAAAAATTAAATCTTCATCTCCATAAAGCTTTTCAGCAGATGGAAGCATGAAGTGCTCCAAAATCTCCTGATAGCTAGCTGCATTGACCCTGCCTTTGATAAAACACAGTGGACCAACACCAGCAGCTGACATGGCACCCCAGACCATCACTGACTGTGGGTACTTGACACTGGACTTCAGGCATTTTGGCATTTCCTTCTCCCCAGTCTTCCTCCAGACTCTGGCACGGGGTAGGATTAAATAAGTGTATACTTCTTCCTGCTCCTTTTCAGGCATATTTATTGTATTTCCATGCTTTTCATTTTGTTTTGTATGTGGATGTCTGAAATAAACTAAATCAAAAATCAAAAAACCTTGATTTCCGAATGACATGCAAAATTTGCTTTCATCCGAAAAAAGTACTTTGGACCACTGAACAACAGTCCAGTGCTGCTTCTCTGTAGCCCAGGTCAGTCGCTTCTGCCGCTGTTTCTGGTTCAAAAGTGGCTTGACCTGGGGAATGCGGCACCTGTAGCCCATTTCCTGCACACGCCTGTGCACGGTGGCTCTGGATGTTTCTACTCCAGACTCAGTCCACTGCTTCCGCAGGTCCCCCAAGGTCTGGAATCGGCCCTTCTCCACAATCCTCCTCAGGGTCCGGTCACCTCTTCCGGTTGTGCAACATTTTCTGCCACACTTTTTCCTTCCCACAGACTTCCCACTGAGGTGCCTTGATAATTTGGGGTTTTCATGAGCTGTATGCCAAAATCATCAGTATTAAAACAACAAAAGACCTGAAATATTTCAGTTGGTGTGCAATGAATCTAAAATATATGAAAGTTCAATTATTATCATTACATTATGGAAAATAATCAACTTTATCACAATATGCTAATTATATGAGAAGGACCTGTATGTTGCCAATAGTACTGAACACCCTCTCACTTGGCACAGAGGAAGGTGGACAGGAAAGGTAACTCCTGGCCAGGCCTGACAGTCCCTCAAAGCGGAAACAGTTGCTCTTCCACCACTCCAGTGGGTTCCCCTTTTTCATGACTATGACAGCTTCCATATATTGTTCCAGCTCTTCAATGATACCCTCTGGTTCCTGGTCCTGAGTGGTTGAAGAGAGCATGCTGGCATACAGACAGTCTAGAAGACTGAACCTGGCCCTCCTCCACTGTCTTTTGGGTCTCCCTCTTCTTCACAGGCAGTTTCAGCTTGTGTTGTGTCTGGTGGAGTCCTCCCCGACTTTTCCGTCACCCAGGCTTTGGCTTGAGCTAGTGTCTCTGGTGACAAGGGCTTCTCCTTGTAGCGTGGGTCGAGCAGACATAAGAGCACCACCTCTTTTGCCTCTTTCACCTTGGAGAACCTTTCCTCCAGGCTCTCCAGCATGGTCTTTCTTTATTCCTCTACTGTTTGGTCCCTTTGACTCTAAACACCTCAGCACTTCTACACAGGGTATAATACGGGAAGCAGAGGAGTCGACCCTGCTCATTTCAAGTGTTATTTCTTACTCCCTTGCACTTGGGCATACATAATGGTCACTATATCAGGCATCCTGACAATCATATGAAGTGTGGAGTTCCACCTGGTTTTGCACTGCCTGGATTATGGAATGCTGAGGAACACCAACCTCCTGTTGAATGACAGAGTCCTTGGTGTGCTACAACTGAGTGGTTAAAGTCTGTGGCTATTCTTTTGAGTTTCGCCAGAATGTCCCCCACCATCCTCTGGGAGTGGAGGCCATCATTGAGTATCAGCTGAAGTGTATAGGCACTGCAGCTCAGGCCAGGCATCTCTGCAAGTCTCATGCCATTTATCATATTTGCCCCGCTGTCCAAGGTGTGTCAATGTCCCTTTTTTTAAGTAAGGTCAGGAAAGTCTCAGCGATGTATTCACCTGTGTGAGACCTAAACATGGCCTTTACATTCAACACAACTTGAACTCTCTCCCTGTTCAGTCAATAAAATGAGCAGTCAAGCTCATGAGGGCCTCACTGGATCCAGACCAACAGTCAGTGGTAAAAGCAATGCTGTTTCCTGCATTTTCCACAAAGAGAAGATGATTTACTTTTCCTGCAACTCGTGAGTATATTTCTCCCATCAGCTGAGTGCGGAAATACTTCAAATTTTTCTGAGGATTCCTGTTCTCTGCTTTGGCCAGCAATCTTTTAAAACATGAAACCTCCACAACTGCATAGTGCAAGATATCTATGGCAATTATTTCCATTATCAATTTCTCCAGGTCCTTTTATCTGGGGTCATTTGGGGTCCACTTTGTGGTCCTATCAAACACTGTGTAAGTGTGGGCTGAGTCTTTGACAGTGACTCTTTCTTGGATTGTGCTGCTATGTTTTACGATTCCTCAGTAGTCTGAGCCAGTTATTTTCAGACAACAGGGAAGCTCGCTTCTTCTGTACAACATGCCCAGACTGTGAAAACAACCTTTCAGAAGGTACTGATGTGGCCGGTGTTGCAAGGCGGGCCATTTCACTGTGTTCCCTTCATGTGTGGACCATCATTCCTGGGGACAGTCACCCATGCCAGTAAGAGGCTCTTACTTGTAGCGCTCAAGACATTGCTCTATAATTAATGGCATCCATTTTGGCGTTTTGCGCTCGCCATCCACTCAACTTTGCATTAGCAGGGCCGCTGCTCCCTATACGCAGGGTACGCAGAGCGCGTGGGGCCCCAAGTGCCTGGGCGGGGCACCCAAAAATAAACATATATGTATATATATATATGTGTATATATATATATGTATATATATACATGTATATATATGTATATATATATATATATATATATATATATGTATATATATATGTATATATGCTCTTCTCTAAATATATATTAGCAACTTTTGGCCGATGTTGATTATTTTCATAAATGCTATAATCGGCCGATTAAATTTGCTAGCAGATTTATCGGCTGTGCTCTAGTTGAGATGCCAGCAAATACTTCTGTATTGCTTGCTAGGTGGCAGCTGGGTGAACATGCAGTGGCTGGGGTGGGTATTGTCTTCTAGTATCCTTTGGGCTCTTCTCAGGCACCTCACTTCAATACGTCATTGATGCTCAATAAATGGGTACCAATGATGTCCTGGAAGGGTTTTAATCACCTGCTTCAGAGCCCTCCTGTCCTTGGCCATGCAAATCCCAATCGTGATATAAAATTACCTATACCGTGATATAAGATTTGGTCCATATCGCCCAGCCCTAACTCAATATCAATTCAATATAATTTAAAGCTCATGAGTGTTGAAGAGAGGGATATAAAGACAGAGGAGACAGAGAAGGGGAGTCTAGAAAGATTGCGCAACTTTAGTACACAACTTTCACACGCGGTAATTGCTCCACTAAAACCGCCTGTTGCAATTAGCACCGGCCTGCACCTTGCATATGCTCTGTGGTTAGGGTGCTATTTTTTTCTCTCATTTGAACTGGTTTAGCAGTCGTAAAAGATGTGCAATCCGTACGTGTATGTGGCCCTATGTGTCCAAATAAGGTTTCTTACACCCTGCTATTGTTTCCTTGGTCCAGTGAGCAAAAGCCACATGAGAACATTCTTTACACTCATTAGTCAGATGTCTGGGGCATTGATGTAGTTCCTGAACTGCTCTACAATTGGTCTGAATTTAGAGAAATAAACTAGATAACGTTGCCATCTACGAGAGCTTGTTACGCAGTGCTCCCTGTAATTTTCCAAATACGTTCTCACCACAAACAGAACGCACCAGAGTTGGTTTGAAAGCCTATCGAGACCCCCTCTTCAACAACATGTAGGTACCCTTGTTTGTTCTGCTTTTGGTGCACACCAGAGTACGATTGATGTGTTCTCATCTGCGCAAATGAACAGCAGAAAATGTGGAAACTAACCAGACTGTGTTCCAATCGAACTAAGCAAGTCAGTGTGACCTGGGTAGCACGGTCATAACACCTAAAGCCTTAAGAAAGATATTTATTTCACAACATGAGCTACCTGGTTGGCACATGGTCATGGTGGATGGCCAGGGATGTTAAAAGGGCCAGCATCTTTACTCACACTGGCCCTCATTTATCAATTTTGCGTGGAAACTGGTGCAGATTCTGGCGCAAATACCTCCCTACGCCAGGTATCGCGTGGGATTTATCAAACAGGCGTATCTCGCCAATCTCAGCGTACGCCAGGCCATTATTGATAAATGCGGCGGATGAAAACTAGCGTATCACGCCCCTATATTTTCTCAGTTTAGAGGCCTCGCCCAGAGGTTTTACGACATGGATATGCGCAATACGGCACTTCCCTGAAGTAGAAATTGACAGAATAACAGCGAAAGTAGAAAAAAAAGAGTTTCATTTTGGAGCATTAGCCTACAAGCAGCATCAAACAACGACAGAAGGCAGCAGTTAGGAAGGAAATAACTGCTGCGGTCAACAGCGTTGGTGTTGACTCAAAATCGCCACTAAAAAAAGCGTGTTGCTGTTCTGAAATGCAACCAAATGGGGGTGCGGGGCTGCGGGCATAATATAAGTGGTGGAGGAGAAAAAGACGCACCAACTGTCCGATAATGGTCCCCTTAAAATAAATACAGGTCTGCAGAGATTTGAATGATTAGAATGTATTGGCCCTTTTAGATAGCACTATTCAAAAGGGTTTTAAAAACTAAAAATAACACATTTAGCGTTTTACTGTATGACAGCATGCGCTTGGCACGAGTGGTCAGCCCGGCCGTCAGCTGCACAAGCCGACCCGGCAGCGATCAGCTGTGAGAGCGCCCACCGTCCTGCTCCACCAGCAGATAGGAACAACGTGCCGGTTAACGGTGGAAATAAATCGCTCGCTTTAGCATCAATGACACATTAAAAGAGGAACTAACATCTACAAAGTGCGTCAAATAAATAAAATGTTAAGCTGAATGTTGTGCTGTGTATTTTTTTGTATCATAAAGAGCAGTGTAAGTCTACTACATATTTAATACTTAGGCTAACATTTTGAATGAATGCAGCCCCCGTGCCTCAGTGTCCCCCCAGCTGCTCCAAGACGGAGACAACTGCCCTTTCGCAGTCCCATGCAGCCCTCCTAAGTGGCCGGTGTGCGCACTATTGAATCAGCTCTCCTACTCAGTTGCACACCATAAGCTGCTCATTTTTAAGTGATTAATATCTTTATTTCGGTCTTATTTGCACTGCATTTGTATTATCTTCTAATAATTGTCCAACAAAGTCATCGGCTACCCGTCACAGCCTGCACTGCGAGTCCAAGCTGTTTTCAAATTTGCGTACACAAGCTGAGAGCTGGCGTGGGATTTGAGCGTACCCTACGCTCACGTCCATATTGATAAATGCCGAGATTTGCGTGGAAATGTACGTACACCCATTTTTCTGGTCTACGCAAGATTGATAAATGAGGGCCATTACCTCTCAGAAGGAATATTGTCACACCAGTTGTGGAAACTGACAGTCGCCAGTCATCTGGAGGTGTTCCTGCGTTTTGTCAGTGCTGAACATTATCCGTCGATGGAGTGCAATAGCTTGATGTTAGGAAGGTTTGGCGGTTGTGGTGGTGCTAGGTATTGGTAAAGATGTGGGCATTAACGTCTCGGATGATTCTTATTTAGTTTATTTTATTTTTTCTGTCACTGACACTCAGGGCCGCCCATAAGGGGTAGAAAGTGGGAAAGCTTTCTAGGGCCCAGCCACCAGGGGGGGCCTTTGTGAGGGTGTTCTGCAAATTATTCTGTATATTTTATCTATTATTTTCTAAGAAAATTAGAAAATTACATATTTAGCCTTTAAACGACGGTGGCAGATGGTCGTTATACTGATGATGAAAGCTTCTGATAGCAGTGCTATCATGGTAAACCCCCCCTACAGCATTGGTGTGTCTAAAAGATTACATTACAGTAAATGTGCCAAAAAGCAGGTGCAGAGATCTTGCAAGGGCACGCATCGTCGGTGTCTCAGTCTACTATTGTTTCAGTAGCCCACCCTAATCTAACTGGCTAGAACCGGCCCTGTGTACAGGTACAGTCCCCTCCATAAGTATCGGAACAGTGAGGCCAATTCCTTTATTTTTGCTGTAGACTGGAAAAATGTGGGTTTGACACCAAAAGATGAATATGAGACAATAGCTCAACATTTCAGCTTTAATTTCCAGGTATTCACATCTGGATCTGATACACAACTGAGAAGATATAATTTTTTGAAAAAGAACACAACATTTTTAGGCAAGCAAAAGTATTGGAACAGATAGACTTAAAATAAATTAAAGTGAATAAACCGTAATATTTTGTCGCAAATACTTTGCTTGCAATAACTGCATCAAGCCTGTGACCCATTGACATCACAAAACGTTTGCATTCTTCTTTTGTGGTGCTTTTCCAGGCTTTCACCGCGGCCTCATTCAGTTGCTGTTTGTTTTGGGGGGTTACTCCCTTCGGTCTCCTCTTTAGCGGTTAAAATGCATGCTCTATAGCGTTTAAGTCTGGAGATTGACTTGGCCAGTCTAAAACCTTCCATGTCTTGCCCCTGATTAACTCCTTTGTTGTTTTTGCAGTTTTTTTGGATCCTTATCTTGCTGCATGATGGAGCATCTTCCAATCAGTTTGGTTGCATCTTTCTTTAAATTGTCAGACCGAATGTTTCTGTAGACTTCTAAGTTCATTTTGCAGTTGCCATCATGTGTTACTGTGTTGTTGTCAAGATGAACCTTTACCAAAATGACGGAAAGGCTAAAGTTTGGAGAAAGAAAGAATCTGCTCATGATCCCAAACATACAGGCTCATCTGTGAAACACGGTGGAGGCAATGTCATGGCTTGGGCTTGCATGGCTTCTTCTGGGACGGGCTCATTATTCTTCATTGATGATGTAACACATGATGGCAACAGCAAAATGAACTCAGAAGTTTACAGAAACATTTTGTCTGACAATTTAAGGAAAGATGCAACCAAACTGATTGGAAGATCCTTCATCATGCAGCATGATAATGACCCAAAACACAACAAAGGAGTTAATCAGGGGCAAGAAGTGGAAGGTTTTAGACTGGCCAAGTCAATCTCCAGACTTAAACGCTATAGAGCATGCATTTTACCTGCTAAAGAGGAGAGTGAAGAGAGTAACCCCCTAACACAAACAGCAACTGAATGAGGCTGCGGTGAAAGCCTGTAAAAGCATCACAAAAGAAGAATGCAAAAGTTTGGTGATGTCAATGGGTCACAGGCTTGATGTGGTTATTGCAAGCAAAGGTTTTGCAACAAAATAGTACGTTTTATTCACTTTAATTTATTTAAAGTCTATCTGTTCCAATACTTCTGCTCGCCTAAAAATGTGGTGTTCCTTTACAAATAATTATATCTTCTTAGTTGTGTATCGGATCCAGATGTGAATACCTGGAAATGAAAGCTGAAATGTTGAGCTATTGTCTCATATTCATCTTTTGGTGTCAAACCCAAATGTTTCCAGTCTACAGCAAAAATAAGGGAATTGGCCTCACTGTTCCGATACTTATGGAGGGGACTGTATGTGTTTATTTAGGAATAAGCGCATCATGCACATTGATACAAGTTCAGTATGCGTAAAGGGGGCCCAATGACTGGACCTTTTCAGGGGCCCAGTCATTTGTCTGGGCAGGCCTGCTGCCACTGCCAGAGGTCTTTCCCCCTAGGGCTGTCACACTTCTTGCATTGGCGTTTGGGATGGCTGGTATCGCTGGGTCGGAAGATTATGTGGTCAGCCTCAAAGTCTGCTACTATTGAATCCCGTGCCAAGCTTTTTTCGGCTGTTCATCGTGATAAACTGCACATGCTGGAATGATTAGGATCTATTGGAAATCCTTTTCCCTTTCGTCCTCTCCTTTAAATCTCCTCGTTCCATCTTTTCTTTCCTATATCCCTCTTTTATTTCTTCTTTGCTGCTTTCCTACCATCACTCAATCCTTCTAGCCTGTTTCTTCATCTGCAGTGTGGAACCCGAGACCGTAGTGCTCTGCCCTATTGAGTGCCAAATGCTGATTGATGGAAGAGTGAAGAGCTAGCAGCAGGTACACAGGTGACAAATGTATAAGGCCTCGGAGATGGGATTTAAGCCTGGCGCTAACAGATAGCGAGATAGCACGGCTGAATGGAACAACACTGTTGTCAACAGACTCACCTAACTGTTTCACCCTTTGCAGTTAATTCCACTTTCTTTTTCTTCATGTATGTGATGCAATGAATGTGTGTCTGTTCTGTCAATTGGATTTTCAAATCGAATTGAAAATGAAAAATGTGTTCAAACACACACCCCCTATCCCTGTCAAATAAATGCTTGTTTTGTACCGGCCCTACGTAATAATTGAATGAGAATTAAATCAAACTATTTAAAGATTTTAATTCCAAAATTAAGTTTTTTCTCTGACAACTAGCTTGCGGCTTCTGGTTTGACAGGTCAGGCCACACTTATATTAAGGTATCTAATTGTTGAATATGTGTATTTTTACCATATTGAACCTCTTCTCTTGTCTTTATCTTTTTAAACTGTAAAAAATGAATACAATAAAAAATTTAAATAGATTCCACGCTGTGGCATCACAGCTGCAACACTTTATTGATTCTGCAAATGCATGTAACTAAGACTGTACAGCCAACTTCAGCCTTGAGTTTTTTATCTTTTGTAAGAAAAAAAAAATGCCACAAAGATTTTTTTATTTTATTTTTGCAAAACAATACCCCAAACTGGGACATTCACCTTTTTAGGCTACTTGGTGTCATATACTAGCTGTAAATACAGTTTGTATAGGGTAATGTGCCAAAAGACATGTTGGCAAATCCAACAGAGCAACATTAGATTTTATTTGGATTCTTATTACCTACCACCTGACAAATCCGTTATGCATTCTCCTTTTTGCGCGGTTTTAGTCTATACTCACTTTTTGGTTGCTAGTGTAAATTAACCATTATGTTCATTGATAACCAGTTGCCAGTCTGTGTGCTGTGTGGTGCAGGTAGGTAGCTCACAGTTTTTATGAGAGCTCATTTCACTGGAAAGAGCTGCCTGCTGAGAAAAGAGAACAATCATCTTTTTTCTACTGTAATATATGGAAAATGACATACAGTTGAACCTATATACAACATTCAAATTGCCCTAAACCTCAAACTTTTATTCTGTAATTATTTCTGTGGTGTGAAGGATAGGCATAACTCTAAGTGGAATTGATGAACAAAACATTGACTGCTGACATTGCAGTCCATGCTCTGACCCCGTATCCCAGCATTATGGATTGATACAGGTTACAAGCTAATCAGCGACTCACCTTAACATCAATGATCTGTTGATCCTGCCAGATGCTTCTCCCCAACGGGCATCTTAGAATGAGAGGAAATTATCTCTGCCGAGCAACAATTATGTTTTGATTAACAATTAACAATTATTCCCATTCTGAATAGGAATAATGATAAATAAATAAATTGTAATAGATAGATAGATATATAGATAGATAGATAGATTTGCTGTGAGCAGGAATAACTTTATGAACTTAAAGGTGAAGTAAGCGGTTTATTTATGTTAATATAAGTGTTAAATCGCTCTTTATTCATACAGTGATCACTTACGTAATGTGTGCGTATCATAAAGCCGGTCTCTCAGTCAGCTGCTCTCCATGTAATCGGCAAATAAACTTATTGGAGGATCCTGAAATTTATATCCAATCACAAGAGAGAACGCTAAAAACCGAAACCCGTCTCACTCATGGTCTCACCGCCGGTGCACGCTAGAGCGCCAGAAGGGTGAATGTTTATGCGCCTACAATGGCGGAGCAGGTAAAAATCCTTCACAATGTCTGTTTTGATGGTTTTTATCATGTTTTATCACACTTATGGATCTGAGATGATGCTAGATAACTCGCTGCTTGAAGACCGCAGTGCATTAATGTGGTGACGTAGGGACGAGTGAGGGGACTGCTAACTGGAGTAACTGACAGGAAGTTAGCTAAAAGAACCAACTTACAGCACCTTTAAGTTGTAGACGAATGCCAATAAAACGGGCAGCCGACATCGCAGCATCAATTCTAGAAGGATGTGGAGGGAGAAAAAAACAATCACCTGACACCCAACCGTGTCCAAAGCTTCAAACACACAGAATGAGTGCGATTTCCAAGAGCACTTCAACCTTGACTGCCGCTCCTGCCGAGGGAGCATGTCCAGGGTCATCCTGCCCATCGATCCGCCATTGGTTTCCAATACCCCCTTGTCTGCAGGATCAATGTCTTGCACAGTGACTCATGTCAAATACTAACACCATCGTATCTCAGAGATGTTCAGACAGGTTCATTTACTCTCTCACTGACTGTCAAAAAAACACACAAAATCACACACACACACACGCTCCATGTCTTCTCCTAGGGGATGTCATTTGCGACGTGCACATCCTCCTAATACAGTTTGTATTTGTGAGAGCAAACACGAGTAATAACTAGACACAAAGTAAAACTTCAATAATAAAGCAAAAGGCAGATGTTATAATACTAAATAGTAAATATTTCAGGAATGCAAAGAGGCAAATACAATCATAACATCAAAATAATGCATTAATAAAATGGAATAACCAAATATAATATAAGATTTAATGAATAAAAACAGATAAGGCATCTGGAAATTAAACGGAGTGCCAGAATAAATAAAATATAAAAACATCTATATAAAGGTGTCGATAGTCATTTAAAAGATTAATCTGATTCTACATCCAGCCGCAGCTCCTCATGCAGGGAGTTCAAGAGCTGAGGGACCATGACTGCAGAAGCTGGCCATCTTAAATCTTAAACCGGGACTTAGGACCAAGCCAACAGAGCCCTGCCTGAGGATATAGGGCTCTGCTTTGGATCACAGGGGAGAAGCAATTCAATAGTATAACTGGAAGCCACGCCATGAAGTGCTTTAAATGTAATGAGTAAAAACTTAAAATCAATTTCAAAATGTTACTTGTAACCAGGGCTGTACAGTGCGACAGTTTTGATCGCATTTGCTACTGAAATTGATCACGTGCGATGATGAATACATACCTGCAAACTCGTCGCTTTTCGGCGAAAATCGCCGTTTAGAATCAAAATATATGACCCACGTGAATCGTATAGATCCGAAGAGTTTTTGTTTTTGGGAGGGGGGGGGGGGGGGTAGCCATTTAGTCGCGCTGTCAGTTTGCCGACATGGCTCTCTGTTAGACTCGAGACATAGAAAAAGATCGCGGAAGCCGTTCCCGTAGACAAAGTTAACGGGCAGGATATCCCCGACTGATTTCATCCATCAAAACCACAGAGTTTTTTCTGAGCGGCGTCTCACTCGCTCACTGGGTCTCCCGGGTCCCGGTGATTTTCACCGTCACAGCGATCGACTCGCTGCTTTGCTGGGGCGGAGACTTTGTGTGAAGGTGATTTAACATCACGGTCGTAGACGAATGTTATAACTTTATGCTGCATAGGTTGCACTGCACTGTTGACCCACACAGGACTCTTAAGTGAAGCTGACAGTTTAATGAGCGCACATTGCAGAAATTAGTCAGAGCCGACCGACAGCCCCCCCCCCCCCCCCCCCCCAATTTATTTTTATTTTTTAGTTTGTGTGTTTGATATTAACATCATATTATTATATCATACAAAAAAATGAATACAATGTTTTGATCTAGATAGCCTAGTTAATAGTCCAATAATTTAATCAGTTCATCTGGGAGGTAATCCAAGTTTAACTGATCACGTCACGTTCACGTCCAGTGTGTATTGAGTTTATTTAAAAACATTTGGAAATGGGGCTCAGATGCCCATGCACTGTATAACCTATTTCAGCCTCGTCTGTGGAAAAAAAGATAGCTGGACAACAGAGTTCTTCTGCTTCATTCCTCTCACTGCATTTAAATGTATTCATTATAGGCTATTACAGAGAAATATGTCCCATAAAAGAAAAAGAGCACCAAGCCCAACCCAGAGGACCCTGCATAATATTTTATTTTAAATGAACATTTGAATGGAAAATCCAAGAAGCTTCTAATTCATCCGACCCAGTGTCTCCAAATTATTTGTTCACACAAAATTCCTCAGATTTAGCCTCTTAATTTCCCTCTCAAAGTGCACCAGATTCATGCATTTCACTTTAAAAAGTTTAAAAAAAATCTCCCGGGGGGGCATACCCCCGGACCCCCCTAGGAGGGTCAGGATCTCAGCTGGCTATTATTTTCACCCAGCTGGACATTGGAGGCAATAGTGGAGAACTCTGGTTGTGTGAATGATATTTAACAATAGCCAATCGAAGGGACGGGTGTTTGTCACCTTTTTCACCTCCTATGAGTTTGCAGGTCTGTGAATACAAGTACACTCGCACGAGTGCTAATGAGCAGATGCTGTCTGTTTGAGACACAGAGGAGTGCTGCACAACACTGCTTAGAGGGCTCTACATTAACACTCTCCAAATTCGGGTAAATGTAGTCTTAGGCAAGTAAGTTATTGAGTCCACCCTCCACTTTGGCTGGTGAAAGATGTGTGCTCGGGACCTAGCGTCTACACTTCACCAACGGTAATAACCGGAAGGAGACGGCACGCAGTTAAGTTAGCGCGTGTGCAAACAAAACATTTCCTGTGCGCCTTCACATTAAAAGCATGTTACTAGCCAAACGTGAGTTGACTTTTTTGAAGCCGGTAAGAACAGGAAGTTCGTGCTTCACAGCCCTGCAGTGCGCTAGCTTGAAAATCAACTGCTTCAGCTGCAGAGAGCAGTCAACAACAGTAGTCTATTTAAACAAAGTTTGAAATAACTGATAAGCCACTGAAGAACTACTCCCAACACATTCACAACAACCTATTTAACTTATCCTAAAATGTACCAATATGTATACTTGTTTATTTAATAGGCTATATGTTTTAAAGTTAGGTTTTAATTAACAGAAGGACATTTACCAAAAATGTTTATTATTATGAATATAATAATGATATGTATATACAAAAAATATATAGATATTAATTTTATGGGGAGAAATATTTCTGAATCAGCAAAAAATTGCAATTGGCAGGCAGGTTAGATTATTTTGTCTAAATTACAATCAGTGCACCCCTATTAATTTTTCTACAATTATTACTGCACACACTAGGATATGACATTAATTGAGAGTTTCAAATGAGACCAAGATGACAGGCTAAAAGGTAATTAGAGCGAAATGCATGGGTTAAGGTTATGCAAGTTTTCGATCATACTTTGTGTGCTACTGAATTTATTTTTGTGCTACTGATTTTTTTTGCTTGCTAGCACCAGTGCTACCACCTAAAAAAATAGGCGTACAGCCCTGCTTGTAACCATTGAAGAGAGGCTACAACCAGAGTGATATGATCTTTTCAGATATTTGCTTGCAAAAATAATCAGCTTGAAGGTGTGAGATCATTTGTTTCACTTTGCCCAGAAAACAATAAATGACAATACTCTAACAAAGAAAAAAATGCATGTATGATCTCTTTGTCCAAGAGAGAAAATAATTTTTATATATTTATATATTTTAATATCTACAGAATGCTATACAGCTGATAAAATCAGACATGAAATTAAAAGGACTAAAGGCCTTTAATTAGTTAATTGTGTCCTTTAAAGTGCACAATGAAAGGGCATCAGTTGCTCTTTCAGACAACACAAGACAAGGCGTTTCTTGGTTGTTGGTTTGACTCACCTGAACTTTGCAGCTCCTATGGTAAAATAGTATTTAGTAAATTGTCTGTAGACAATATAGTTTTTTTGGTTATTACTGTGTAGATGCTTTAGAAATAATAACTTGGTGTGTTCAGAAGTGCACACGCTACCAGAGAATGATGTCCAGGTTATGCAATCCAGTTGTGATCCATCTCAACAGGGGGCAACTAATGCAGATTCTCAAATACTTTTATTACACAACTGAAAAGAGAATCATATCAATTATATAAAAGTTCCATTGGTGATTTGTTTGAGCTGCTGTATTCAAATTTGCAACTTAACACGTCCCCGTCATCAACACATTTCCGTAGTATTGCCTAACTCAAACCTTTGAATGAAGAGGATGAAAGTAATGAATCTGCTCAGGAATGCATAAGGATAGGATACATTTTAATTAAAAAAGGCCTTTACAACCATTTTAACTTTGCATGACTTAAAGCTCCCATATTGTGCAAATGCACTTTTCCGATGTTTTTGAACATAATTATGGGTCTACGGTGTGCCTACAGACTGCCAAAGTATCAAAAAAAGAAAGCTCTCTCCTTTTCTCACTCTCCCCTTTTCTGAAACCTGGCTTCGCTTCCGGACAGGGGGAGCTCAAAGATTGTACTGTATATTTACGAGGGGAGCTGCAGCTCTTTTAAAAAAATAGGCCATTGTGACCCCGGAATTCCACTGGCTGCGCGTGCGGTGTCCAACGGTTTTGCTCCGTGCGCCCACGTCCGTCAATACCCACCGGCTCCGTTTTCAAAGCAGGCACGGCCAGCCCCGCTGAACAGCTGGAGTCGCGAGAACGAGGAGTTCCCGCGGTAATAAAAGTGACGGGCGATCGCTCTTGATAATATGATTCTCCTATATGGTATTTACACAATAACAGAAGCACGGAAGGTTATTGTTCCCATCCGAACGAGTAAAAGAACAGTGGACATGCTTGTATGTGTCTCTGTTTTGAGAATGTCACCTGCAGTGAACACCGAGTGTCTTATTTAGAAAATTAACCGGAGGTTTTATTGTTTTGTCGGCGCCTGTGTTCCTGTCTATCTCGATGTGTTCTGTGCTAAATTGATGCGGTGAGCTCCGGCATCCGGCAGAAATAGAAGCAGTGCGTATTTCACCGGAGAGCTGGAGCAGCAGCGGAGCAGAGAGACGGCGCAGCGGCCGTGGTGGAAACTCACCCACTGACTGCTCTTAATTGTATTTTTGTTTCTGCCGTGCTGGAGCGGAGAAGGACCGGAGACGCAGCCGGTGGAATTCGGCCTTTAGATTAGCTGAACATCAGCATAGTACAATAAATTATCTGAAAGTTTTTTTTCAGCAAACAATTGAAGAAAAACGTATTAGGGACCACTAAGACCATATAATATGGTGTATAATAGAACCGAAAAGTGTATAATATGGGAGCTTTAAGGAAAGTTTAAAAAAAAAAAGTATTAATTAATTTTTTTCATTTTATCCACATGCCCTTCATTACTGTGGCTGTTTGAAGAAAGCAGCTTGGTGCAGTCATGCTGGGAATATGAAGGGCGTCATCGGCGGAGTAGAAGGATAGGAACATGTCAGGAACGCAGCCAGAATATGACTCAGATCTCTTTGCAGAAGTACCCCAGCATACCAACACAATCCCCCCTGCAGAGCCTCTCTGGTAGCTATCATCAAAGTCCAAAGGTGTATTTTTGTCATTTTTGTCAAAGGAATTTTATCCTGACGAAATGTGAGGAAACAAATAGCATCTGCATCAACATAAAGTGAAGAGGGTGTTAGTTCTAAGGTGGAGTTAAAGTCGATCGGGGGGAGGGCAAAATAGAGAGCCGTTTCTCTTCCTCGCATTAATCTCTACAGATAGTCGCAAAACCAAATAATGGAAAATCTTGTCATTTGGCCAAGATCTGTTTCTTTTTTTGGCTATATATATATATATACACACACACACACACACACACACACACACACTCACCGGCTACTTTATTAGGTATACCTGTTCAATTGCTTTTAAAAACAAATAGCTAATCAGCCTATCACATCTGAATGTTGCAACTGAAATCGAGACTCATCAGACCAGGCAAGATTTGTCCAATTTTGGTGAGCCTGTGTGAATTGTGGCCTCAGTCTTCCTGTTCTTAACTGACAGGAGTGGCACCCGGTGGTGTCTTCTGCTGCTGTCAAAGTTCAAAGTTGGACGTGTTGTGCGTTCAGAGATGGTATTCTGCTTATACCTTGGTTGTAACGAGTTGTTATTTGAGTTACTGTTGCCTGTCTATCATCTCGAATCAGTATGCCCATCCTCCACTGACCTCTGACTTCAACAAGGCATTTTGGTCTATGTTCCCACAGGAGCGTGTCTATCTTCCCACAGCCCGATGGTCCCACATTTCAAGTAATCTAACTATATAAAAGAGAAAGTATGTCTTTGTGTGTCGGTATCACTCCTATTCTAACCTCTCCCTGTCCCCTCACTCTAACCCTAACCACCAAGCTGTGATGCCTGAACTTAATCGCCATATTCAAGACTATAGGGCTGTGGGACCATCGAGCTGTGGGAACATAGGGCCTAATTTTGAGGGAAGCAAAATCTTACAAATGTGGGAATATATGGCTGTGGGAACATAGGGCTGACCCCGTATTCTGCATACCGTCGTTGTAACAAGTGGTTATTTGAGTGACTGTTACCTTTCTATCATCTCAAATCAGTCTGCCCATCCTCCTCTGACATCAACAAGGCATTTTCATCCACACAACTGCCGCTCCCTGGATATTTTTCCTTTTTCGGACCATTCTCTGTTAACCCTAGAGAAGGTTGTGCGTGGAAAATCCCAGTAGATCAGCAGTTTCTGAGATACTCAGACCAGCCCGTCTGGCACCATCAACCATGCCACGTTATAAAAGATTGGAAAAGTCTTGCCTGGTCTGATGAGTCTTGATTTCAGTTGCGAAAGTCAGATGGTAGGGTCAGAATGTAGTGTATCCTGCCTAGCACCATCAACCATGCCATGTTAAAAGTCGCTTAAATCCCCTTTCTTCCCCATTCTGATGCTCGGTTTTAACTTCAGCATGTTGTCTTGACCACGTCTACATGCCTAAATGCATTGAATTGCGGCAATGTGATTGGAAGATTAGCTTTTAGTTTTTATAAGCAATTGAACAGGTGTACCTAATAAAGTGGCCGGTGAGTGTATATACACACCAGTGTAAGTGCTTCAGGTTTAATATTTGTAGTTTATTTACAGGATTTTCAATTTCGCCGTTTATTATCTTATCAAGATAGAACAGAACTGCTGCAAAGATCGCTTACTTCAACTGATCAGATGGTCTCTCCTCTCCTCTTTTAAGATCTCAATATCTATCCTTTTTTTCCTTTCCCATTCTACTGCCTTTGTTTTCTCCTTCCTCTTTTGGCTCTCCTGACATTCATAATAAAAAAAATCCCCGCTGCTCACTGGAAGCACTCCAATCTATTCTCTCCTTGAACCTGACCCAAGAGAGGGAAAAAAAACTTTATTATTATCAGGGTTGTTTTTTTTCTTCCTATCCCTTGCTACTCTTTCATCCCTCGGTAGCCACAGCGATTCAATTTTTATTTCATCCTGTCTTCAGTCGAGTTGAGCTGATGAGCTTGTGGTCCCTCATATTGATCTTTAAATGGATGATGAAAAAGGGCCACTGCCCGTTGGTCAATTGGGCAGCATTGGCTCCATTGGCCAGTGTCCCGTCTGATTACAGTCCAGAGTCCGGAAATGTAATCCACTTTTTGGTGCCACCTGTCAGCAGGAGCAAGTGGAGGCAATGTTGGAATGGAAACTGAGTTTGGTCTGTTTCAAAGCATCTACTCAGCATTACAAACACACATTGTTTCATGCAAAGTGGCCTTACACAAGCTGTTGTTTTAATCTTCAAACGTTAAGGTTCTGAATGATTGATTTTTAAATTGTGAGTGAAGTGTTTCTAACGTGATTTCTCAGAGCTTTCGAAAAAAATGATTGAAGGAGATCGCAGGTGTCATTGTGGCTTTATTGTTATGGTATTATGGTTTTTAGTTCCACTTTTTGATCTCGTCTCTGCTATTTCAAAGCATAGTTATAGGAGCACTTTGTGTTGTGAAGTGTGTAATTTAAAAGTTCTGGTAATATTTGATCCTTGTGAGATTTAATTAAATATAAGACTCAGACAGCAACAACTCAATTTACAAGACAAATTGGAGAGTTCTTGTCCCTATTGCGATTTGATTTATCATTGCAAATAAGGTAATTGGAGATGACAGACTTGTCGACAAACATGGTTCGTCCTAGATCAAGGGAAACGGCAAAAATGGACTTTTGAATCCAATTACGTCATTCATTAATGGCATTACTTTGTTTGTCCTTGCCAAGATACATTATCCACTAAACAAGAGACCATGAGAGCTTAAGTGGCTGTTGTTTAGCAAAAAACTGCCTCAAAACCAGGACCCTGTTTTGTGCTTGAATTGATACGAACCCTTAAAGAGGACCTATTATACTACTTTTCTGGTCTTAATTTCTTGTTTTACACTGCTATAGAGCAACCTGACACGAATCACATCACAAAAAACTATGTAGATTTTCGGGAAGCTCTTTCTCTTATTTTGGCGATCCAGCACGTCCTGTCAACACTTGAGTGTGTGTGCTTCGGCAATCTCCGCTCCCTCCGCCTGTGCATCGGCCATCTCCGCTACCCTCCCCCCTCCTGCAAACCCCACTCCGTTGTGATTGGTTACCTTCCTTCCGGAACACTTTCAGTGTTCAGGGAATGGAACAGTTGCAGTTAAACCCAGGTCTAGCAGACCAAGAAAAGTACAAGAGCGGCATATGCGGCGGATTGTGAGAATGGTTGCACACAACCCAAAGATCACCTCCAAAGACCTGCAAGAACATCTGGCTGCAGATTGTGTATCTGTACATGGTTCTACAATTCAGTGCAATTTGCACCAAAACATCTGTATGGCCGGGTGATGAGAAGGAAGCCCTTTCTGCGCCCACGCCACAGATACAGTTGCATGGAGTATGCAAAAGCTCATTTAGACAAGCCAGCTTCATATTGGAAGAAAATGCTTTGGACTGATGAGACAACAATTAAGTTATTTGGTCTTTATAAAAAGCAGATGTTTTGGTGCAAATTGCGCTGAATTGTTGAACGATGTACAGATACACAATCTGCAGCCAGATTTTCTTGCAGGTCTTTGGAGGTGATCTGTGGGTTGTGTGCAACCATTCTCACAATCCTCCACCTATGCCGCTCCTGTTTTTTTCTTGGTCTGCCATGCCTGGGTTTAACTGCCACTATGCCTGTGTCCTTCAATTTCCTGACAACGTTCCCTACAGTCGAAATTGACAATTGAAACCTTTGGGAAAGCTTCTTGTAGCCTTCCCCTAAACCATGACAATGAACAATCTTTGTTTTTCAGATCTTTTGGGAGCTGTTTTGATGATCCCATTCTGTCTCACTTCAGCAGAGAGTCAAAGAAAAGTGCAACTTGCATTTAGGCACCTAAAATACATTTTCTCATGATTAAACAGACATTTCTATGAGGTTCAAGGCTTAACAACATAATCCAACCAACTTTGTGTTTAAAGTCATCAGTTTTACATGCTGTTACAGGCATTAAAATCAACAAAACCACAAGGGTTCCTATATTTTTGCACAGCCAGTTTTTCACATTTTATTTTATTTCATACAACCAAATACTGCTTTTCAAAAAATCTTTGTTTGGAAAACATCCCAGTACTTAGCTGTTCCTAGTAAATTAAAGACATACCACTTTTATATTTTTTTTTTGTGAAAGCAGAGTCAATTATAATGCCGGCTGAGAGGGGTTCCCAAACGTTTTCATATGACTGTAACATACATTCAGTTTAACACATTATCGTAAGCTTTTAAAATTAGGTACATTTTAAGATGTTTTTTGAAAGTAACTAAAGATTTGTGTTTATGTAGAGTAACAGGAAAACTGTTCCAAATGACTGGACCTCTATCCCTAATTGAAAACTGTCCAAGATTTGTTCTGTAAAACTGACGGTGAAGGAGATCTACAGATCTGGGGCCTCATTTATCAAACTTTGCGTAGGATTTGCGTTAGAAGGTTGCTTTCGTAGGATTTAGGGCAGTGCGTGCGAAAGATATTTTCCGATTTATGAAGCAGTGCGCACGCACGTCCTACGCCTGTGTCCCTTCGTAAATCACAATCAATACTAAATGTGGCGCAGCTTTGAAGGCTTAATTTCACGCCCATAATTGCCTATAAATAGTCATAGGAACGCCCTAAATGAATATTCATTCATGAAATCATGGCGGAGAAAAAGACGAAGAAGCGAAATTTTACACAGTGCGAGGTGGAGGCGCTAATCACTGAAGTGGAAAAAAAAAAAATATATTATTTGGTAGCCACGGTAGTGGAATTACAAACGCGAAAAAGGCCAGAGAGTGGCAATTGGTGGCGGACGCTGTCAATGCCTCGGCGTCCGAGGGTCGGACAGTGTCCGAAATTAAAAAAAAGTGGTCGGACCTGAAAGTTGATGCCAAAAAGCGCCTGGCGCTTCATCGCCGGAGCGTGACGGCCACGGGAGGGGGAACGGGAACACCGGAGCTGACCCCCAATGATGAGAGGATGGCCAGCATTATAGGGGAATCCCTACTGTGCGGCGTGGTCTCTGAGGGGGAAGGTGACACTGATGCGTGTGGGCCACCTGATTACTCGAGTAAGTAATTAGTATTTGATTTTTTTAAAATGAGTAGAAAGAGACATGGAATTTTAATTATTTTTTTTATTATTCCCCCCCCCCCCCTCAAAAAAAAAAAAAACAGCTGCCACGTGTTCCAGCGGGGCCGGGGTTGCCGCGTCCAGCGGCGGCGGTGCCTCGACCGGCGGTGCCTCGACCAGCGGGGCTGGGGGTGCTGCATCCAGCGGCAGCGGTGCCTCGACCAGCCGTTCCTCCACCAGCGGCGGAGTGGGTGCCTCCACCAGCGGCGGTGTGGGTGCCTCCACCAGCGGCGGTGTGGGTGCCTCCACCAGCGGCGGAGTGGGTGCCTCCACCAGCGGCGGTGTGGGTGCCTCCACCAGCGGCGGTGTGGGTGCCTCCACCAGCGGCGGAGTGGGTGCCTCCACCAGCGGAACCGGGGCCAGCAACCGAGTCCTCACGGACAGTGTCCTGCAGCTGCAGCGGGAGACCGTTGCAGCTGTGAGAGATGTTGTGAGGGAGCTGCAGGGCATCAGGGATGTATTGTCAGCCATAAACCAAACGATGCAACAATTTCTTAACAAATAAAATAAAATAAATGCTACAATACCTTGTTTGTTTTACATGCGACGCATCACAGCCAAACGCTGGCGCACAGCGGCCACATTTGGCTCAAAAGCCTGGGGGTATGGGTCGGGGTCAGGGGCAACCCCACCATCTGCGTCAGGAGGGAGACGCACACCTCTTTGTTGTGCCAAATTGTGCAAGACTGCACAGGCCCGAACTATCCTGCACACCTTAACGGGGTTGTAGGATAGTCTCCCTCCTGACGCATCGAGGCAACGCCACCTGCCCTTGAGGAGGCCGATCGTGCGTTCTATAATAGCCCGCGTTTGGCTGTGGCGCACGTTGTACCGCCTTTCGTCCTCAGTTTGAGGGTTTTGGAAAGGGGTCAGCAGCCACTGTGTGAGGGGATAGCCACTGTCTCCTGCAACGTTAGGAAAGGTTAGACACTGAAGTATACCAAAATGTAGTTTTTTTTACACATACATTAATCAGGCTTACCTAGAAGCCAGCCATCACACACAGCCCCCGCTTCAAGTCTCTGTCCAACACTGCTATGTCGCAGAATGAATGAATCATGGGTTGACCCAGGCCACCGAGCCACTACATTTGTAATCATCATGTCCGCATCACAAATGATTTGGACATTCATTGAATGAAAATGCTTTCTATTGACAAAAACATTTTCATCCACACTTGGCGCCCTTATAGCAACATGCGTGCAGTCAATAGCACCGATTACATTTGGGAAACCGGACATTGCTGCAAATTGCGCTTTTTTATTTGCCTGTTCACCCACCGTGTAAGGAAATTGAATATACAGATGTGTCAAACCTATAATTCCTCCTAACACGTCTGGCATAACACGGCTGAGGGTTGGCTGCGAAATACCCGACCTGTCGGCCAGTTCCCTCTGAAAAGTGCCGGTTGCCAGAAATCCTAAGGTCGAGAGCACTTGAAGCGGGACTGGCACGGCGTTGCTCCGGCGCGTGCTCCTCTGTAGAGCCGGGCCCAACGCCGCACAGAGGTTCAGGAGGACTGCTCTTGGCAGTCGGTAGCGGCTCATGAGCCATTGATCGTTTCTGGAAAACGGGTCGTCATGGTCGTGGAAGACCCTCTCCCTCCGGATCCTTCTTTGTGCCAGATCTTCCAGTAATGCTAAATAAGCCATTTCGCGTAATTGCGCATTGGAATTGCATGCCTTTATACCCATCCAGCTAATTGCATCAAAACAGATACAGGTGTGGACCTAATGATGGACTTAATTGTTGACAAATATTTCCGAGCAACACACGCGGCGATGATGATTATAATAAAAATAATACTTTGCGTTGTCAAAACATTTCATTTATTTATTTTTATTTCAGCAAGTACTTGCCACGCGTTGGACCTGCTTAAAAACAAAACCATTAAAAAACAGGCTTCTGCCGTAAAAAAGAAATGTGTAAAACATCATATTAAAACTCTGCGCTCCTATTTCAGAAGGAGTCAAAAACAGCATCACACATTGTTTGCCCTGTTCACGTTTTTTATTCATGAGAAAAACATCCATAAAGTGAAAATAGTTGAATGAACGAAAAATACAAATACATAGATTTTACACTATTTTACAATTTGGAAAATAATATTCTTCTGGGGATATGGCGACAGGAAAACGTTTAGTTTGGTGCCTCAGTTCGATCTTCAGAAACGCTAAAAGGCAGGTTATTCTTTAATTATTTCTGAATATAGGTTTTAAAGTAGATCTGTTTTAAATGTGCACTCATATATGTCCGTTTGTAGGCTATTAAATATTAGAATCAGTTTTTTTGTATCACTCCATGGAAAAATCGGTCGAGGCATATTAATTGTAAGAATGGCTTTATCCGTTTTGCAAAGGAACTCCCGATGTATGACATGCATGCATGGCTTAATACGATTAATTTTACACAGACACATTCGTTCTCGTACTTCATTCATCTGCCGACTGGAGTCGCCAGTTCTCCTTTCTCCACTTTTTGTCCGTACGCATGGGTTATATTGTGCGTGGAACACCGCACTTCTTCCCGTCAAGTATACTTTTGATAAATCGCAAATGTTGCTTAGTGAGCCACGTACGCACTCTATTGTGCGTACGCACCGTTGATAAATGAGGCCCCTGGTCTGATGACTATGGATCTGTGACCTGGTTATAAAAAAACTGTTGAAAGAAGAAGGAAGTAAATTATTGACAAACTGGAAAACAAAAGTGCCGATCTGAAGAGTATTCACATCATATATGCTTAACAACTTCAGACTTAGAAATAACGGAGCACTATGAGCGTCCCAACTGTAACATAAAAATCGAATCTAGACTGGTCTTGTATGTGCTTGCCCATACTATATTGCCATAGGATATAAAGGGATAAATAAGGCAGTAATATAAATCCATACAAATTTTTCTTGACAGCACGGGTCTTACTCGTCGTATAACCCGAATGTTTCTCGCTAATTTATTGGACACCTGTGATATGTGTTTTTTTCCAATTGAGCTTATTGTCAATAAAAACCCCTAAGAACTTAACATGTTCGCCATAAACATTGGCTGGATATGATCAGATAGAATAATATTTTTAGGCTTAAATATCATATAAGCACACTTCTCTACATTAAGGGATAATTTGTTAAATTTGAACAAGTTATCCAACCGATCAAGTACGCTATTCATTTGATCAATCAACTTGTGTTCATCTTTATCGGTAATGAAAATATTTGTGTCATCGGCATACAAAATAAAAAGAGCTTCTTCAGATATGAAATGCAAATCATTTTTTGTAAATAAGGAATAAAAGAGGTCCAAGTATGGAACCTTGAGGAACTCCACACTGTAGATGACTGTAAGTCGAGTTAGCTCCATTCCATACTACATACTGTTTCCTGTTGTACAGATAACTTTTAAACCAATCAAGCTCAGTCTCAGAAACCCCATGAGCCTGAAGCTTAGTTAATAATATATTCGGATCAACGGTATCAAAAGCCTTAGATAAATCAATGAACACTCCAATTGTGAGTTCCTTGTTGTCTAAAGCTGTAGATATTCTGTTAACTAATTGGACCAGGGCCATAGAGGTAGAATGTTTGGCACGGAAACCAAACTGATAATCATACAATAAGTTATTGTCTTTAAGATGTGTAATTAATCTATTATATATAATTTTTTCGAGAATTTTGGCAAAGCAAGGTAATAAAGAAATTGGTCTATAATTTGAAAATATTGATGGATCCCCATTTTTAAATATGGGAATAACCTTAGCCCATTTCAGTTGGTCTGGCACTACACCTGTTTGAAGAGAACAGTTAAAAACATGACACAGTGGTTTTACAATGGTGGGGAGACACTGCTTCACTAATTTCATTTTGAGATCATCATAACCAGCACTTGTTGCTATGTTCGTTTGCAAATAATATGGTGGGCAGTTATTATGTTCGTTTGCAAATAATATGGTGGGCAGTTATTATGTCTAGGGTTGCAAAATTCCGGGAATTTTCAAAGTTGGAAACTTTCCATGGGAATTAACGGGAATTTATGGGAATTAACGGGAATTTTGGGAATTAACGGGAATAAACGGGAATTTACTAAATTTAAAGCAACCCAAATGCACTAAATTCTCCTAACTATGTTATTTCAGTCCAGACAAACGTTCTAGACAGTAAAAAGCAGTTTTTTCAACTAAGTTTTAATATATTTATGAACATTTAATTTCAAATCAGATTTTTTTTTAAAGTTTATTGAGATACCCAACTTGATAACATAAATTGATTTTTACTAGACCAGGTTTACAGAGGCTTAAGCTTTGATTTTAAATATAGTTGGGGACAATATATTTTAGCATAATCTTGACTAAAACAACCAGATTTTATGCAAGTACACTTGGCAAATTGCACATAGCACACATCCTACTGCAGGGGTACTGAGGCCACGCCCCCTACATGCTCTGTGCATTCCTCCATCACATGGTGGGGGGGGCATTTGACTTTATTTATTGAATGGGTGGGGTCAGACAGATGAGTAATAATTTACATTCATCTTTTTGTTGTTCAGTGAAATTATTGATTGTTCATAAAATAATCAACTTGATAAAGTTCTTCTTACAAATAAATCTGTTCAAATGTAATGTTTTTTGATTGTATTATTTTGCATGGATGTCTGCCTATGACCAAACATAGTGTTTAAAAGTTTAGATTTATGGTTGGTTATGAAATTTTTTTTTTAAATTACCGCCATTTTGTTAACCCATTGATGACGGCTGCTGCGCGATGCCACATTGGCTCTCCTGCCTGATGCTGCATCGTGCAGCATTATTACTTTATCTAATTTTCATGGCATTCCCAGCATTGAATACACTGTCATTGGTTCAAATACACATGAGGTGGGTTTTGTTGATTTTTTTAAGACCACGTGACCACCCAAAAGTTGTGTGGTTTGCCGAAAATCATGTCAATCAAAAAAATTAAAAATTAAAATAATAATAAAAAAAATACGCCAGCTATGTCGGCGACAGAACAGTTAGTGGCGTTTGGTGCGCAGAATCAAGGTCTACTATAGACTACTGACGAAAATCACACAACACATTGCATCTATTTATTAACAATATTTAATAAATAAGATTTTTAGAAATATTTGTTGGTTTGTAAGCGCTAAGGGAGCATGTTTAAATAAAACATGTGAACCTTAACTTTTAAATGTATTTTATTTCATGTTTCTATGTGCTACACAGGCTTAGATATTAAGGTTTTGGTAGACTTGACAATTCGTACTATTTTTTCAGAAAACCCTCAGGCATTAAGGACATGCATCCTAGATTGCCATAGTCATCAATGGGTTAATTCCTATAATTTCCAATTTTGAATATTCCCAAAATTCCCGAGCGAAAGTTCCCGTGGAAAGTTTCTGGAAACTTTCCGGTAATTTACCGGAAACTTTCCACCCCTTTGCAACCCTATGTCTGAGTATTTGACCAGGCAGTATTACGCAATCTATGCTGCATTATGGTACGTTTTGCTCAGGGGAAGCCGGGTGATTTTTGTTGCAGCATTCAGTAATTGCACTGAGGTCCAGAGTGCAATCAGCACTCAAATGGATTTTGTCCATGTTTCTAGTTAGAAAATACAGTGACATATCTCTTGCCCAAACACACACACACACACACACACACACACACACACACACACACACACACACACACACACACACACACACACACACACGTGATAGACCAACACAAAGTGGCGCATAATTGTGAAGTGGAAGGAAAATGCAACATGGTTTTCTTTTCTTTTTTATAAATACAAAACTGAAATATGTGGCGTGCATTAGTATTCAGCCCCCCTGAGTCAATACGTTGTAGAACCACCTATCACTGCAATAACAGCTGCAAGTCTATTGGGGTATGTCTCTACCAGCTTTGCACATCTACAGACTGACATTTTTGCCCATTCATCTTTGCAAAATAGCTCGAGCTTCAGATTCAGCATCAGATTGGAAAGCGTCTATGAACAGCAATTTTCAAGTCTTTCCAGATATTCTCAATTGTATTTAGGTCTGGACTTTGACCAGGCCATTCCAACACATGCCTATGTTTTGATCTAAACCATTCCATTGTAGATCTGGCTGTATGTATAAGGTCATTGTCCTGCTGGAAAGTGAACCTCCACCCCACTCTCAAGTCTGTGGCAGACTCTTAACAGGTTGTGTGCCATATATTTGGTATATAGGGGAGAGTGGCCTAAGTTGTGCAACTTTTCACTTAAAGTGACTTTAAAGTAAGGCCTTGACAGTAAAGTCTCCAACTCAAATATGTACATATATTTCAGGGTGTTGTGCATCCCTGGCAATAAAAACTTTGGATCTGGAATAAACTGTTATATATAGCTTTCGGAAAAAAAGTTGTCTTGATGCACAACTTGCCCCCGGTGTGGTGTAAGTTGTGCGGTTGGAGAGAATACCATGGGGTGAATTGTGCCATTGCTATATATCTCATAAACTGTAATGGAAGACAAATCCATTAGACAATTACTCATTTAAGGTGTATTTAAAGTAAATATTTTACAAAGATTGAAGGTCAATTTTCTTAAACAAGGCCTAGCAGATCTAATGGTTTTACCTGCAAAGCTCACAATGACAAAGTCACCATCATCATCTTTCTGGCCATCTGAACTCTCATCAGTGGTGTCGTTAAGTGGAATTGAGATGTCACTCTCTTCTGAGCTACTGTAGACAATCACTTTCTTTTGGTGACCAGCGTATACAGCCATGCCACTGGCACAACTCTCAGAAATGTACTTTGCACTAGTTGCTCGGTGCTTGTGGAACCAACTGCCACCTGACAAATGTGATTCCCCTACATTTCTGCCTTTAAATCAAGGCTCGAAACCCATATGTACACCCTGGTGTTTCCTCCCCATTAACTATCTTACCTCTGCACTACTATCTGTGTTTATGTGGATGTATGGGCTTTATGTCTTTTATTTTGGTTATTGTTATTTTACCTTCATTGTTTACCTACTGAATGCACTATGTACAGCACTTTGGACAGTGCAAACTGTCATAAATGTGCTTTTATAAATACATTTTACTTACTTACTTACTTATAACTCACCCAGGCCCTTTGGCACAAATCACCCCAATCCCAGAAATTTGGATAATAAGCATGATGCAGCAATTTAGGGCTGACATCGTGCTAACTGTATAGACTCAAAATGTAGCATACTAAAGCACTAAAACATGTGTCAAATGTTTTCAAACTTGTCTATAATTGTTCAGACACAATAATCAAAAAACCTTGATCATGGACATTTTACTTTGAAAGGCAACAGTTTTTTGAGCTTAAATGTGCTTATATCTTATTCCGTGTGTCTCCCTTCTTTACAGGATGAGTCAAATGGATGGCTCTTCTTAAATATGTGGTCACATTTCCAATTTCTTCCACGGTTTTCTAGAAACAAGGGGTGGCACAACTTCCAAAATGCACAACTTAGGCCACTCTCCCCTATATTTTGATTTAGGCCAAAAACTTAAATGTTGGTCTCATCTGACCAGAGCACCTTCCTACGGAGCCCCTAAAGGGACATGGAGGGGGAAAAAAATGTTGGTAGAAAAAAATAAAAAATAAATAAAAAATCAAACTCGAGATCTCGAGATCAAACTCGAGATCAAAGTCGAGATCTCGAGTTTAAAGTCGAGATCTCGAGTTTAAAGTCGAGATCTCGAGTTCAAAGTCGTGTGTGTGTGTGTGTGTGTGTGTATTGACAATTAGACCTCCGCTCTCTGTCCATGGTGCGCCAAAATGAAGTGAAGCATTGTCACTTTTCTCTCCAATGTGCATAATAAACGTTAGATTTAGGCCTAATAGGTTGTAGTTTGGTGTTAGTGTGAGAAAAGAATGCTCCAAGTACTCCTCCATGACACTGTTGTGTGGTTTCCCATAAATTAATTGATATGCCTTTGATGCATGGACCATTGGTGACGATGAGTGAGGTTTGAAGGCAAAGTCGAGATCTCGACTTTAAACTCGAGATCTCGACTTTGATCTCGACTTTGATTTTTGATTTTTTTTTCTACCAAAATTTTTTTTTCCTCCATGTCCCTTTAGGGGCTCCGTACCTTCCTCCAACCCTTGCCACAAACCATTAGGGGGACACAGCATATTCAGATGGGACCAAACTTGAAGTTTTTGGCCTAAATGCAAAATGCTATGTGTGGCAGAAAACTAACACTGCACCCTGAACACACCATCCCTACCGTGAAACATGGTGGTGGCAGCATCATGCTGCGGGGGTCCTTTTCTTCAGCAGGGACAGGGAAGCTGGTCAGAGTTGATAGGAAGACGGATGAGCCGAATACAGGGCAGAAAAACCTATTAGAGTCTGCAAAAGACTTGAGAATTGTGTGGAGGTTCACTTTCAAGGAGGACTACTACCCTAAACATACAGCCATATCTACAATGGAAGGGTTTAGATCAAAGCATAGTCATGTGTTAGAATGGCCCAGCCAAAGTCCAGACCTAAATACAATTGAGAATATCTGGAAAGATTTGAAAATTGCTGTTCACAGACGCTTTTAAATCATATTTAATTTTCATTCCACTTCACAAATATGCGCCACTTTGTGTTGGTCTATCACATGAAATCCCAATAAAATAAATGTACGTGTGTGGTTTTAACGTGACAAAATGTGGAAAAGTTCAAGTTCAAGCCACTGCATAATATAAGGTACTGTATGTGCTCTGACCCACTGTCCTTAAAAACAAGGCACACTATTGCCTGTTGTCTAACCACTCTCCTCTGCTGGCAGGAACTTGCATTGTGTCAGCCCCATGCTAACAGGAAGCCTGGTGCCAGACTTCTGAATCAATGCCCACATCATCAGTTTGTTTATGGATTCAACTGTGCTCAGTGGTAATGAGAAAAACAATGCCAGACAAAGTGTTGTGAGCAAGATTTAGAATAGGGATATTATCTCTCTATCTAAAGGGCCAGAAGAATTGTGATTTAAAACAACAGGCGTTGATAAGATTAACCCAGTATACACGTTGCTCTAAATTCAGTCACACAAGCAAATCTTTAAATCTGAATATTTTTTCAATCTATGTTAAAAAATTGCTCCAAGCTATTTTCTTCTGCACATCCCATTTACACTGACACATTAAAGCAATGGGAATAATAAATTGCTTGTTTCTTATAGGTCGTGGCAAAATAACAGGCTTCCCCAAACGGAAAACAGTTCACATTATCGAAACGTCAGAATGAATAATGAAGCAAATTGAACGGGCAATTCAGTATGTGCTCAACAAACTATCACAGCACCCCTTGTGGTCACCTTTAAATAGATGTGCAGTTTATTTTGGGATTCATTGTATTCTGCTGATCTGGCTGTGATTAAAAAGGTTTAAAGTGATTGATTTACTTTTATTTACAGGACTCTCTTAGTCCTGGTTTATTTTTATCTAAGTGTGAGTCGATTTATCTTCTTCCTCTGGGCTGGGAGTTCCATTGTTGTTCAAAAATACATAAATGAGCCTTGGTGACATTATCCAAAATGTATATTTTTACTCAACCCCGTAAACACGTGGCTCTGTTCTGGAAATACTTACTAGAGTACCGAATGTGATTGTATCCACCACTGAAAATAGTCCCAAACAAATGCACTGTGTTCTACTTTTTGAGGAACATTGGGGGGCGGAATGCTATACCGGCTGTTTCTGAAAAACATCTAAAAATAAATGTCTTAGTATGAGCCTGTTGGTTTGGGGCTGATTGGAAAGTCAAAAAGTAAATGCTTTGTTGTTTTAATGTGTTGGCAGACTTTTGCCAGCCGTCTGTCCACTGCAAAGTAGGGATTGAGTGTTCACTTGTAGTGTTAACAATGGATGTCTGTCTAGTGTTGCTTCAAACTCTGAGCCCTAGCTACAGAGTCGGGCCTTGAATGCACCATAATGTCGCAATATTGAACTCAGCCTTACAATATTATTTTCTCTGCACTTCAGATAAGCCATTGATCCAGTGACCCTATACTTGTATAGATACTCTAACGCAAATAAATGCTAAAGTTTTCAGCAATGAAGTTATTTCAAATACTTTTTTACTGTCACCTTCTGTATGTCTCCCTGACAGAGCTCCTTTCAGCAGGAACATGTCTGGGATGTTTTCTTTTTGGAGTGCCATTAGGGACGTGTCAACTTGAAAGCCTCAGTGTGTGTGTGATCCCATACACCTCTACAAAAAGAGAAACAGATGTGTTCACTACTTCTGCCTGTCCTGTGTGTGTCACTCCCATGTTGTGTCAGTGGAACACATCTTAACTGCACTCCTGACCAACACTAACACACACACACACACACACACACACACACACACACACACACACACACACACACATACACACACACACACACACACACATACAGACAAGCCTGCAGGGACTTCAAAGGCATTTTCAACAATTGATCAATGCTATATCAAAGGCACAGTGTGCTACTGTTGCCCTTAGGTCCCCATCTTGAGGAAAATACCCACTGTGTCGGTGTCACGGCCCGCCGCACTGCTCTTCAAACATCTAGATTCCAAACATCCTGACACCTGTGTCACTATGTGGTCTTTGTTTCTCCTTCAAGACCAACTGAGGGGCACTTTACACGACCAACACGAAACGGTGCAAACGCGGAAATATTCCCGCGGTTGCACTATATCATGTATATGAAAACAGCAAACGCAGGCATGAAACCGCAAGTTTTTGAGATCACCTCCCAGGGAGGATTTTTTGGAAAACATGACGGTTTTGGTTTCTTGTAAACACCGAAACCATTTTCCCTTGTAACGCTGACGTCACGGCTCCACTTCACGTATGCATAGTCTATAACATTTGCTGTCAAAATACCCACACACGAGTTATAAAGTTAGAAGACAACATAACATGCACAGTGTCTCCGCGGCACCATCACTGTGATCAGCGGAGAGTGTCGTGCAGGGCTTAAATAGGCCTATAACACTCGCCAATTTAGTCTATAGTCTATTAGTAAGTTATTGATACCATGCACCCGTCACTTTGTCTGGGGAATGATTTGTGCTCTGCCGGTTTTTCTAGCAAAATAAACGTGTGTAGCTTCTATATGCCAGGGACACGGCTCTCTCTACATTAAAAAACACCTATCCATAGTTCAGCGCGTAGCGGTTAAGTTACTGTTCAACAAAAGGAGCATTAAGGCTACGGCTTCACAGTAAAAGCATTTCACTGGCTAAACATTAATAGCATTTCACTGGACAAACGTGAGTTGACTTTTATTTTGAAGTACGCCTAACAGGAAAGTAGCCGCTCACAAAGCCCCTTCACTACCAGCATGTCTTCTGTTTTCACGAGTTCAATGCGGTGAAATAAGAGGACAGAAAGCTTGTCATTTACAATACTTGTAACCCCAAGCTTACACCCACCGCTTTATGAACGTTAGTGGCATTAATTTTCGGTTACAGTAAGGTTTTATGCATCAAATTGTACCGGAAAAGCTATCTACTACTACCTTGTACCGCCAACTGCTGGCCTGGCATGCTTACTACAGCGATTTCGTCCCGTTTCCTCTGAAAACATGTGTACGAGTGAAGATGTCGGATAAATTGTGTCTGAACGTTTTTTTTTTTTTTTTAAACAAAAACGGGAAAACTGTCACGTTTTCACCGTGTAAAGTGCCCCTCAGATGAATTGCTGTACTTTCAAACTGGTCAAAAAGGTAGAAATTAAGATTCGACAAAGAGATAAATCCTGAAATTTGACATAAAAATGTGTTCTTTTTTAAGTTCTTTATATTAATATCAGAAGTCAAAACCAAAATGTTCAGAAAAAGGCAATGAATGAATAGGTAACGTTTAAAGAATCATGCAAACATCATATTCTGTAGCAAAGATGATGAGTACTGATTTGGGTTGATTTACCAAGGAATGTGGCCAATTGGAATAATGTGAGATTCTATCACTCAACAACAATCAGGCAAAGGTTTGGGACCCACTTAAGGATGCTGACATAATTCCACTCTTTTCTCAATTCAGGAGTTCTACTCAGCATGGAGGTGGAAGGTTTACAACCGGTGTAGAAATACAACACATCAATTCCCGATACAGCGCTGCATGCACAGTTCTGCCTAAGGGGTGTTTTGTGTGTTTACATTTCAAATTCTTAATTTTTTCCCCTTTGTATTATGCTGTATCTTTTTCTTTTCAAAATTGCCGCATCATATAAGCATTTATAATGCATGAAACACTCCAAATAGCTAATTCTATGGTAAAAAGACAAATGGATTTGAAAAAATGGCAGAAAAAAAATAAAGCCTCACATACAAAACGCCACAACAATGTCCACTGAACCAAAACGTCCTGCAGGGATCACAGACAGACATGAGGAAAGTGTGAAATCTGACAGGCTGAGTCTCTCAGGGGCGAGATCTCAGAACCATCATGCATGATATTGACCTATTGCTCCACTCATGAGAAGGCCCCAGGCATTTTACACATGTCATGGCTGCACTGTGCCCCTGTGGAAAAACCCTATATACAGTCATATGAAAAAGTTTGGGAACCCCTCTCAGCCGGCATTATAATTGACTCTGCTTTCACAAAAAAAATATAAAAGTGGTATGTCTTTAATTTACCAGGAACAGCTAAGTACTGGGATGTTTTCCAAACAAAGATTTTTTGAAAAGCAGTATTTGGTTGTATGAAATAAAATAAAATGTGAAAAACTGGCTGTGCAAAAATATGGGTACCCTTGTGGTTTTGTTGATTTTAATGCCTGTAACAGCATGTAAAACTGATGAATTTAAACACAAAGTTGGTTGGATTATGTTGTTAAGCCTTGAACCTCATAGAAATGTCTGTTTAATCATGAGAAAATGTATTTTAGGTGCCTAAATGCAAGTTGCACTTCTCTTTGACTCTCTGCTGAAGTGAGACAGAATGGGATCATCAAAACAGCTCCCAAAAGATCTGAAAAACAAAGATTGTTCATTGTCATGGTTTAGGGGAAGGCTACAAGAAGCTTTCCCAAAGGTTTTAATTGTCAATTTCGACTCTAGGGAACGTTGTCAGGAAATGGAAGGACACAGGCACAGTGGCAGTTAAACCCAGGCATGGCAGACCAAGAAAAAAACAGGAGCGGCATAGGTGGAGGATTGTGAGAATGGTTGCACACAACCCACAGATCACCTCCAAAGACCTGCAAGAACATCTGGCTGCAGATTGTGTATCTGTACATCGTTCAACAATTCAGCGCAATTTGCACCAAAACATCTGCTTTTTATAAAGACCAAATAACTTAATTTTTGTCTCATCAGTCCAAAGCATTTTCTTCCAATATGAAGCTGGCTTGTCTAAATGAGCTTTTGCATACTCCATGCAACTGTATCTGTGGCGTGGGCGCAGAAAGGGCTTCCTTCTCATCACCTGGCCATACAGATGTTTTGGTGCAAATTGCACTGATTTGTTGAACCATGTACAGATACACAATCTGCAGCCAGATGTTCTTGCAGGTCTTTGGAGGTGATCTTTGGGTTGTGTGCAACCATTCTCACAATCCGCCGCATATGCCGCTCTTGTACTTTTCTTGGTCTGCTAGACCTGGGTTTAACTGCAACTGTGCCTGTGTCCTTCCATTCCCTGACAACGTTCCTTACAGTAGAAATTGACAATTGAAACCTTTGGGAAAGCTTCGTGTAGCCTTCCCCTAAACCATGATAATGAATATTCTTTGTTTTTAAGATCTTTTGGGAGCAGTTTTGATGATCCCATTCTGTCTCACTTCAGCAGAGAGTCAAAGAGAAGTGCAACTTGCATTTAGGCACCTAAAATACATTTTCTCATGATTAAACAGACATTTCTATGAGGTTCAAGGTTTAACAACATAATCCAACCAACTTTGTGTTTAAATTCATCAGTTTTACATGCTGTTACAGGCATTAAAATCAACAAAA
This sequence comes from Ammodytes marinus, assembly GCF_949987685.1. Classification (NCBI taxonomy): domain Eukaryota; kingdom Metazoa; phylum Chordata; class Actinopteri; order Uranoscopiformes; family Ammodytidae; genus Ammodytes; species Ammodytes marinus. The sequence continues at coordinate 6,729,206 of NC_137213.1, forward strand.
CCACAAGGGTACCCATATTTTTGCACAGCCAGTTTTTCACATTTTATTTTATTTCATGCAACCAAATACTGCTTTTCAAAAAATCTTTGTTTGGAAAACATCCCAGTACTTAGCTGTTCCTGGTGAATTAAAGACATACCACTTTTATATTTTTTTTGTGAAAGCAGAGTAGTAGTAGTAAAAATATTTATTTCGGTCCATCAAAGCACATCACATGCGATCAATAAAAAAAATAAAAAAATAAAAAAAAATGAAAATAATGGCCGAAAAGGTCTAGGCTGAAGCCGAGGCTTATTATGCCGACCCTTTTTACAATAATAGTAAGTTCATTATTAACACCTTCATTTACCATTATTAATTATATATATAAAAGAAAAATACATATACTGTATATATACTATATATATATTTTTTTTTTAACGTTTACAAATATATAACTCTCTGCAAATACATAATATAATATAATACAATACAACAAGATACAATATGACATAATACAATATAACATAATATAATATAATACTATAAATATAATACACTAAAAATATAATATATATATTCATATTTTAACCTCTAAAATATATCATTTTCTACGCTTACGCAACATAGCATAACATAACAGAACATAATATAATATAATAAGATACAATATAACATAATACAATCTAACATAAGATGACACAATATTATAAATATACCATGAATATGAATATAATATACTATAAACATTATTTACCATGAATACAACATAAGATAAGATAACATAATATAACACAACACATAATACAACATAATAATTCGAAAAAAAGAAAAACAACAAAAAAACTAAAACAAAGCAAAAACAAAGTCATAATGACGCTTTATATCTTTCTATTACCTTGGTTTTGAAATTCCTTTTGAATTTTTTAATAGAGTTGCACGTTTTTAGTTCACAGTCCAATTGGTTCCATAGGTTGATACCTTTAACGGAAATGCACCTACTCTTAGTGTCCGTTCTTGCCCCTGCACTTCTAAACATATGTGCGCCTCTTAATTGGTAGTGACCATCTCTAGCCCCAAACATCTCCTGGATGCAGTGCGGAAGTGTTCTGTGATGTGCCTTGTACATTACAACTGCCGTTCTAAGGACAGCTAGATCTTCTAATTTCAAGGCGTGGAGTTTAATGAAAAGAGGATTTGTTGATGCATAATAGTTAGCATGATTTACAATTCTTATGGCTTTTTTCTGCAGTAAAAAAATTTGGTTTTTATTTTTGAGAATTGTGAGAGCAGAGAGATTGGTCTATAGTTTGTGAATTGATGTCTGTCTCCACTTTTGAAGATTGGAATTACTTTAGCAGTTTTCATTGAATTTGGGAAAATTCCTGTGAGGAAAGATTGGTTGCAGATATAAGTGAATGGTGTTACTATGCAATCAACTATGTTTTTTACTAGCATCATATCTAAATTAGCAAAGTCAGTAGACTTTTTGTTTTTAAATGTATTTACAATATCAAGAATTTCATTTTCATTTACATTGCAGATAAAAATGGAATTTGGATTCCTTCTGATAATGTTTACATCCAATCCTTCCTTGTCTCTCTGCTCTACAATCTCTGTGGCTAGGTTAGATCCAACTTTTACAAAGAAATTATTGAATTCATTTGCAATTTCCTTTGATTTATCCATGGTTATATTCTCTTTAGTAAAGTACGTTGGATAATCATTTTTGCCAGTGCCTTTTTTGATTATGCTATTTAAAATGTTCCATGTCCCTTGGATGTTACTCCTTTGCTGTTCCAGTAGCCTATGGTAACATTCCTTCCTATGAAATCTAATAATTCGTATTAATTTATTTTTGTATGTCTTATATTTATTTTCAGCATCTTTTGTTCTTTGTTTTAAGAATATCCTGTAAAGTAAATTTTTCTTTTTACAGGCATTTTCTATACCTTTAGTAATCCATGGCTTATCATGTCTATATTTTCTTCTGGTAGCAGTCTTTCTTATTGGACAGTGTTTATCATATAGCTTAAGTATAGTCGACAGAAAGGCCTCATAGGCTTGATTAGGGTCTTCAGTTGCATAGACCTGATTCCAAGTCTGTGTGCTTAAGTCCATCCTAAGGGCAGCGATGGCTTCTGGTGTTCTACATCGAGTCAGCTGATGGGTGTGGTTCTTTTTTATATTTTCCACCTCAAGAAGATTTTGAAAGATTGCAAAAACAGGAAGATGATCGCTTATGTCATTTATAAGGGGTCCAGCTGTCACTTGACTTGCTATTGTATTTATGAAAATATTATCTATCAATGTGGCTGTGTCTTTTGTTATTCTACTTGGTTTTGTAATAACAGGAAATAGACTATTACTATACATTGTGTTGATAAAATCAATTGTGTTATTATTTCCATGGGGATTAAGCAGATCAATATTAAAATCTCCACATATAATATGGACCTTATTGTGGTTTAGGTTAGCAAACATTGCTTCTGATTTACAAGTGAAAGTGGCTAGACAGGATCCAGGTGTTCTATACACACAGCTAATAATTATATTTTTGGATTTTTCTACTGTAATTTCTATAGTTAAGGATTCAAGAATATCATCTATGTTTATTGTCATGCTTTTAAGCATGGTACATCATAGAGCTGTGTCAACATATAGTGCAACTCCTCCTCCTTTTTTGTTTGCCCTGTTAGATGTGAACAGCTCGTATCCCTCCATTTCCACATTATGACCTTTCTCATTATCAAGCCAAGTCTCAGATACAGCAATTACATTAAATTTATTAAATTGGCACAGGTAATCCTTGATTTTGTTAAATTCAAACAAAATTTAATCAATTATAATGCCGGCTGAGAGGGGTTCCCAAACTTTTTCATATGATTGTACCTATATCTCCATTTGTTGCTGCTGAAGCATGGGCGGATGGATGTTCTTGAAACGCCCGAAGCACTGCACATCTCCTGAATATATCTTGACTTGCCATGAATATTTTTTTATATGTGACAACATGGGAGCCAATGTGGTCCCCCTTTGTGCACACGCACACATATATGCGTACTCAAACATTGCAAACTCTGAAGAGTTGGCTTAGTGTAGCAGACTGTTCCCCGTGGATAAACATGGGAGCAGAAAGTGTGTTCCTCTGCGCTTGTCAAGACGTCAAAGCTTCCCCCTCATGTTCTGGTTTTTGGAATTTTTAAACCCTGATTTATTTATGTGCAGTTCCTTTGGTGTCAGAGACCCATCTTCTTGACAATGTTTAGACTTTTAAATTATACACACAAGGTCACTGTATGAGGGGTTATAGCACTGGGGGTTTTGAAAAAACTTTCCTTTGTTACAGTGAATCCAAAACTCAAATCCCAAGAGTCCAAAGCACAAAAATATAAATTAGATTACATAAAATGATCCTGCCGAGAACTTTTCTGAGAAGTACAAGGTATACCTACCAAAAGTTAAGGGAAAAACAGAGGTTTTAAGCTTTACCAACGGTCTCTCAAGTCTATGGAGTTGTTCGAGCTGCTTGTACCTCGGTATTCCATGAGGCCTGTCTTTTTTGACTTTTTAACACTTTGCGATTCCTAAAACCTTTTTCTGGTTTAATGACCCCACTAGAGCCTTAAAAAGTAAATGTAGGAAGGTTGTAAGGCAGGAATAAAATCTTGAAATTGTCAATACTTTAATGACTTCCTATGAGAGTGCAGTGTAGAAGTGAGAAATGTCCCCTTTTAAGGTAGCCTCCAATTGTATCCTGGGAATATTAATCAGTCTATTGCATCAGTGATGAATGTGAGCATGTCATTATTGTGTCTACAAAATTGAAGGGATCAGGCTAAAAATAATTTTACTGAATAAAAGAAACATCCTTATTACTCCTAGCCTCCATTGCCAGACTAACACATTTTTAAGGTATTTCTTTGGCATTTTTATGCTTTATTGATAGTGTAGAGACAGAGTTGAAATGGGGCAGAGAGGGGAGTGACATGCAGAGAACGACCGCGGGCTGGAATCGAACCCGGGTCCGCTGCTGGCCGAGGCCCATGGGAGAGACGCCCTACCAACTGAGCTAAGGGCGCCACCGACTAACCCATTTTTATGGAAAAATGTATCTTCAGCGGGTCTCAAACTGGCCAAAAAATATGAAAGTTACAAAAGCTGAACATTTCAATCAGGTCTATAAATTGTTGTTGATTGTAAATATGGTCATGCGGGAAGTTTCTTGCTGAAAGAGTCAACCACGCCGCCAATCTGCTTCCACAAGTCTCATTTTTGCCAGCAGTTTTGAAACAGCCTTACCTCATGAAATATTGGTGCCATCTTCTCACAGTCATATTTCTCAGGGTCAGAATGGACAGAATGTTCCAAGGAAAAGACCGGGGTGTTCTTGAGATGAAAGATGTCCGTCCATTTTTCAAATAGCGAAAAACTGTCATTTTGTGCCGACCTTCAGCTTGAAAAAGGTCACCGTGACATACAGCACACCATCACAAAAACCCTTACATACACAACACAAGAAAGTAATGGTACTGTAAGAAAATGCTGTGCTGGAAGTGGACTGCATTATAGTGGAGTGCTTCTGTAATGGTGGTTGATGCACTGTGTTTGACCTAAGAGGCCAACTGAAAGGGAGCACAACCTTTCAGAGAGCAGGATGTATTGTGCACTTCTTTCAAGCAGGGTTAGTACATTGGATAGAGTAAAACAATTCAGAGGCTGCATTTTATAACATGTTCTTCGCCCAACTATTGTTACTTTTTAATATCCCGATTTTTGCTATGCTACTAAGAAGTATTTTTCCTTGCAGTCTGGCTCTTATTGTCCTATTTTCTTTCAGCCAATATATTCTCAACAGCTCTGTTCTGCTTCCGTGCTCAGACACCACCATAAACCACAGTCAATTATTCCGGTGCAAATTTCCTCTGAGACACGAGCAGAATGGAGGAGAGTAAATTGATATTTGCTGACAATTGGTTTTTTTTCCTCATTTGCCGGGAGTGAGTTCGAGTGAGAGTCTTACAAGCAAGAGGCAAGACAAAGGTCGGATTGAAGCAAAACAAGCCTAGATGCTCGGGCGCCGCAGGTTAACTAGTTCCCAGGCGAAGGACCCCGGCTTCCTGTCAAAGAAACCCGAGTATCCAAATTGAGCTCATCCAGAGGAGTAAATAGCCCAGGCAATCAGGGAGCTCTGAGAGCAAAGTAAGCAGTGACAATGTAATACACCGGGAGTGTGAGAGAGTATAAGGATGGATGTGGACCAGGGGGAAAAAATAATAGATGCAGATTTAAAAATGTTAGAGTGAAGGGTAAGACTGAAATCAAAAATTCCTGATATAAGTTATCATGTTAAAGATATAGTGCGTAACTTTTTCGTATGAATGAATGTATGTCGGTGAAAGTCGCAAAACAGGTTGACTAAAGGCCCATTTAGCCTTTAAGTTCCACAAAACCCCCAACACTGGCGCAAGAGCTCAAGAAGCGGCCAACATTTTTTTCAGTTGTTGATTTTACTGCTACGAAAAAACATGGACATATAGCAGAAGGTACTGCACGATCACAAAAGGCCTACCTCACGTGGATGTGCAGACAGCGCTGTTGTTATTACTCAGAATTCCTCATGGGTGCAACAGAGTATGTTCATCAAATAAAAAACACAAAAATGGCATAACTTCAGTGTCATCTGGTAGCCATGCAGATATGTTATAAACTATATATATTATATATACTACATAGTATACAGGCATACTATATTTCCATATGGTTAGGGAGTATGTATAAAAGGCCATTTCTTCCAACAACAAAAAATGCAAAAAAGCATTTATTTTATTTTATTGGCAGCAATAGTCTTCCATACAATTTGCCCAAATCTCCTCCCTTAATGTTAAAATAGAGCATTAGTAAAGCTTCACTTGCTATCTAATAATTTTGACTTGCTAACACGTAATTCTGACATTCTTGAAGTTTTTGTGTTATGCTTTATGCTTGAACATTTTTGTTGTTGTTGCTAAAATAGATTTCCACTGAAGAAGCACTTTGCTATCATTTGGTTAAAGATTGAATTCAGCATTACCATCTAAACTAATTTCCACAAATTTCTGATCCCTTGTGATGGTTAAGGAGTCAAAAACATATACTTGTATAGTTCATCGTGTAGGACACACACAGTGATGTGATGTAAAAGTGTACAGTGTACAGAGAAAAGGCAAACAGAAGTGCCTCCAGTCTGCATTTAAAACCCTTCATTGGGCTTGGGTCTTGGTGAGGACGGATGCTGTGGGTGAGAGCTTCTGGAAAATTGGGAGAAGCTAATGAAAATGAACAGTGAAAGCTTGTTGGATGTGTCAAGGTCACTCTCAGCCATACGTACAAGTGGTGTGTGTGTGTGTGTGTGTGTGTGTGTGTGTGTGTGTGTGTGTGTGTGTGTGTGTGTGTGTGTGTGTGTGTGTGTGTGTTGTGTGTGTACGTGTGCACTCTGTGTATCTAAGAGAGATGGGAAAATTAAAGTGTTCTTGTGAGAGAGAGCGAGAGAGAGATCTAGAGAACAGTGCACAGCAAATGGATAGTAAATTGGGCCCAGTTTACTCACAGAGGACTGTCTGAAAGAAATGCTGGAGGACTGTCAGTACACAATGAGCTTGGCATGTTGTTTGCATGTGTCTGGTATGCTTCGACATGTATCTACGTAACTACCTCTCAAGCCTCTATGCACTCACATTTAAACCTTCCTTAAACTGTCAATGTGGATAATAGAGGACAGTGTTAATCATTTAGTGTGTATGGTTATTATCGGTGCTATTTTTATGGAAGTAGATGCACCTGATACATTTTTTTTTACAAGACTTCACTCTTGAGTAAGCCGCCACAGCAAGGATTTGATTTCCGATTTAAGCACAAGTCGAAGCTGGTGGCGGTCACTGAACGGCAGGGCCTGCTAGGCGAGGGGCTTGCCCTTAGTATTGGTGGAGACGATACAGAGTGCCGGGGCTTTATCTACCCGCTCTTTGTATAGTTGGCAAGGGAATGAATAACTCTCTCGGACCCCCTTATTAGGGCCTGTTGGTACGTTCAAGTTGAAATATCTATCCCTGAAGATGGCGTTATTATTAGCCATGTCCACATCTGGTAGCATTCGACCCGCCTCCTTTAGTATCAGCAGAACAGCGGCGCTTACAGAGCACACTTTTTGTATTCTAAATACTTCACACGGTAAAAGGCTATTTCCATTGGTAACAGGCATTTAAATCCAACAAATGACCAGACTGAAGCTATTTTTCACACTGTCTGACCAGCTGACAATGTTATCTGTGCAAACCCAGGCATAAGATGATGCTTTTCAGTACTGCCAAATTAAAATTCTGGTCGTAGGATCTGTTTCCCCTCACATAACCTGAGGAGAGAGTGCAACGTGTCCTCTGAGGGGACACAGATTCATTTAAATAAGTAAATAACAGCCAGTCAGAAAAAAGAGAATAACAAACAATCCATTTTCAATTGCCAGGGTTTTTTGTTTAACTCAACTGCAAAGAAAAAATGTCCTTCTTCTAGAGATAGGCATTTTTTCTTAATTTTCCTTCGACTTCATTCCCAAGTGTATTTAATCATACTTTAGAAAGACATGCTTTTTCCTCTTTTCTCGTCCGACTGCATTTATCAACATGAAAGAATAATTTGCAGCAATTTCAGAGCACCAATTGCAATTCATTAACATACATTTTTACAGCACCAAGGTCAGTCAGTACAAATAGAATCATGTCATACAACATGCTTGCAATATGGCTCTAGATATGCCAACACTGTTGGTGCATCTACTTGAGGTAAGCCTTCTGTGAGACCATTTTGTAATTGCTGCCATACTAAGAAATACAGAGAGAGTTTTGTGGAGGCAATAGACTTAATCAACTTTGTGTCAACTTGTTTGGCAATGGCTTGAATGTAACGGACTTTCGTTCAAATGAAAAAGTAACGCACTGTAGCTTTAAACTGAGGGCATCTTTGTATTGTTCCTGTAACAATAATGCCCCAGATTGTTACAATATAACTTGTCTGTTATTGTATTACTGCGCTGCTACAGCAAGCGGTTGGTGTTTGGTGTCGCTTTATTGCACTGGTGTTCAAATGGGCTGTATTATCTCACTGATAAACCACTACGTCTATCCCTCACAGACCCTCGTATTGTCATTGTTATTTACGCCGTCCACCTCTTCATAACAGATCGTCACATAATCCACCCCCTCATTCCGTAACAGTCCCTCTCCACATTGCACCAATCAGAGCAGAAAATTGCAGTAAAATGAGATTAAAATAAATAAAATAACTGTGCCAGCATCTGTCACAAGAGCATGATGCATGACGTGTGTTCTAATAGATTGAAATAGCAATGCATCGGGAAATAAAAAAGGGCTTTGGGGAAAATAAACTTTTGCTTTCGTCTCCTTGCATGTGATAAGGAGCGGTGAGCTTTCAGTAAGGGGGTTTAGGAAGGATGGGGATAAAGGCAACTCTAATCTTATTAAAAGACGAAGGTGTTGAATAGCCAGATTATAAGAATAACTCCTCTTTTAATTTCACAAAGCAAAGCAAAAAACAGTGCCGTCAGTGCTGGCCAGATATGCCACAAACCCCTTTTTAGGCTTCCATTGTCATTTAGCAGGCCACTTTTTCATTAGTATTATTTGTTTCACACCAGTAAGAGGGCAGAGGGAGACTCTCAAGGCATCTTTTTTTTGTCTCCCCTTCACTGCCTTAGTTTGGTCCCGTTTTTGTCTTGTGTGTTTCTCTTTTACGCAGAATATGTGTCTCCTCCTCTGTCTACAAAACCTAAATCAGACGTTTCATGAGCATGCAGCAGTTAGCTGTGTCTATAGCTGGAGGCGGGAATATGAACAGTCGCTATACGCCACGGACAAGTAATTGCAACAAAACTTTTTCTTTCAACTGCGTTGGTAAAGTCACAATGAAAGACAGCAGGGCTGCAGCTCCGGGCGCTTCAACGGTATCATCCATCATGGCTACTTACCCATTAAATAAAAGGCTTTTCCGCCGTCAAGTGAACAACCCCTCGTAACTTTCACACAGGGTGATATGCACTTTGATTTCATTAAACTGGGTCATGATATTTAGAGAGAATTGCGGAACAATCTCAAGGATTCTTAAATATCTTCAATGTCTCTGTTGCATGATGCCTATGGGCCTTTGAATGTTGTTTTCTTTTACGTTTTTTTTTTGTTGACCTACAGTTTCCACGTAGAGCCATTGCATGAAATTAATATGGCATATAAAAAAAGTTATTTTTTTGTATAAAGTGTTTTATGGACACTACACAATGGAAACAGTTTCAAGTAGAAACTCTTATTACTAATTTTGAACCTTTAATCATTTCGGGTAACAGTGTACATGCATCCAAGAAGTGTTAGACTCAGAATAACATTCACACCACCTCAGTAAGGTGCTTGGGAGATGCATTCTAGGAAGATGACAGGACAGAAGTCATCTGTCATAAACCGCCTTTCTCCGTGTCTTATTAAAGCAACAGGAAGCAAGCAGCTTTAGCGCTGTCAACACAGACGCTCACACATTGTGACGAGCTGTCGCAGCATTTCACTCTCAGTGCAAACGACTGAATGATCTGTGCAACTGAGAAAGCAGCAATCTATAAATGGGATTCATCTGTTCGTTTGTGTGTTTGTTGAAAGTTGTTTTTGCAAGTGACTCTTATTTGAGTCACTTGACAGGGGAGAGTATCCACTGTATGTTGGTGAAATTAATTGGAAGTCTTCTTAAATGCAAGACACTCAACATGACAAGTTGAAATGGGCCCACCGGGCATTCAAAGATCTGGGACATCAATGATTAGTACCAGTGTGCATGCAATTTACACTACGCAAGAGCATGTGTGGCCTTAATTGCACCTACATATGCCTGCAGAAAATAAATGAATTGCCAATCCAAGAGTACAAAACTATTGGATTAATCATCTATACAGAAATGATACACTGCTAAAGTAAAATGTGCTATTCGCAGTACCGAGATACCTATGTGTCATCCATTAAGATTGTAAAATTTGGGAGCAACTCATTTCTTGTTAGTACTTGTTCTTGTCTCAAACACCCTGCTGTGCATATTGTTAGTGGTGTGCCCATACACCTATTTTTTAAAGCATTTGGTTTATAAAATTTAATGTTTTCTATTATGAGAAACAGCCAACATTGAATAAATTGCGTTAATAAGTATTGTCACAGGCATATATTGCATCTGCTTCGCTGTGATAGGATTCTATCATCATTCAAAAAGGCACAATGCTGCTGATATGCTACATATTCCTTCGTTACAATAAACAGTGTAGTCCTTTAAGCTGTCAAACTGGAAGCTTAGTCCGTTCTACATCACTTTTGTTTTTAAATAGTTATTTGGATCTTCTTCAACACAAATGTAATTGCTGTATGTCATTTTGGAAACATTGTGCAAAAATGTTGTACGGCTACACACCTACACTAGAATTAATTTACCTGATTTTTAATTTTGCTAAATAAAATTATAAAAGCATTAATTTTCAAAGTGATACATACAGTATGCCTTCTCACACTTCAACTCGAACGCTTTTGATTGGAATGAATGAAATATGAAGCTTAGTACCTATAGGTGGATGATGCCTAGTGACTTTGGCATTTAATACCACAATGAGGGTGACAATTGTGGTTTTGAGTGACTGTATAGATTTTAATTGTTGTTATTTCTGCTGCTCAAGAATTCGCCCATTCTGTGTAAACCATTAACAACTTTTTAGGCGGAGGAGCTGACATGTGCTACCTTCATGGCATATGGTGTCTCCAGCTGCTCCTTTGAACCCAGATATCTGTGGTGGTGGATACGTGCTGAGGAATAGCACTGGGAACAGAACAAACTTTGACACTTTGTAACCGCTCTTAAAAAATGCCATAAAACCTTTGCCTCGTTGCGAAATGTTGAATGAATCTTACAATTGAATAGAAATGTGGCCTCAGAGCAGGTGTGTGTGTGTGTGTGTGTGTGTGTGTGTGTGTGTGTGTGTGTGTGTGTGTGTGTGTGTGTGTGTGTGTGTGTGTGTGTGTGTGTGTGTCAACTTGTCTGTCTGTATTGAAACATCTGGCAATTGTATGAATACATCTGTGAGTATTCTGATGTGTATCCCAGATGTTGAAGAAAACCAATCAGCCCCCATCAGCGTTTGGTGTTCGCCGGCATATGCGACTTAACAGAGTCTTTCCAGAAAGCTACAGATGGATGTGAGGGAGGATGCTATTCAAATCATTTATCTGCAATTAGTTTTTGATGCTTTTGCCTCGTTTCCACTGAGCAGCACAGTTTGGTTCGGCACGGTTCGGTATAGAAAGGTATTCCCGGGTTTCCACTGCCGACAATACACATACAGGTGAAACTCGAAAAATTTGAATATCGTGCAAAACTTCATTTATTTCAGTAATTCAACTTTATAGGTGAAAATAATATCTTATACAGACTCATTACATGCAAAGTGAGATATGTGAAGCCTTTATTTTTTATAATTGTGATTATTATGGCTTACAGTTTATAAAAACCCCAAATTCAAAATCTCAGAAAATTTGAATATTACATAAAATCAATAAAAAAAGGATTTTAAATACAGAAATGTCAGCCCTCTAGAAAGTATAATCATGCATATGTACTAAGTACTTGGTTTGGGCCACTTTTGCATGAATTATTGCCTAAATGCGGCGTGGCATGGATGCTATCAGCCTGTGGCACTGCTGAGGTGTTATGGAAGCCCGGGTTGATTTGATGTGGCCTTCAGCTCGTCTGTATTGTTGGGTCTGGTGTGTATCATCTTCCTCTTGACAATAGTCCATAGTTTCTCTATGGAGTTCAGGTCAGGAGAGTTGTCTGGCCATTCATGCACATTAATACCATGGTCAGTCAACCAGTTACCAGTGGTTTATGGTACTGTGGGCAGGTGCCAAGTCTAGCTGGAAATGGAAATTGTCATTACCATAAAGCTTGTCAACAGACAGAAGCATGAAGTGCTCTAAAATCTTCTGGTAGATGGCTGTGGTGACTTTGGACTTGATAACACAGTGGACCAACAGCAGCAGACGACATGATACTAGGACTGCAACTAACGATTATTTTGATAGTCGATTAATCTGTCGATTATTTTCTCGATTAATCGATTATTAATCGATTAGTTTTTTGGTCCGTAAAATGTCAGAAAATGGTGAAAAATGTTGATACATTTTCCAAAGCCCATGTTGACGTCCTCAAATGTATTGTTATGTCCAAAACACACAAATATTTCAGTTTACTGTCATAATAGGATTAAAGAAACCAGAAAATATTCACATTTGAGGAGCTGAAATCAGAGAATTTGGACATTTTTTATTAAAAAATGACTCAAAACGATTATCAAAATAGTTGGCGATTATTTTAATAATCGATTAATAATCGATTTGTCGATTAATCGTTGCAGCTCTACATGATACCTCAAATCATCACTGATCCAAATTAAATGTTGCGTTTCATTTGGAAATCAAGGTTCCACAGTCTAGAGGAAGAGTGGAGGGGCACAAAATCCAAGGGGCTTGAAGACCACTGTCGAGTTTCAACAGTCAGTGATGATTTGAGGCACCATGTCATCTGATGGTGTTGGTCCACTGTGTTATCAAGTCCAAAGTCACCACAGCTGTCTACCAGGATATTTTAGAGCACTTCATATTTCCTGTCTGTTGACAAGCTTTATGGAGATGTTGAATTACTTTTTCCAGCAAGACTTGACACCTGTCCACAGTGCCAAAACCACAAGTAACTGGTTGACTGACCATGGTATTACTGTGTTGATTGGCCAGACAACTCTCCTGACCTGAACCCAATAGAGAAACTATGGACTATTGTCAAGAGGAAGATAATACACACCAGACCCAACAATACAGACGAGCTGAAGGCCACTATCAAAGCAACCTGGGCTTCCATAACACCTCAGCAGTGCAACAGACTGATAGCATCCATGCCACACCGCATTTAGGCAATAATTTGTGCAAAAGGGGCCCAAACCAAGTACTTAGTACATATGCATGATTATACTTTCTAGAGGGCCGACATTTCTGTATTTAAAATCCTTTTTTTATTGATTTTATGTAATATTCTAATTTTCTGAGATTTTGAATTTGGAGTTTTCATAAGCTGTAAGCCATAATAATCACAATTATAACAAATAAAGGCTTGAAATATCTCACTTTGAATGTAATGAGTCTATATAATATATTAGTTTCACCATTTAGGTTGAATTACTGAAATAAATGAACTTTTGCACGATATTCAAATTTTTCGAGTTTCACCTGTACTTGGTAGGCGGGGTCAATGAGTCAATGCTGATAAACTCAATGAGGAGGAAAAAAACAGACTGCAGTGTGTAGCTCAAAAACAACTCTAGAACAAAAATGACTATGTTTCAAACGTGGCTCATAAAGAACAGTCAATCCATTTCTAAAATGTTTCCTGGGGATATTCTGACTGTGTCGCAGATGGTACGGACTAGTTTTGTTTAAATATAGAAAAAGACAACTTGTCCCCATCAAAGTTAAAAGCTTTGCGGTTAAAAGCACACATTTTCTTTTTTGTTTCAATGTTTTTGTAGTTATCTCCTTGTATGGAAAGTTTCTTCCCATATTTTTTTATATTCTTTCATAAGCAGACCATATGTGAGCTGCACAGTGAGCTCACTCTTTTTCTTCTCACGTTCAGCATTGCTATGAAAACTTCTGAAAGGCATCGCAGCAACCAACTCTGCAGTTCTTTTTTCAGTGGAAATGTAACATCCCCAATTCCATTTCATATCAAAAGAAGCTCTGCGGGATCCAGATCTGACCGAAAGTCACTGGCACTCTAAAATATAAGTACCAGTGTGTACCTAAAAGGGTACACATGCTTGTCTCAGGAGAGGTACCCTTTTTAAAGACAATTGAGTATCCCTCAGTTGTTTTTGTCGTTTCACATTGTGCTGAGAATAATTAGCCTAAATGCAGGCTTTGAAATTATGATAAGAAAATAGAGGCTAATATTGATAAACAAAATAATAATGATGTATTGTTGTTATTTTAATGATGTATTGTTGTAAATTATAATATTTATTGTCAATGTATGAAAAGTGTTCAATAATTAACATATTTGGCATTGAAATGGTGCAAATGTGTTTTCTCTTTCATATTGTGTGTGTTTGGGGGCGGTGACACACAACCCATCAACAATGTATTTCACCCTGAGGTTGACTTGGAACCTGTGTGTGCTGAAAAAAAATCTGGTAATTATACATTGCCTAGGCTCTGTAAACTGGTATCAAAACAAAGTGTATGTAAGCAAAGGGGGGCCCACCGTAGCTAGCCACATGCCCGTTTACAATTCTAGGCTGTGTTAAACTTCTGAGTAACTATCCCTTTTACTTGTGCCTTCTTTTTGTAGCTATGCATAGTGTAGTTTCCGGTGAACACTCAGGATCACAAGTGCAGAGGGGAGAGAAATGTTTAGACAGAGAAGCTCTGTAAGAACCTGGCAGGCTTTGTTTTTTGCAATGCATTGCTGTCCCTGATATTTCAGCATTTTTTCAAGGTACGGGGAGGAATTCAAGCCCACTGTTTAGTACATTCCTTTGTATCTGTCAAAAGAGTTTTAAGTACATTTCTTTTTAAATAGATGACAGTAGCTCTCAACTTTAAAAACAGTAACTAAGCTTTAAACCTAAGCTGTTTGTGACAACATTCAAAGTCTGTTTACCGAAAGTTTTTTCTTCAAGCTTACTTGTCAACGTACAGTCAACCGTTCACCGTAAGCTAGACAACGTGCACAAAAATTGTAAGTGCTTATGTTTTTCCCTGTCCCTGTCTTAAGGTTTTTGGTTTTCCGCTCCTATTTCATGTGGCAGCACAGTTTGATTCTTCCGCTTCTTCTCCTCTTTTCTTCCTCAAAGCCTGGGAAGGATCGATAAGCCAGCTTCAAGAGTCGGTCTAAGAAGTGTCTTTAGGGAAACTTTAAGGGGGGGGGGGGAGGAGATGTGTAGCTGGCCCTCTGCCATGTACCTGCCATAACATAATACCCAGAGCCGCTAGGGAATTAAGGAGACATGTCTTTCAGCTTAGGAGTTTTATTTTTGTAAAAATTAAATCTATGTTTAGCTGGTGGAGGTAGTCAAGCCAGTGAAGAAGTATGTGAGAACGATAAATCATTAGCAGATGAATCACAGCACTTTACATCCACCGAACCATCGCGCTGCTCCGCACTCTGCCGAACACACTGAAACCCCCCACTGACTCCATGATGTAGATGCATTTTTAAGCAGCTCGCCCACAGGCGGAGCAATCTATTATTTTTTCTCTTTTCTTCCCCCCTCTGATGAAAGAAATGTTTATTGCTCACTGCTTCCAATTGGATATTATGAGCTTTCTTGCTGAAGTTGGTACGTTTTGATCAAATTAGACAAATGGGGAATCATATGGATGAAAAACCAGGCTGAAGCATATGACTTTATCCCCAGCCAATACATGTAAAAAAAAAAGACAAGTATTAGGTGATATTGGTAAAAGTGCAGTTATGGCCTGTTTCTCGGTGGAGATGATTTAATCAACACATCACATTCATATACTTAAACCAACTGTATTATTCTATTGTGCCTCTCATACAAGAAATGCAGCTAAACGTGTTTTACAATTAAGGAATTACTGCACATTAAGTAAGTCAAGGCCGTCATCAGTATGTGCTGTGAAGTATAATCAAATTTTAAACTTTTGAAAGGTTTTTTTCTAAGAATATGGTTTTCTGATTCAAAAAGGATGTTCTATAGACAACCAGCCTATATTCTCTGAAGTTCTTGTGAATTTAATCACAAATGCTGTTACATTATTTACATACAGTATGTGTCAGGGAACAGACCACTGATCATCATGATCTAGCATCACAGATCATGGTCACAAAACATGTCCTTACAGCACTCCTGAAAAGTTTTGAGCGCATATCCTCTGTCTGAATATTGTTTGTTCTCTTGTGAATGTTATCGGAAAAAGGTGATAAGAAATAATAAAAGAAGACTGATGCAGAACTCTGGGAACACCACTCTCTTGATTTGAACTGCGTGGAATAATAATGTGTGTCTGGCAGTTGTTTTTTCTCAATATGAAATTATAATGACTTCTCACAGTGTTAGGACACATCTCCTGGGTCACTGAAGCAAAATTCTCAGTATACAGTATGTGCAGTGGAGGTTTCAAAGTTTCTACACCCCGCTGTGTAAGTTGCATATTTGAAGAAGACTGGCCTCCAAACTAGTTGTGACATCCCTGCTCGCTCGTATACATGTATTAAACTAATGTAAGGTTCACTGAAAAACCTTTCCACTCCAAGATATGCATGTGAAAACAAACTCTGAACAGAGAAACGTCAAAATGTACGGAATAAGACACGTTATAACTTTGGGTGTGCCAGAGAAAACTCCCGTTTTCCCCCTCCCCTCAGGTTAAGAGTCTGGGTGTCATCCTCGATAGCACACTGTCTTTTCAATCACACATAAACACTATCACCCGCACTGCCTATTTCCACCTCCGCAATATCAACCGTCTCCGGCCCTTCCTCACCCCTCACTCCACTGCCATCCTGGTCCACAGTCTAGTCACCTCAAGACTAGACTTCTGCAACTCCCTCCTCTTCGGTCTCCCCCAAAAAACCCTCCACAAACTACAACTGGTCCAAAACTCTGCAGCAAGAATCATCACTTCCGCATTCAATTCAAGGTCCTTCAATACCTTCAAAACCATCCATAACCTTGCCCCCCCATACCTAACAGACCTCATCCAAATATCCATTCCCTCCCGTGCACTCCGCTCCTCCTCCTCTGTTCACCTCACTGTCTCCTCTGCCCGTCTCAAGACGATGGGGAGCAGAGCCTTCAGCCGCTCTGCTCCCCTGCTCTGGAATGCACTACCCCCGACATCCGCAACACTGAATCCATAACCCAGTTCAAATCCAAACTCAAAACCCACCTTTTTAAATCTGCATACCCCACCTGAACCTACCTTCCTCATCACCTCACCACCCATTGTGTACTTATTTTAAACAGTTTTTAATTATATTTGTGTACCTGCCTTGCTTTTAAACTGTATATGTTTTTGAATTGTACGGCGACCTTGAGAGCTTTGAAAGGCGCCTCCAAATAAAATGCATTATTATTATTATTATTAGAAGTGAACAGGTATGTTCTCATAACTGAATAAACTAACTTTCCTCACAGGAAAATTGGATGTATGGAAGACTGTTTGGAGTGAGAAGGTTTCTGAAAGATAAATGTCTCACTGTTGTTGTTTACATCAGCAGGGCCCACAGTTTTGTTTGCAAAAATATTCTGGTTGTATGCTTGCTTCCAGGTACCTCAAAATAAATTATGATGATATAATTATTCAAAACTAAGAATTGAATGTGAAGAAAATATGTCTCGTAAACAAATGTAAACAAACCCCACTTGCCTGAAACTGCATAGTGCACCTTTAAAAGAAACCTGGCTATGATTAAAATACACCAACACCTCCCATACTCAGAGAAGGAAATCTGGATTCCTTTCATCCTTACAAAGTGAGCCCAAAAAAAGGTCTGGCTTTTGGGTATAGATTTGGAAGCATCCCCCACACACCATGATATCAAGAACCAAAACAGAGAAGCAAATCACACACCTCTCTCTCTCTGTCTTTTCAGCAGAAAGCAACTGTTCTGTCTCTAGAGAAATCTTCCTCTGCCTGTGAAGTCAGATCCTGATGTGAAAGGATCCAGCCATGGTCAATAAACTTAATTAAGTCTTCTACTTTTCACGAGTTCAAGAGCTGATGCCAAAATATATCTGCTGAGTGGCTTGACTCTGCTTTAAAGTTGTTTTTGTTTTTTTGGGGATTTTCAGCTTCACCCTGATAATGAGAAATTCCCCAAGACACACATTTACATTAACATCCAGTTAATCCCTTTTGGACATACACACACACACACACACACACACACACACACACACACACACACACACACACACATGCAAACGCACACACATCATGTTGAATACTCACACATACCAAAGTTACAGTGTGTGTGTGTGTGTTCTGAAATGTTCTCAAGTCACTTTGTGCAAGTCCAAGTCAAGTCTCTTATGGTTTTTTTTAAAAGTGTTTTCTGCTGCATGCCATTGGGTCTCTTTACAACATTAGTGACAGATCTTGCTTCCTAGTGTGCAGGCTTAGTGAGCCCATGAAAAAAAAAATTATGCGAGAAAATGTTCGCCTACACACATACTGTCAAAGATAAATGTAATCCTTTCAATAAGTGCAAAACATCACAATACAATCCTAAATTCTGAACACTATTGCTGACATTTGATCTGAACTACACTGCAAGGGCAACTATTAAAACAAAGTTATTCCTTGTATGAAAGTAAAACTCATAATGGAATAATATCATTAGCGCCTACAAAACATTATCAATGTATAACTTTATTCATACTGTATAGGCCTTCTCTATTGCTGAGGCCTACTGTCTGTTTGAATTATAAAACTATAAAAGAATTGTACGCTAAAATAACATGACCTGAACAACAGACTAACATTATTACAGTCAGGGCCGGCGGTAGCCAGGGGCCAGGGTGGGCCGTGCCCACCCAAATGTGGGCTGTGGCCACCCAATCAAAAACCCACTATCGGACGGACCTGTTCATTCGCTGTCCAAGAAAATGTCAAATAAAATTCAGACAATTAATTAATACTAAAGAATATACCATTACCATGCATTGCTTCTAATTGTATTATTGGGTGGGCAGGACAGCCTGCCTCCACCCGCTTATAGTGGTCACTGGTCAGCAGCGCCGGCCCGAGGCATAAGCGAAATGAGTGGTTGCTTAGGGTCCCGACTGCCACGGTGGCCCCCCCAATTTTTTTTTTTTTTTTTTTTTAGTTTGTGTGTTTGATATCAACATCATAGTAGGTGAATATAAATTATCATGCAATACAAGGAATACAATGTTTTGGTAGATTGTTAATATCTTAATAATTGAATCAGTTCATCTGGGAGGTAATCCGAGGTTAACTGATCACGTCACGTTCAAGTCCATGGCATGCACAGTGTGTATTGAGTTTATTTAAAAATATTTGAAAATGGGGCTGCCCTCAGTTGCCCATGCACTGTGTAGGCCTATAGTCTATAGCCTATTTCAGCCTCGTCTGTGGAAAAAAAGATGACTGGACAACAGAGTTCTTCTGCTTCGTTCCTCTCACTGCATTTAAATTAATTCATTATATTACAGAAAAATATGTCCCATAAAAGAATAAGAGCTCCAAGCCCATCCCAGAGGATCCTGCATAATATTTTATTTCTAATTTATATTTCTATGGAAAATCCATGTGTCTTTCTTCAATAGCTTCTAATTCATCCGACCCAGTGTCTCCAAATTATTTGTTCACACAAAATTCCTCAGATTTAGCCTCTTAATTTTCCTCTCAAAGTGCACCAGATTCATGCATTTCACTTTAAAAAGGTAAAAAAAAATCTCCCGGGCATACCCCCGGACTCCACTAGCAGGGTTGTGACCTTGGCTGGCTACTATTTTCACCCATTTGGACATCAGAGGCAATAGTGGAAAGTGGTGTGTATAGTATATAGCTCTGGACTACCACCATCCAGGTTGCCCAGTCCCAAAGCTTTCTCTTCAATCAGCTCAGGCTGCCTACAATTTGAAAAAAGATACATTATGTTGTATATAATGTATATTATATGTTATTCATAAACATTTGGGAAAAAAAACATGCAAGAATCAAATCTCCCACACAGCAACACTCAAAGTTTTTTTGCATATTGTGTTCCACACAATTCACAGTAAATGTGCCAAAAAGCAGACGCAGAGATCTTACAAGGGCTAAAAATTTCGGCTCTCTGCCCAGTGTGCCCACCTAAAATTTCTACAGGCCCACCCAAATCTAACTGTCTAGAACCGGGCCTGATTACAGTTAGGCTGGCTGATATCTACTGCTACTACTCATAGTTAAAACTGTATAAAAAAGAAAAAAAGCTGAGTGATCTGCTCTGATTGCAGCTGGAGTCGACAGAGTCTCCAAAAGTCACCAATATTTTTGTTAATAAATTCAATCACTTAAAGTTGATAACATGTTCTAAGGAGTTGGGCTTATTGATATCACGGCATGTTTCAACAGTGAGAAAAAAAATGCTGTCTACCCCACTCTCCCATGTTTAAGTCACTGGTATTTACCGCTAAGCTATCAGGGCATAAGGAGTGACCAATTTGTTCTCCTGTAAATAAAGCGTATCCAACATTTTTCATCTGATCGTAGTCCAACCCTCATCAGCACCATCAAAATCCATCCATTCTTGGCATTCACAATGTTTCAAAACTTTGGAAGAAAGTGTTCATCAAATTCTTTTTTAGAAAGTGGACCAATCATTTTCATCCAGATAGCATCAGTGAGAAATTCTGATCTCATTAATTTCCCCTACATTTTAGTCAGACAACAGCTCCATCTCTAGCACATCAGTAGGAAAACTGTAGTAGACTGTGATTCAGGGTGTATTCACACATGCCGTGTTTAGTTAGGTTGAAACGAACTCAGATGCACTTCCGCCTTCGGTGCGCATCTTTCAGACGTGTGAATACAGCAATCGCACTCGGGGGCGGACCAAACAAGCGGTCCGAGACCCAGCTGAAGAGGTGGTCTCGATGCGCTTCCATACGCACTCTGCTGCAGTTCGTTTGTGGTGTGAATTTGTCCGGACTCGATACGACCCAATTGCAGGAAGCACTGTGTCTTTTATCTTTTAATAAATCGCCGTCAGCTTCATATTATGGGAAAGTGTTGTTGTCGCCATTGTTAGGAAGATTAGTTGTGGTTTGACCGGGAGCCCCGAGCGAATATATTACATTTGATAGACAGGACGCGTAAACATGCTGATGTGTTCAGCGATCAGATGAAGGAGAGGGGAGCGTCTCCTGCACAGTGATAACAGGATCACGCCGCGCTTTGCATGAAGTGCGTGTTTTTATTTTGCTTCCCATGTTACGGGACCGTCAATACCATCCCTGTGTCAGTTTGGAGCTGAGCCGCGCCGAACTCACACTCAGCTAAATCAGCTGTGTGTCAGCTTGAGCCTATTCCTCGCGAGCCGTGCGTCCAGCAGCAAAAATACAGTAAATATTATGTTTCACATCGTAGGCTACAAGCCACACATTGACACAGGCCTACATGTTATAACCATATGAAACAACAATCATTTTATGTTTTTTTTTATTTATATGCTAGATGTAGACCTATTTATTTATTATTTTTAACCCCATATCGTATCAGTTATATATTTCTCAGTTTTCCCTTCGTGCTTCCTGCTTCTCTCCAGCCCAGAATGTCTGTCCAATGAATGAATTACCTCAGATCACTTGTGGTTTTACTTCTTAATGCTGGTTCACTTGCAAAAGGGGCAATATGAAAGTGGACCACACCAAACAAAAAAAATCTAAACTCTATTTGGTCTGGACCAAAGCAAGTGAACTAGCGGACTTTCTCTGTGTGAATACACCCTCAGTACAGCTGCATCTGTGTGTCTACACCAGCAATGTTCTAAACCGTACACATTTCTGCCAATGTCTTTTTTCCCATTTGCCACACACCACATTAACTAAACACTTTCTGCTGGATTGGGAGTACTTGGCCTAATTTACCAGAACTCTCTGAAAAAGCCAAGTGCCAGCTGTTAAGTTGCCACTTTGGTTTATCTTTTTATCAATTTACCCATAAGCAGGAGAGAGAAGATTTCTGGATAAGGAGCGTATTTGTTTTGAATTCATTAACATAAGGGTAGCAGCTGAGTGAGAACCCATTCCTTGGTTTACATGCAAGCGATTACAAAAGGGGAAAGGGAAAGAATAAAGGAGTGTTTTTTGTCTTTGGACACATGCATTTAATTGCAAGCTGAGGCACTCTCAAGAGACCCATTACTGTATTGGGAAATCAGACGTTCCCACAAATAATAAGGGACGGCAGATTCATTATTATGACGATGACAATCGACCTCCTGGAGCCATGCCTTCCAGGACAAACATATAGACGGCCCTCTTGATTTGTTTTGCTTTGTTCTTTCTCTGTTAAAATACAATAATTGTATTGCATTTTTGGTGCACAAATTGTATTTTTTTTCTTCTTTACAAGATAATGAACGCATAATCTTACAAAGAAAGTAGTTGCTCTGAAGTATCTTCCGTCCGCATCCAAAGGCAGAAGTGTTGATTGTCTCCTCCATGTGTCTGGAGGGCCTCTACCTTCTTAAATTACTGAAAGATTCCTTACAACTCTTATTTAGACTAGCATTTAGCTGGTTCTATGTACAAGGTGGCTTTAGACAGTGTGCCTGGTCAACACAAGGTTTGGTCCAATAATCCAAAAATGTGCTTTCGGCGGTCTATCGCAAGGCCACAGGAGTGTCTTATGTGGACACTATCTGAACTATTGCCTCTGAACCCTACACATTTTTGCACACCGCCTTTTACCTCATCATGTTTTTGGTAATATTGTGCAAAAAGCATGTAATATTTTGGTCTGATGTAAAATGTAAAGCTCCCCCACTTCCCGCACTGAAATTTCAACAGTGAATATCTATGCTGGATTACGTCAATATGAGGTAATGCACTACATATGATTTCTTACAGACGCGCCAGAGAAGTGGAGAAATGTTTCCTGGATTTTTTTTTCCCAGATTTCAAGTTAGTTAAATTTTTTCACATGAGGATTTCTCTATCTTCTCAACTTCCACTCAGCTGCTCAAACCACTCCGGGCCCTGAAGGGATTTACACCTGCAAGCTCTGACACTCCAAATGCAATACCTGTGGGCTTTTTCTCTGTTTGGTCCAGTCCCAGCTGAGAAAATTTTAATTTTTCAAAATCAATGTTATCAAAACGGGAAATAGTTATCTTTTTAGGTCAACTACAATGCCTTATGCACTTTTTCATGTTATTCAACATAAGTAAACCCCAGGCAGATGTATCTCCCCTTATGACTTCATAAGGAGAAGCCAAGCCCCCTTTATTACCAACCTAACTTAGCACTACCTCCACGTATGATAAGCACACCCCCAGATTCCCCCTGGATCTAACTGGCAGTTAAGAGTCAAACCAGCAGTTCAGGGCTGACTGGCAGACATGCTATTAAACGGAGCATTTTAAAAAGAGGCTCAAGATTGGAAATTCAGCAATGGCAATTGGCGCTCATCTTTATCGACCTGTGAAACTTTGTGACACGTGCTCTAGAAAAGGTGCCATTAAAATAAACTTGTCACAATCATCCGGTTGAGGCAAAACAAACTAATTAGGCTGCAGGATAAAGAACAATACAACGTGAAAGGTTGTTTCTTTTCTCCTATTCCCTCTCACTCCCTCCCTACCATAGCCCCAAGGTCACTTTTTAATTAGAGAGGCAGGTCCATCATTAAGAGAGGTTAGAGCAAGAGTCTACTCTCTTTATTTATTTAATTTTTTTCAGTAATGATTTTTTTGTATCATCACTCTCTTTACATCTTGGTAGCCTTAAAAGCAAATCAAACCAGGCAGGTATTGATTTTGCATCATTGATTAGACCAATGGGGGCTGCCCTAAGTGACGATACAAACAGAGAGAGAGCACACAGAGACAAACAATTAACCAATGAACTAACACTTTACTGGTCAAATAAACGTTTTAATTAACTTGTGTTATTATCGACTGAAGTACAAAATCGAATAACACTGTTTATCACAAATGTTAATGTATTCAATCAAATATGGAGTTCACTGTACATTCATTAATTGAATAACATTAAGTCAATGTGTGAGCGGCGGTTCCATTGTATTTTAAATACATATAATACAATCTACCGTACTTTTCGGCCTACAAGCCGCGACTTTTTCCCCGTTTTTCGACCCTGTTATTACACAGCACAATATATATTCTGTAGCTACTGGGGATGGGCGTTAGTAATCGAGTACTCGAGTACTCCTCGTTTCAAATGATCTCGATTGGTGGATGAGGAAAATCGTTTTTTGTTTTTTTTAGTGTTTGTAGCCTTTAGGCCGGCCGGCCGGCCGCCCCTATTTTAAAATGTTATATACGTGTACAAAACGGCACAAAACGGATATAAAGTTTAACAAAATTAAATATTTTGATCCAAGTTAAATAAACTAAGTGTTGTGTCAAACAGAAACCGCAAATAACTGCCACCTCCGTGCAGCGCAGCCAGTGTGTGGTCTCCACAGCACCGCGGAGCTGAATGCGGTGCTGGAAAACTTGGAAAGTCCCGTAAAGAAGCCAGGCTGACTTCGGGCACATTCGAGCAAACGACATTTAAGAAGCCTTTATTATGGAATATAGGATTGAGATTCAAAAGCCGACGGTGTAACGTTCCGTTAACGAGGAATTAGTCGCGGTAATTAGTCACGGACAGGAGTGAGCATTACGCGGTTGAAAATACTAGCCTACTACTTCTACTGCTTTGGTGAGTTATTTAGCCTATCTATGTGTTTAAATTGTAGGACAATAATTTTATTGTATTTGCTGCCCTTCTTATTTTAAATGTCTATTTTGAATGTTAGCCAACTACAGCCCATGCTTTTTTTCTCTCTCTTTTTTCTCTCTCCACCGCAGACCTACTCGATCGGTTTAAATTGTGGCCCGCTTATTTAATTACTTTCAGTTAGGAAAATGTGTTTTAAACTTGTGGAAAATAAATCCTTAACATCATATGGCAACTGTGACTGTTTGACATAAGCATTGAGCGCTTTATTGCGGTCAACCGTTATTCTGTAGACAGATGCGTTGCGTCCTAAAAATAGAAAAAAGTTTAACGAGGAATCGATTGATCCTCGAGGAATGCAAGCGATCACACGAGTAGCGAAAACACTCGTGCCCATCCCTAATAGCTACTATTGCACAAAATGGTAACACTTACGTACGTTATGCAAATATGCAACTTGTTTGTTGAAATGTGGGAGCTTCCTCAAGCAGCCATCTCTTTCCCGACAATCCCCTCTGTGCACGAACTCTTACATATGGTAATTAAACATTATAACACCTGCGGCTTATTGTCCAGTGCGGCATATAGTACGGAAAGTACGGTAGTTAATCGGGCGATTTTGCAGTTTACCACTTGTGTATCAATCTGCTAATCTACTTCCTGTGAGAAGCTCTCACCTACATGGAGCCCAGAACATTGCTTGCATCAGCCGGACAACCCGAATATGGGCGTCATACAACACTAGTATCGTCGCAATGCCTCAAACCAACAACTAATTCATTATGAATTTAACTAAACAGGTGAGACATATTAGCTTCCATGAACCCGAGCTTCCATTTGTGCATCATGGAGTTTGAGTTTAAGTCCCTTATTGAGAAAAAGAGGACAGGATTTTTTGATGATGATGATGATGATGATTATTATTATTATTATTAATTGCAGGTAAGTCTTAAAAACAGTAGGATTTTGTTTTCATGGAAACATATCTCGGAATTATGAGAATACATTGTAAGACGTTACTTGTTGTTGTGAAAAGGAGTGTGAGCCTACGCAGGTGATAAAAAACAGAGATGATTTGCTAAGCAGGGGTCGAGGTGCGGGCGGTTAGGGGCGTGCTCTGCAAGTCCGAGCCATTGATTGAGCTGTGAACAGTGTGTATGGATGTGAGGTAGTCATTCATTCACCAGCTCTGTGATCCGGGCTCCCTTCTCTCATTAACGGATCAACAATGAAAGGAGCACAGTATGAAAATTGCCTTCCCTCTGGTGAGCCGCCCATGGCTTTTTTTCCAAACTCAATCTGTATTCAGCGATTGTGATTGCAGCCCGAGCTCCGAAGCAGCAAGCAGTCACTTCACGCTACATCGAAATGTCATGTAGGGCCGCGACACCTCCTCCCATCACCACAGAGACGGGAGAGGAGGATGAAAGAGAAGGGGTTGCAAGGTGAAGAGGGAGAGTGTGAATATTGAATGCCTAATGTAATTTCCCTTCATCTGTGCTGCATGTGTCTTACACTGTGAAAGGGGGAGTGTTTACAAGGGGGGACCAGATGCAAGAACCACTGAGGATCCTCTCAGTACTCCAGCATGGTGCCCCCCCCCCCCCCCCCAACCAACCCAGAGCTGCACACCTCACTAAATTAACTGATGCTTTAACAGTGTGGTGAATAAAGAGTGTTTTTTAACTGTACACTCTTAGCCCTTCTTGACATTTTTAAAGCTATAGTCCATAATTTGTTCATGAATGTCGGATACATTCAAGTCATCGCCAAAAGAGTGGACAAAAAGTTGATAAAGCCCATCAGGTCCACAAAAGTCTCTGTATTGCTCAGTATGGCAGCATTTACAAAGTGGTGTCGCCCCACGACACTGGCGCAGAAGCTCAGGAAAAATCTCAAGAAGCGCCCAAGAAATGTTTCAGTCACTGATTCTAATGCTAAGAAGAAACCTGGACATGCAGCAGAAGGTATAAAATGTGCTATATGCGAAGGCTTACCTCATGTAGATGCGCCGACAGTGTTGTTGTTATTACTAATAATTCCTCATGGGGACATCAGAAGTTACACAATATAGCTTTAATGCATGCACCATTCTACTTGAACGTAGATTTCTTTAAAAAAAAAAAGAAACACGTGTGGTGTACGTTGCAAGCACATATTTTTTATAGGTGAAGGTAATATTGCAGTGAGTGTTATATCTACCTTAAAGAGGACCTATTATACTACTTTTCTGGTCTTAATTTCTTGTTTTACTTTGCTTTAGAGCAACCTGACACGAATCACATCACAAAAAACTATGTAGATTTTCGGGAAGCTCTTTCTCTTATTTTGGCGATCCAGCACGTCCTGTCAACACTTGAGTGTGTGTGCTTCGGCAATCTCTGCTCCCTCCGCCTGTGCATCGGCCATCTCCGCTACCCTCCCCCCCCTCCTGCAAACCCCACTCCGTTGTGATTGGTTACCTTCCTTCCGGAACACTTTCAGTGGCGGGAAGCGCGAGCATGGACCTATAAGGGCGCGAGGCAGACGCGAACAGGGAAGTGACAGCATTACCATACATGGAAACATCCGCGTGGTCACTTCACAAATTTTTATGCGACGTCACAAATTATGAAAGGGTAGACCGCTTTGAAGACGTGACTTCTCGACTGGCTAGAATAGTGTTTAGTGCTCTGCACAGACACCCCAGACGGTCAGCAGGGAATACGTCGAAATGCATGTAAGTCATTATTTGATAATTTGGTATGGTTAAGCATGACTATGAATCATCATAACAACGTTTATAGGTCATAAAAGTCAAAAAGCATCATAGGTCCTCTTTAAGGCCCTGAGGCATCGTGCATTTGTTAGACAGTCAACCGAAAGCTGACGGGGCGGAATTTAATAACCATTTCACAAGTGCAGAGCATGTCAGATGTTTTGTATCCATCCTTGCTGCGTGCCTCTATGGCAACGTTGCTCAGTCTATCTGTCCACCACTTTGGAAATATGTCAAAAGCTATCCAACGTATTGCCTTAGAATCTGCTACACACATGCATGCCCCCATTCAAGATAGTATAATCATAATCATTTTGGTGCCTTGACTTAATGTTCTCTTTTTTTAAGGGCACACTGCACCTCCGCATGCAAAGCCTCCACATTTTTGCCCAAATGAGCTTTAATAGCACATGTTTTTGGTCAATCGCTTTTTAATAAATGTTATTAATGTTTGTATTTGATATTTCTAAACATTTGTGTATTTTATCTTATCCGACTTCTAACTTCGAGGTTACGTTTTAATGGAATTAAACACTGAATTTGTCCCAATGCATGTCTGATTTAGATTTCCTTCTATTTCGTCTACTATCTCCAGTTAAAGCCTTGAATTACAGTTTAAAAACATAAAATCAACTATTGAAAGAGTGCTTTTATTGATACTTCTTCATTGAAGCAATTACCCCTTACCAGATATTCAACTTTTTTAACTAAATTTTTTACAAAACATGTGCCCAGAAAAGAAAATATATACATCCAGGATGGAAGAGTGTCAAGACAAGAGACATAGGCCAGGACACACTGCAAGTTCTGGAGCTGTAAGACTTCAATAAACAATAACTCATTCATATTGAAACCCTGTGGACAGGTGAAGACATTTTCCAAAGCTGCATTACTTTCCCCCGAAAAAAATATATTGCACATATCTTCCAGACAAGGTCCCCAAAGCCTATTTAATAATGGAATGTGTACAGGAACACACACTGTGGAACACTCATGTATTTCTTATTATTTTAGCAAGCTCCCAGACCACACACACACACACACACACCATCTGAAAAACTCTCTGAAGCCTCAGATGTTCTACGCAGCAGGGCTTGCATGGATATTTCTGGACTGCGAGATGATTATTACAATTAACACTCAGCAGGCTATACTGCCGAGTTGCCAAGACCAGTAGGAGGGATGATGGCAAACGCAATACCTGTACAATTAAAGACAACCTTAGGATTCATATGGGAGCTCAGAGATAAAGTAGTGCACAAAAAACATGACTATGACTGTATGTCATGGTACATAACGAACATTTGAATGTGAAAAAAGTAAAATCCCACTGTTGTGAGTCCAAACACCTGCTCCTCATCTGCTGTTTGTGTGTCACTGCCTCCAAAACATTATAATTAAATAAAAGCTTATAATTGGTTCTCTATTTCACCAGAGTGATCATCATTATACTTTGCCAGGTGCTTACTTACATTAAAATAGTTTATTATAGAATTGTTTCATGAATGTTGGAATAAATGTGCAAATGTGGTAATGTCTAACTCATTATGTGTACATTTGCATCGCTTTAAAAAAAACTAAAATCCAGATGTTGGATAAAGCCAGAGTGAGAACCTTTATTTAGTACAACATATTCGAGTCCAACATTTTTACAGTACAGATTTTTGATGAAGCCTTTTTTTTTATTTGATAGACAAAGGAAATATTATGTACCGGTATTAAAATGCAACGTTTGCATGTTTAAAAGGCATAATGAATCAGACAAATATTAACATATGAACATATTGCTTGTTGATAACCTTCAAAATAGTGCTTAGAATGATTATGGAAAGTTCCTTTGGAAGTTGAGATTCCAGTATCGAAAAAAAATAAAATTGAGATAATGGCGATTAAAGATGGGAGAAATATACAGACACAAACAGACAAGGTTCAGTAAAATAAACTTACGTACTCACTAATGTACATTTTGGACCTTTTATTTATACTTGTATGAAAGAAGCCAAACATCTCAAAATTGACCAGTGCATGAGAAAACAATGCTCTTTTTTCCTACAGTGTCTTGCCTTAACTGACAAACAAAAAGGTCTGTACCTGTGTCTTACTTGTTTAAATTCCTATGTAGTGAAGTGCAGTGTGCTGTTAGGATTTGGATGCTGGAATGGACTGGACTGACCCCCTCAAGCTGTTTGACTGTCTAATCAGGCTTATAAAGTCAGGCTGCAGCTGAGTCGTGAACCCCTCGAGTGCATCAAAAATGTATACACTTCATGTGGCCGGTTGACAGACACATCTCCTCCAAGCCATGTCCAAGGCCATATATTTAAGGAAGAGGCAGCATATCCAAGCCTTTCCTCTGAGGAGAAGGAGGATTATGTGCGAGCTACACAATCTCCTCAGCAGTGAATGAGCCGTGTGGAGATACGTGAGCACATGCCTTTTCTTCAATGTGGGGCGGAGACACCAAAGTATAGGAACAAGTGGTCTTTTCAATGTCGACTTGGCTACAGTTGCAGACGTGTGTCCTCTCGCCAACAAATGATGAGGTGGTGATATGTGCCACATTGGCTCAATCACCATTGGTTTAACTTGATAGATAGGAACTTAACAAGAACTAAATGAAAATCTAACGTACAACTTTACCATCAGCAGTATGAAGCCAGCAGTATCACACTTCACTAGCTGGCACATTTTCAAAACAAAATGCTGCGACTGGCTTAATTAAACAGCAGCTTTTTTACACCAACTTGTTGGTCCACCTAATTGCTTTCAACTTCCCTGCCCTGTCTGTAGCACCGACACAGCCCCGAGCCCAGCAGCGGAAATGTTAAACTCAAAACATTCTCCAGTTGCACCATGCAGAGTAAATTCTGGGGAATTTGGGGCATCATAACTGCCTGGTGTGGTAGTAGTGCCCCGCTAGGCCTTGCAGAGAGCGGAACAGTTGGATAAAAGTACCACAGAGGGTGTCCTCACAAGCCTGCCAGGCATTTACAACACACGGTGCAGGACCAATGCCCGTAGAATCATAGAGGATTCAAGCCTCTTTGAACTGTTGCCATCGGGAAAGCCCTACTGCAGTCATGGAGCCAGAATGGAGAGGCTAAAGAGGAGCTACCTCCCTCAGGCCAACCCAATTCTGAACAAAGTCGCTGCCAGGGTTCCTGGTGGAGTAACACCTTCGCTGTTGACGATTTACCTCCACCCTTCCTCTGCTTCCCTTTAATATCGGCACATTATTCCTATCTTTAGCATGTACTGTATTTATGTATTTACTTCTCTTGTTGTTCATATTGTATTTTTGATCCTTTATGCAAAGCAAAGTACCTTTTCACTTTACAACGTAGAGATATATTGCATATGTGACAGAAAAGCTTGAATTTACACATTGATTCCCACTGACATCATGGATCTTAGTTTCATAAATACCCATTTTTTAATGGCTCAGTCATTTTCTGAAAACAGCTCGGCCTTGTATTTTTAACAAGCGTTCTTCAAACAGACTATTTTCAGCAGAGGATTGATCCACATTTGGTAGCCTGGTGAGACCAGCCTGTTCTTGTAAGCTGCAAATGTATTTCTCTCCCCCTGATCAGTCTGGACTTTCTCCAATCTTCGTCTGCTTGTGTAAGGCAGCCCCCTGATTTGTTCATGTAGTCATCAATCTAGCCTCCAGTCTGGACCCTCCCCACTTTCCATCCGTTAGTGGACAGCAGCCCCTGATTTGTTTTGTAGTCAAATTGGATCGAAGAATATCTGTTTGGGATATGGCTGGACTCACGAGGCTTGATCGACGAGTACATGAACCAATCAGAAGCTGCCTTCCACTATAAAGCTGCGAACACACCGCACTGGCCCCCTGCGGCGGTTGGCCGCGTGAACGCAAGTTGCTCGCCGCTTGATCATATTGGGCCATACATTCCTGACGCCGATTCTGAGATCAGACCCGTCACACTTACGGTGCAACAGCAACAACAACATGGTCCAGCTGTGCCAAAAAATACAGATGTAGGTACACTGTGTAACCAGCGGCAGTCATGTCACAAATAGCATTAAAACAGCATGAAGACGCACCCCGATCGCAAATACACACATTAACAGCAATTCAGCAACATACTAAACACAATAACAACAGCGGTGTATGCTCAGCGGCAAAAATGAAGGCAGACATCAGCCTACCTGAAAGTGAAAGTGGCGGGTGAACAACACCGGTGCTTTGCTGAACTATATTGGAATTCCACACGGACACTGCCATCAAGTTTGGGTTCATATTATCCTCCGGAACGGCACACAGATGGGTGAGTTTCACCAAGCTAACCGGCGCTACCTTGGCTAAAGTACAACCAACAGCTAAACAGATGCAAAATACACATATTTGCAGAATGTATTGGAAGCACTATGTCCTCACTCCACACGCCCACCTCGTCTTGCAGACCACTGGGCAATCTCAGCGCTGATTGGCTATCATGGCGGGGCGACGCCAAAAAGATAAATATTTTCATCTTCTGCGTACGCCGCATATGTTGGCCGCGCCACAAATGGTAGCACCTTCGATTCACGTGCTTCGATGAGGCGCTACCACGCGCCGCGGAAACGCCCCCCACTGGACGCCGATTATTGGGTGGACGCGCGGCCACGCGCTAGTACATTGACTTTGTATGTAATCTCGCCGCGCGGCCAGTGCGGTGTGTCCGCAGTTTTAAGGACAAACGTTAGGTCTGAACACGGGTCCTGAGTGGCCAGGTCATTTTTTGACCAGCCTCCTCCGCACGGAGATTAGCCATACTTGTCTGCGGGAGAATTAATGAATGTGGAGCTTGTGAGATCAGGCTGGTTTCACCAAGTTAGAACATTTGGAGCTAGAGTTACTAACTCAAAAAGGTTCATTTAGTGTAACTTGATAAATGAACTTGTATGTTCATGTAAACAGACTAGTAGTATTCATTTGTTTGTACCTTGACATGTTTCGACTACTTCCTGCAGTCTTCTTCAGAAGCGTCAGCTGTTGCTGTGACGCGCGTTGTGTCAGCTGATGTTATAGACAACCAGCCGTCCCGCCAGAAGAGGCAGGACGGCTGGTCCTCTGCCGTCCGTCCGTTCTATGGAGAACTGCATCCCAGGTGTCAGACAGCATGTATGCCCCCTCGTCCCGGTTTACTGTCCCCTGGGCCCGTTTCCTGATCTCTACTGCCTCCCTGATCCAACGTTGATCTTCAAACATGGAGATGATGAAAGGGAAATGGGCAGAAGTAAACAGACCTGAAGGAGTTTGGCTTCTTCACGGATGTAAACATACACAGAAAACCATTCACACAAACTGGGTGTGTGGCTTTACTGGATAGGCTCTGATGAATAAAATCAATGATTTTGTCTGAGCTTGTCATCACGCTGTTCACATCAAATGACTTCAGATGGACAGAAGGCCAAATGGCTTCACTGGCTTTTACAGTTTTTTTCGATCGCTAAACCACAGTGGGCACAACTGTAGCTCAATGTGCAAAACTCTAACTACAGTCTGCACTACCAACAGTCATTGGAGCTGAACAGTTCATTTCACCTGCAAAACAGGTTCAGTGCAGCAAACACTATGAACCAGCCTCATTGAGATAACACACACTGTCACTCAGAACCTGCTCAGAGTATAAACACTAGCATCAAACCCCAATACACAAATTACAAACTTTTAATCTTTACAGTTCGAATAATATGAGTTATTTCACACAAATTACATAATATTTTCTTTGATGAAAGGGTGAAATTATTTCACATGAAATTTTTATTTTATAAAATACCATTTTTTTTTAGGAAAACAAAAAGAAATGAAAATCAGAAGTTTGCTTCAATAGATACACATTTTGTATACTTTATTGAAAACATTTCCAAATGTAGTATTTATCTGTGTAAATATTCTAAAATTGTAATACAGAAATCAATTCCTGTAATGTTGTCATTTACTGTAAGGATGCAACTCTAAGCTGTTTGTTTGGTGGAAAATTCGTATTACAGATGCAACTTTAGATTTTTGCAGATTGGGTTGCACTCTCAACCCTGCCTCTCTCAATGAGAGACCATGATTCACAACAGGGTCTATCAGTGTTGCCCTTACTGTATTTCATCAGACATTACAGCTCTGTCTTCTAGGTCTTCCTCCACACATCCACACTCTCACTGCCACTCTTCTACCTCCAACAACCTGTCTTCCTGGGTCCATTTCCAAAAAAATATATATTTTTGAGCTTTCCCTTTATACTGTATGTTCACTAACAAGTCTAAACAAGACATCTTAGTGTTTGAGTTGAAATTTCAATCCGCAGTGTTTAAAAGGGATTCATTCTGTTTTGAATGTGTGGTTTATAGTTGTGGCAGCAGTGTGTTAGCATTTGAAAAAAGTGCTGGAAATCCACAGTGTTGTGCAGGCTGTGGTTAAGCCATGAGATAGGTGTGTAGAGTTTTGAAAGTTGTGTATAAGCAATGAAAAACAAGTTAAAACGAGCTACAGTTTGGTCCGAATGAACCACTGCTCTGCATACTGTTGTTAGAGTTTTGCACTTGCCCACTGTGGTTTAGCAATCGTAAAAAACTGTAAGTTATGTTAACAGACAGAAAAAGGAAAACACTGTGTGAATACACAGTTTGGTTTGAACAAATGGCTGTTAATCTGATAGTGAGCCTTTCACACATGTGCAAACACGAAAATGCAGACATTTGGTGAAATGTGATTAATGGTGGTAGTTAAGGTAGCAAATGTATAGACTTCATGTCGAATTCTAAATGCAGATATAAAAGTAACATTATTTGTAGAGAAACATTCCACTGTCTTTGCACGACACATAGTCTGACTAACTGAATACAACAGCTTAATTTGTCTACAAACTGAAAGTACCTTGATTCAAAATCAAGGGCACTGCCACTCAGTGGCGAACTTAGCCATTTTGGGGCTCCAGGCGAACAGTCATTTGGGGGCCCTTGCATCTAATGTACCTTATATCGCGCACACTGAGATACTCCATACCAGGGATGAACAAAAGTCACTAGCTTTTTTTCATTTTGGATGAGACTACTCAGGTACGTCGTGTCAGAGGCTTTCTTAGCTTGGATTGGTCTAAGAGGATCCCACATCACAGGGTCAAACTGAGCCATTAACTGAACCTGACCCATGACATGTCCATTGCCTAGTGCTAGTTCATTAAGTGTGTCAGAGGGGCCATGCAGAGGAAGCTTTCTCTCTGACAGGAAGTTGATGATTGCCACTAACCTGGATAAAATTCTAGAGACCAATATGACTTTGCTTTCAATTAAATGTGTTGTTTTATTTTTTAAATACACAGTGAATTACAAAATAGCCTGTGTCCACAGAGTCTAGGCCTATTTGAAATAAAATCTTCAAATATATTTAAAAAAAAAAGAGGTTATAACCCTGCCTTCTTTAAGCATGGATAGTAGTGACTAAGTGTGCAGGGGAGAGAGAAATATACACAGATAGAGGGAGGAAGAGATAGCTTTATTTAGCTTTTTGTATGTTCGTATGTTCGCTTCATTTTGGTATAGGTAGGTTAGGTTTATCTCGTCTCTCTCTTCTCCCGCTATTTACATTTTTGGATTTACGCGTGAACGTGCAGCGTCATGAGCGTAATGTGTAATGGAATAGTCCATGTAGTGCAGACTGAAGAGGGGTGCACGGTTGGCAGAAAGGCCGTCAAAACGCGAGTAATTAGACATCCCGATGATACTATTGTGAAGAGATTTTTTTTTATAAAAAACAATAGATATGGGGCAAAATATAA
Source organism: Ammodytes marinus (assembly GCF_949987685.1). Taxonomy (NCBI): domain Eukaryota; kingdom Metazoa; phylum Chordata; class Actinopteri; order Uranoscopiformes; family Ammodytidae; genus Ammodytes; species Ammodytes marinus. Next base: position 6,764,286 of record NC_137213.1, read on the forward strand.
AGAGGGCATTTTGGGGGCCCCAAAGGGGCTTATGGGGCCCCGGGGCTCCAGGCAATTGCCTGGTTTGCCTCAATGGACGGCCCGCCCCTGCTGCCACTCTTGAGTGGGCCAATTTCCACCAGGACTCACTGGGAACAGCTTGGACTATGAACTATTGTATTACAGCATTGACCAGAGTATTTTTTTTATAAGATGACCTTTTGGAACTTTGTCCGCTTTCAACACCTGTGTTGTGGGAGTTAAATACTTTTCTACATTACCCATACATTGTCTGCCATGTTTGGAATGTTTCACTAAGATAATAATATTCTAACCAGGAATCAAAACAAAAGCAGGACATGAATCTCAACTTTTATGGCAAACTTTTTACTCTGTAAACCAGTCACATACTCTTTTCTGTCAGGCTTTTTAGATGTGATCAGAATATTTATTTTAACTTCTAGCTGTTAGTCTTTTTAAGACTGTGTTTGAGCTCCTCCTCATCAATATAATCTGTGACACAGATGTATTGGCTGCTTGACAAGTGATTTGATTTGAGCCCTTTTCAAAAATACTCTAGTAGCAAAACATAGTCTACTGGCCACCAGAAACCCTTTAGGGGCTCACCAACTCTAAATGACACTAAAATAGACTTGAGAAAACTAAAACCCACCACATACTTCAAAGAAACCAGGAACTGCCTGCGATGGCTGGTTTCCTTCCATGGTGTGTATTTGATTCTAAAATAACATAACGTGTCAAGAAGAAAAATATAGAGCGCAACATAAAGTGGTAAATAAACAAGTCTCAACAAGCACAGGGGTGTTTAGTAATATTGTTACGTTTATCTTTTGACCTGCTCCCCTTGACCACAGTGTTGGACCTAAGCTATCCTGGATGAGCGGCCCATGTCCATTTTCTAAATCAAAAATGCATGCACAGTTACATGAACGGTTTCTGTCGACTTTTCTTGAAGTGAGGTTAAAAGCTAAACATTTTAAACTGTTGAACTACTCCTTTGAAGTAAAAGGAGAAAAAGACAGTCATGACATTTACCACTAAACTTAAATTAATTTTAAGAAATTTGTATTTCAATAAAGAACATTAAAACTACTTCTATCTTATTTCTTCCACTCATTACTGAAACACAAAATAAAGATACAAACTAATGTTGCAAACATATCGGGTAGTGAACAGAAGGAGGGGAAAAAAGCACATTAAGTAGCCTATACCTCCCCCCAATTAAAATGTACACCTTATGTCAGCAGTGGGGTCATTCCTCAATACTGATCGCTTTTGGCTTCTCTCCATTTTGACTTGGCCAGTCTGGCCCTGGTTCAGCGTGGAAAACAAATGTGTAAATGAAAGAGTTGTTTACTGTGTCTCTGTGTCCAAAATTAAACAAGTTTTGAACAAAAGGCCACTGATGGACCTCATTGAGCGAATGCATAAAAAAGCCCTTTGTAAAAAACAGAAAACTGCATTTCCTGTAGGATTATTTAGCCTGTGGGAAGCATCCAAACAAACAATAAAGGCTAATCCTGTTCCCTCTCACAAAAAAAAACTAATTCATACCAAAAGGCTCTCTATAATCAGAAATAACAACAATAACTTACTTATTTAACAAATGAGCAGTAATGTGCATTGTATGAACTATCACAGTAACAAACTTTGGGGTGGTGTGTAGTATATGGCCTACCTGTTAAAGGTACTATGTAGGGGCCGGTTTCCCGATAATGTCCTCTCTTAGCGAGCTACGAAGACTCCTACGTTATGACTTACCAAAGTTGTTTACCTCTTTAGTCGTGGTTCCCGAACGGTCTCTTAGGAGAAACACTCCTTACGTCGTTCGTACACTGCTGAAATCGATTGCTCAGAGTTTGGTTTTCCATTTCCTGCTCATTTCATGCGCAGCTGCATGACAACACTAGGCTATATTATACAACGTATTGCAGTCTTAGCGAATAAAGGATTGCTAGAAATCCATCTAGGCCGAAACATTTATTTAACACTAGAAGCGCCAGCGTTCTCTTTATATGCTGCATAATCAAATCTACCCGTGCATTTCTAGTGTAATATAAAGTCATAAATTAGTTTGTTTAATCATCATCGGAGTTTTGGACCTCTTGTTTTATAATCTAAGTATCTTTAAGAACACTAATCACGTTTCGTGGTGGGTCAGAAAGGAAACTGAAAGTAGATATAATATCGCCAATTGTTTTATAATCTAAGTATCTTTAAGAACACTAATCACGTTTCGTGGTGGGTCAGAAAGGAAACTGAAAGTAGATATAATATCGCCAATAGTAGGGGTGGGAAAAATAATCGATTTTCCGATTAATCGCAATTCTCTCTAACGATTCCGAATCGATTCATAAAAGTTAATAATCGATTTATTTTTTACTAGTGATTAATATTAGTATTTCCTGCACCGCTGCGAAAGCACACCACACAAGTGTGAGTTGTTAAAAGTGGAGAGCAGCAAACCCATATGACCTGCACTGGCTTTGTGGCTGTTTACGTTTTTGTATGACAGCTGAATTCCAAGCCATACTTTTTGCATTATGTGTTGAAATGACATAGAAAATAATAGAATAGAAATCCTATAGAAACATGATTCACAAGAGTAGAAAGAAAATTAAACTGAATCGGTTTAGTTTTTACATACTTCCATATTGTGTTGAAAGCTGCATTGATTATTGCACTGGTCATAGAAAGTCATATTTGTGACAAGAAAAGCTTTTTCTCTAATACAATATTAGAGAAGGTAATTCATCTGTTGATTGAGTAGCAAACTCAGATGTGCATATACATATATTTTTGAAAATCACACATAGGTATGTACGTAAAAAACAATTGCATCGAGATGCATTGAGAATCGATTTTGAATCGAATCGTTGACCTCGGAATCGAATCGTGAGGTGCCAAGAGATTCCCACCCCTATTGAACACTTTGTGAATCAGAGTGAATGGTATTCTGCTAAAATATCAAATAGCCTACTTTAAATATACGTGATGTGTATATATACAGTTGGATCGTTTTTAACAGTTTGTTATTAAATACAGTCATTGCTGTGTCCGTTTGATATGAAATACAGTGAGATTTATAAGTTTAATGACACAAGTGAGAGCTGCAACATCACAGACACAGACCAACCTTACCAATGTATGACGTACGAAAGAGATTCGTAGCAAAGAAAGTTTCGGGAAACAGGCGAAATGTTAAGTAGGAACTCTAAGTAGGGGTTACGAATAACGTAGCGTTAAGAAGGCTCTAAGAAGGCTTCGGGAAACCGGCCCTAGATCTAGATAGACCAAATCATCTGGGAGGTAATCCGAGGTTAACTGATCACGTCACGTTCACGTCCATGCACAGTGTGTATTGAGTTTATTTTTAAAAAAAATATGGAAATGGGGCTGCCCTCAGTTGCCCATGCACTGTGTATAGTCTACAGCCTTATTCAGCCTCGTCTGTGGAAATAAAGATAGCTGGACAAGAGTTCTTCTGCTTCGTTCCTCTCACTGCATTTAAATGCATTCACTGTATTACAGAGAAATATGTCTTGTTAAAGAAAAAGAGCTCCAAGCCCAACCCAGAGGACCTGCATATTCTATTTTAAATTAATATCTTTCTCATATTTAGCCTCCTAATTTTCCTCTCAAAGTGCACCAGATTCATGCATTTCACTTTAAAAAGGTAAAAGAAAATCTCCCGGGGGGGGGTTTAGGAGGGTCAGGATCTCTGCTGGCTACTATTTTCACCCAGCAGGACATTGGAGGCACTAGCGAAAAAACACTGGAAATGACATTTAACAAAAGTCAATCATTTGGACAAGTCTGTCTGCCTATCTTTCTAACTCCACTGAACACTCAGTGACTACTATCCATGCTTAAAGGAAGCAGGATTAAACCACTAGATTAAGATGTTCTTTCCTTTTTCTTTTCTTTAAGGTACGTGTCCCTCAGGGACTTCCAGCGCCTGCGACATGCATCGACTGGCTAGAAACAGAATATGCGTTCACTGACAAGAACTACACATACGTAAACTGTTGCATCGTATAGCTTGAGCTACAGCGGACTGTCCCGTGTGCTAAGCGGGACAGTCTGCTGTGCTGATGGTGCTTGGTTCATATTATGCAAAACCGATAGATGTACACAGGCTACTGACAAATATTCACATAACTTACCAGGGAGCCCAATCTCCTCGCTCACCCTGAGCCACGCCTGAGCCTTCATGTTCCGGTCCTTATACAGGACACTGGTGATGTCATATATGACCGAGTGCCTGCTGACGCTCAAAATTAGTTTGTCCTCTATTTCTGTCATTGTAGGCTATTTGTTTGTCCATGGGATGGGTGTCAGAGGTCTCAAGGGTAGACCGTGGTCCTTAAATAGTGACATAATGTGACAGATGTGACATAATATGAAAGTTTTTCCTGTCCCGCCACTTGCATCAAGTGCTATCATCTTCCCTATCAAGTCCCTGTTCCACGCTCTCCATCACTCTGTTGGCAACAGTTTGCTGCTGGTGATTAAGTCTGTTTTCTGTTTGAGTAATTTGAGCTTGAAGTTGTTCCATGTTGTTGTCAATCTCGTGCTGGATGATGCGAGGAGTCTGATTGTGGTCGTGAAGTGGATCAGGCTCAGGGAGTCCAAAGTTTCCACTCGGAGTAAAGCCATGTCTTTCAATTTGGTCCTTGCGGTCGAGTAGCACCTGATTCAGAATGTATTCATCTGGCACATTCACTTCGGCCCTGTTCATGACATCTTCACTAAGAACACGCTTGTGCCTTTCCCAAAATTGTAAGTGGTCGCCTCGAATTACAAACATGAGCATGTTGGCAAATACTTCATGCAGTGCTGGGCCAAAGGTCACATTTGCTGCCTCATCAATAACAGAATCTACTTCCTGGTCATTGTCAACGATGCCATGTGCAATGCAGGCAGCCAGGTATGTGTCCATGAACACATCTCCAACTTTTCGGAGGTCTCTGAATTAAGTTATTCCTGGGACACGGTACAAAAGGATGCGGAGATAGAACAGTTCAGCTGTGCGTCCAACAGTGTCAGCCATGCGTTCATCGTGGTCACTTAGTCTTTTTTTCGCAATTGAAAGGTCTTCTGTGTGTACGTGAAGTGTTGAAATACATCTGGGTACACAATGTGTTGCATGTGTGCATGAAGAGACATTGCTTCAAAAAAGGCAGTGAGGTAAGTGGCAGGTGGCCCTGCGTCAAGTACGTTTTGGGCAGCGCCTTCATCATTAAACGTGATGACCTGTTCATTCTCTAGGTGAATTGCTAGCATCCTTACTGGCGGTTGTGTTCGTTGGATGGGGAAATCGTATATTTGCCAGTACGCCTCAGATGCAGTGATGTTACATCCTAACTCATAATGTGTCACCTCATCGTGTCAGAGTTCCTCACGGGTTTCATCAGCGACGTCCAACCTCACCAGGCACTGATCTGGACCCTTCTCCAAGTATTTGTACAGATACTTGACACTGGAGACAGCGCAGACAATTTCAAGGTGTATGTGTGCATTGTAGCGGAGCAGGATGTATGGATTGTATGGCACAACCCAAGCATTATTGACAGACACATTAATGCCACCTCTGATTGTCTTTAAGATGGGAGAGCCAGGTGCACCTTCAGATCTTCTTCTGTACAGTGGGTAAGAGTTGTCTGAGAAGCTTGTGTCATGCCTCAATTGTTTGGGGTAGTCCTTGGAACACTTTCCGTCGACCATGCATGGGCTGTCACGATTCCATTGTACACATGGGCCGTGAATCATGTGTGATGTAACAATGCAATGTAGTTGCGGATTTGTGTCCTTGTCCGGAATCTCTGCAGAAACGACGCGATCAATATCAGTGGAGGTCCTGGGTTTGTCGCGTGGCACCATGGTGATGAGCATATGTATATGAGGAAGATGTCTTTTTTGAGTTTCTTTCACCATCACAAATGCATCCACGGACTTCTGGTTCAGCATGTGAAGAAGAAGGATGTGTTGCGCCGGGGCTCCCAAGTGTTCACTGCTTTTTTATATATCATAGCGCCACACACTACTCGAAAGACGTTGTTTTGCTTGGTTATTGTGACCACTGACTGTTTGGTGAAGATGGGCCACAGAAGAAGAAAGGGCAGAATTTGCCGGAGAAAGAGACAGCCACAATGTCGGACTGTCATAGCGGAAATGATCCCTTGCCGCCGGACCTCGACAAGCTCCGCGCTGTGCTGCTATCCGACGTCACAACAACCCTTACTACAACCATGGAAATGGTGGTGAGTGAAGCCTTGAGGCCCATTTCTGCTGCCTTAGATGCCATCAAGTCGACCACCGACTCACTCAACCTGAAGATAACCGCCATGGAGACAGCCCTGTCTGACCACAGCGACCGGATCACCGCCCTCGAGCAGACATGTGCTCGTTTGCAGTCTGAAAATACACAGCTGATGGCTAAGACCGAAGATTTGGAATCACGGTCACGTCGCAATTAGGGCTGGCCGATATATCGAATATATGCGATGTATCGCGAGATGTTCTCCACAGGATGTATAAAATGACCCTATCGCGACCATCGAATACAAATTGGCACATAATGTGGTTTTTTTTTGCCGCCGCCGCCACCACCGGAAAACTCGCTGGTGTTCGCTTCTCTCGCTCTTTCCTATGGCTCTCTGCCTCACAGACTCACATGCATTGGCAACTCACTCTCTCCCCCCTCCCAACCAGAGTCTCCTGGGCACGCACCTGTGACATAGTCTGCAGTGCGCACTGTGTGTGTTTACTTTTATCGCCATGTGAAAACAACGAGAGGGGGAGAAAAAAAGACGAGAGGGCTCTTCTGCTCTTATGACAGCCGAACGAGCGGGTGGAGGGGGGCGCGAAAGATGGCGATGGTGGCCGTCGTTCATAGCATGGACCTTTTTTGTAGGTCCATGCTTATGAGAAGAAGGCTACAAAGGCGAACGACCGGGGGAGGCGGGCGCACATGACAGCATTAGCGGCCGCTGTACACAGCACAGCCTGCCCTGGTCCTTATGAAAGGAAGGCTAGTGGCTACACATGTGAAAGAACGGGGGAGGCGGGCGCTTGACAGCATAAGCGGCCGCTGTACAGAGCCTGGTCCTTATGAGAGGAAGGCGAACGAGCGCCGGGGGGGGCGGATTACTCCAACTTCACGGAGAGTTTTTGGTCCAACGTCACACAACCACGGCATCACATTCATTACGGGCAGCCTCTTATAATAGGTCCATGTCAGCACCAAGGGAGGTGCACACCGTTTATTAACTAAAAGTCTATGTAAAGTAGGCTACATTTGCGAGTATTTTTTATAAAATAAAACATAGACTACTACTATGGAGCAAAACCTCTTCTGCATTTAAAGTGTGGCTGCTATCTTCAGGGGGTTAGTGGTGGTAAACAATTAGTAAGTGGTTGTAATGAGTCATAATTAGTGTTCTCAGTTTACAGATTAACAGAAGATGGAAAAAACTGTTTCCAAATAAAATAATGCTGATTCCATTGTATGGGACTGGAAGGATGTGGAATAATCAATACAATGTGCAAACTCTTTGCCATGTGCAAGTTTCAAATTGTTCCAATAGAAAGCCCTAAAGAATATAAACAATATGTTGTTTCATGTAGCCTAATGCATCGTTAGTGCAGACACATTTTGCAGGGACTATTTAAATCATATTACTGGTGTGATGTTATGCAAAAAAAAAGAATTAAATTGAGCATTTAGGATGTGGTCTAGAGGAGATTTGGAATATATCGAGATATATATCGTGTATCGAGATATAGTAAACAATATATAGAGATTTTGATTTTAGCCCATATCGCCCAGCCCTAGTCGCAATAATCTACCACGCGTGTTGATTGGAATCCCGGAGAAGACAGAGGGAGCAGACCCAGTAAAGTTCATGGCTACCTTTTTCACCGAGGTCCTCGGCGCCGGCTTCTTTTCCTCACCACCGGTCCTGGATAGAGCTCACCGCATCGGCCCAGCGCGCTCGGCGGAGGAAGGCAGGGGGTCCAGACTGAGAGTGTTTATTGTATTATTCCACTACTTCAGCGATAAGGAGCGTGTTCTGAGACGAGAGAGGGACGCACAGCAGCTCAGGTACCATGGACAGAATGTTTACTTTTTCCCCGACATGACCGCCAACATCGCTAAGAAGAGAGCATCCTTTGCCGGTGTGAAACGCTGCCTCTACGAGAAGCAAGTCAGGTTTTCCCTCCTGTTTCCTGCCCATCTGCGCATGGAGCACCGTGGAGAGAAGAGGTTTTTTGCACAGACAGACAGACAGACGTTTCTTAATTTATAGATAGATGGTACTTTCCTACAATTATGACAATTTGATGACTTTCAACACAGAATATCAGAGACAAAATTGTAATATACCTGGATACATCTTTCAAAAATGTGGTATTCACATGTATGTTAGGCCCCCTGAAAATATTTAATTAAAAAATACTTCTTCCCTTTTTCATTTTCCATTGTAGGCCTACATGTGTGTTGTAAGTTTCAAAATCTACCAAATAAACAATATAAAAACAATCTTTTTAACTTCAATGAAAACATGTAATTTTTGAGGATATTAAGAAACCTCTTATTCTATGTGAACTAATCAGTGCCTATGAGTTTTACATGCATTATTTCTTCACTGCATGGTTCTGTTTAAAGCTCCCATATTATGTTATATAGTTATATTAGATTGAGAACAAATGGCCATTAGACCTTAAATTTAATTTTCGGTTTGTTTTATTCTTAGATTTTCTAAATTGTAGCCTATTTCTGCACGTAGACCTATATATTTTTATGAGAAAGAAAAAACTAAGTAAAAAATTGCACCATTTACCTTATTTCTTAATCGGATTGTTTTTAGTAGCCTATTTCTAACAGTAATTAATTACTCATCGTATTGGGGTTCATCATTCAGTAAAAGAGGGACTTCAACTGCATCGATCTCATCAGCAAGGAAAAACGCAAATGCAACTTCCGCCATAGCGAGTCGAGTCGATGCCAGACAGATTCCAGCTGTCCGACTTCGGCCCCCCTTTTAAACTCTCCCCCGACTGCACTTAGCTACTCTCGTCTACTTTCCAGACGAGCCCCAACTGGGCTGTGTTCGGAAAGCCATACTAGCGTCCTACATCCTATATACTACATAATGTCTACTCAAAGATCGATTGCCTATCATTAAGAACACTAATCACGTTTTGTGGCGACAGCACTCTGCTGTCTGTCAGTTGAGCTGGACGAGCCCCGGTTCATTCAAAATGAGTATGAGTAGGACATTAGTATGGCTTTCCGAACACAGCCCTGGGGTCGAAGGTGCCTATATACTCAACATCCTGGTGTGGTTGTCATGTGACAGCCATGTGACTGTGACACAGTGTGACAGGTGCACACAATTGGAGAAATTAGCACATTTTAAAAGCTTGTTTGTTGTTACTAAAGGTGAGTTAAAACCCATTTAACTATTCTAATGCTTTAATAGGGTGACCTGTATTACCTTTAAACTAGTCTGACCATATTTCATAAACACATTTATATAGAACAAGTTAGGTAAATATCGCTGTCGGGCTGTCAGCTTCAAAATAGTCATAGAAATCCGGAGTGACGTATTTTTCACAATAACAAAAATGACAATAAGCTAATCAATTAATTTTAGTGTTTCATTTATTTTGAATTAATATAGGCCTATGTTCTTTTGCTAAATTCAAAGTACATATTTTGGATTAAAAAAACATCTGAAAGGGGGCGCCCTTAGCTCAGTTGGTAGGGCGTCCCCCCCATGGGCCTCGGCCAGCAGTGGACCCGGGTTCGATTCCAGCCCGCGGTCGTTCTCTGCATGTCACTCCCCTCTCTACCCCATTTCAACTCTGTCTCTACACTATCAATAAAGCATAAAAATGCCAAAAAAATATCTTAAAAAAAAACATCTGAAATGTGTTCTATGTGGTCCACTTACAGTTGTCTGTGTTCCATCCCTCATATTTTTCCTATAAGTAGAAATGGGTCTGCGTTCTTATAATTCGACCAAGGTTTTGTAGCTTTATCTAAATTATAAAGATTGACAGGACCGACATTTTATTAATGTATAACAGGAAAAAACCCTTTCTTATTTAATGGTCTGGCAACTAAACATACACACACAAAATACTCCACACAGCTGTTTGACCGCTTTCATCATTAGCAAGAAGTAAATTCATAAGCCGCCAGAGCACCAGAGAAAGAAACGTATTCTTCAATTATCATTTCTTGTGAATAACATGTATTAGTCTTCTTCGTCACCTTTGAAGGCACAGAGCTCTTCAACGGAAATTAAATATTGCAAAATGTAATGAATACAACTTTTATTAAGATTCAAACTTGACATTTCATTATTTAGTAGTTTTGCCAATTTTAGTAGATTTTTATTCAGGTGATGTCTCCTTATTTTTATATCTACTTACAAGACTCTCACCTCCCCAATATTAGAAAGTGCAAAACGTTACAACATTATTCTTAATCTGGTGTACTATTTATACTCATGTTTTATTGAGGTAGGCAGTGATTTATATAATGTAGGTTTTTGTAGTGATTGTGAAATATCAATGTAAATACTTTATTGTGTATTGTTATGCCCAGGGACTTCAGATGCATATTACTGTAGCTACTAGCTAACCCTGTTGGTTATAAGGAATTCAACAGATGGGTGCATTGTTAAAAACCTGCTTTACTCATTCTGCAATACACTTTGGTTCACCAGGTCAGAAACACCAAAAGTGGAATATCAATAACTGAAAAGAAGCCGTTCATGAGGTATGATTGGAAAACATAAGTCAACTTTGTTATATTTAAAAAAGTGTGTGTCACACACACAGGGCTGCCTTTACCTGCCACTAGGCCCTGGGGCTGAGAGGTTTCGTAGGCCCCCCCGGGCGGCGGTCTTACAATACAGATGTGTTAAAGCCATGTTTGTCTACACCACAATATCTCTATTGATGAAATACAAAATCACTTAAGGTAACATGTAAATAACCCCCTCCTGGTCTAATGACTTTTAATAACCAAACACACAAGTTATTGAGGAGACAGCGGTGGGGTCCCAGGACCTTTTAGGGGGGTCCGGGGGCATGCCCCCCCGGAAGAAAAATTTGAACCTTTTTAAAGTAAAATGCATCAATCTGGTGCACTTTGAGAAGAAAACTAAGGCTAAATCAACTGTGTCCTATGTGAGCTATTTTCTGGAATAATTTGGAGACACAGAAATACCAAAAAGCAGAAACAAAAATACAAAGGTTTAAAAAACCCAGTCATTCAGCATTCCAATTTTTTTTAAATAATCCCTTATCCCAAAGCTACGTCTCTCTTTGAATTCTTCGTTTTGCTTTTAATGGCTCAACTCAATATAGGCCCTTAATCTGCGTTGCCCCGAACAATGTTATTTAAACAAAAATAACAAAAATTTACTGGTGAATGATAGGCCCCTTGATCTTCATAGGCCAAAAAATAATGTGATTTTTTTTCCCTTTTTCTTTACTGGTTCATGATAGGCCCCTGTTCTCCGTACGCCCGCCCCCCTACGAAGATTAGGGGCCTATCATGAGCCAGTCAATAATTTATTGTTTTAAATGACAATATTCGGGGCCTTCTTAGATCAGGGGCCTATATTGAGACAGAAAAAAAAAAAATTTTTTTTTTTTTTTTTTTTTTTTTTTTAGAGGCCCCTAATCTTCGTAGGCCCTGGGGCTTCAGCCCAGGTAAGCCCGTGCATAAAGGCGGCCCTGCACACACACACACACACACACACACGTGGGAGCTGCTAAATGCTTTGTATCAGGGAAGTGCGATTCACAACATCACAATACCTCAATCACTCCACGATTTAACACATCAACAGCTATATTTGTAGATGTTTGCTTACACTAACATCCCTAAGCTCAACGTTTCTCTTGTGAAACTGATCTGTTTCATATTTGACACATTGTCTTGTTAAGTTGCAACGGCAGACCCTGTTTGAGGTGTTGTCGAAAAGCTGGGAAGGAGATGTGTGATTATTCTGACTTATACACACCATCCAGTATTCCATTGTCCTATGATTTTCGAGTGGTACTGATGGAAATATTCATAAATCATTTGCAGTTCATGTTCTCTTGTGCATTGAAATTCAATAACTACGGCGTAGTACCTGAAAAAGACATATGAATCAAATCTTGCCGCATTTTTGCTTGTATGTGGTTATCCTCCTATAATAGAGGTTATCGGAAATGCAAGTCTCAATAAAAGAGCGAAAGTTGATAGCACACATATATTTCAAATAATAATAAATGAATGTGTGAAAGAAAATGGGAGCAGATGTGTTGTTACAGATGCCTTTGCGTGAATGTCAGGGCTAAATGTAGGCTTTCTTAACGTTGAATTTAAACAACATTTGAACATTTCTGTAAACTTCAGTGCACATCTATAAATGATTTACCTCATGCTGTTATCAGGGGCAAACATGCAACCTACATAGCTCTGCTTTTTCGAAAAACTTTTAAAGTAGCCTTGAAAAGGGACCTCAGGCGTGCATAGTCGAGATGAATTGTAATACCATATCCCGTCTCACTTTTTCCATTCTGGATTTTTAATGCTACTGCTTTTATCAAGTTGCCTGTTTCACTGTCCCCTTTGGCTACAATATCAAGGCAGGCTGCAGTTGCTCTGCTGCAACTCTCTCGGTGACATACAATCTTAGATGTCAGAGTAGCTCTCATAATGTTCAAGACAGTTTAATATACAGCAATATTACATTTACAGCTATCATCTATCACACAGTCAGCTGGATACAATAACTTTACTTTGATAGAGGATTCTATTTTATTTATAGCAGAACAGACAGTCAAACCGGGATGAACTGTACTGTATATAACAGTTCTTTAGAGGCACTGCTAGATGTACTGCGGGTTTTGGTGAATATCGTATGTTATTGTAGTTTATTCACACGTCACCATATTATCATTGTCACCAACAATTTCTTGATACACTTGTTGGCATTGAAGGCAGCGCAAAATGGGGAACCCAGAATAAGCTACTATAAGCTTTTCGGAGGAGGCCCAAAAATGTCAAACGTATTGTAGAGAAGAATAAAATATTAAAACACAATTCACAATAGACACAATACAGATGATCCCAATACAAGTATACTCTATAATGAACTATTACAGAAGCATTCTAACTGCCCAGAATCTTAAAAAAAGTCTCCTAACTTTAGGATAACCCTTCAGCCAGCCTAACTTTTCAGTTAGACCCAGACTAGCTGTGTTTTCTTTTTTTAAACCAAGTCAATGGAGACACAGTTAATGTATTTACTGAAAGGCTATTGAATGACTTGAAATTACTCTTAACAAAAAAAATAAAAAAAATAGTTGGAGACAAAACTTCCTTCACCCTCTCCACAGATGTCACCAACAGCTCAAACTTGTCTTTTTTAAAGTCAAAGGCCTTTTCTGCTCCATAAAGCAAAGTTAGCTGTCAGCCTACACAGTACTGTCAGGCTGGGCTGAGTCAGTTGAGATAGAACACTGTTGGTTACTATGCAACAGACAGAAATGCTGCAAACTGACGTTTGATTTAGCAGTTAGGATTTCCTAAATAGACTTAGGATAGGATGTGGTAAGATAAGATAGGATTCCTAAAGTTAGTTAGGATTTGCTTCTGTAATACCAAATCAGAGAAAATCCTATCTTAGACTCTCCTATCTTAAGTTAGGACTTAAGATAGGAAGTTTCTGTAATATGGCCAGGTGTTGGTAACAACTCAAGTAATCCATACATACAAAGTAACCAAAACAAATACGTTCACAAATTAAGTTATATGTAATAAGCTGAAATGACACAGGGAAAAAGTATTGGAGGTGCAAAAAGGCATGGAAAGCCAAGACAACAATTGAACTCTATCAGTAATTAAAAAGCAATCCAGCCCCTTTTCAGTGCAAATAATATCAGATGGTTCAGTCCCAACTGATGGCCTACAAAAAGGTATCATTTCCAAGGTGTCACAAGACACATCTCATGATGGGTAAAAGCAAAGAGCTGTCTCAAGACCTTCGCAACCTGATTGTTGCAAGACATAAAGATGGCATTGGTTACAGGCTCATTTCTAAGCGTTTGAATGTTCCAGTGAGGACTGTTGGGGCCATAATACGGAAGTGGAAAGACTATAATTTCACCATAAATGTGCCTCTTATCAGGTGCTCCTCACAAGATTTCTGACAGAGGAGTGAAAAGAATGATAAGAAAAGTTGTCCAAGAGCCAAGGACAACTTGTTGAGAGCTTCAAAAAGACCTGGAATTAGCAGGTACTGTTGTCTCAAAGAAAAAAGTAAGTTATGCCATGGCCTGTATGCACGCTCACCACGCAAGACTCCATTGCTGAAGAAAAAGCATGTTGAAGCTTGTTTAAAGTTTGCTGCACAACATTTTAAAAAGCCAGTGAAATACTTGGAGAATATAGTGTGGTCAGATGAGAGCAAAATTTAAGAGTTTGGATGCCATAATACACACCATGTTTGAAGGAGAAATAGCACTGCACATCACCCTAAAAACACCATACCAACAGTGAAGTTTGGAGGTTCGGAACATCATGGTGTGGGGCTGCTTTTCAGCAAATGGTAGAGGCAATCTTATCGAGACATTCTTGACCAAAATCTGCTGCCATCTACCAGGATGATGAATATGAAACAAGTGTGGACATTTCAGCAAGACAATGATCCCAAACACACAGCCAAGGAAACTCTCAATTGGTTTAAAAAAAAAGGAAATAAAGCTGCTAGAATGGCCCAGCCAATCACCTGACTTAAATCCCACTGAAAATCTATGGAAAGAACTGAAGATCAAGATTCATTAAAGAGGCCCACGGAACCTTTTAGATTTGAAGACTGTTTGTGTGGAAGAATGGTCCAAAATCACAACAGAGCAATGCATGAGACTAGTCTCTCCATACAGGAGGTGTCTTAAAGCTGTCATTACCGAAAAAGGCTTTTGTACAAAGTATTAAATAAATATCATTGTGCGTGTTCAATACTTTTTCCCTGTGTCATTTCACATTATTACAGATAACTTAATTTCTGAACTTATTTGTTTTGGTATCTTTGTATGTATGGATTACTTGGGTTGTTACCAACATCTGGTGAAAATATCATGTCAATACCACTATGGGAAATATATGTACTGAGGAAAATGGTGACGTGTTCAATACTTATTTCACCCGCTGTATGTGTTACGCCATATAACATTACAGGTGAAACTCGAAAAATTAGAATATCGTGCAAAAGTTCATTTATTTCAGTAATTCGACCTAAATGGTGAAACTAATATATTATATAGACTCATTACATTCAAAGTGAGATATTTCAAGCCTTTATTTGTTATAATTGTGATTATTATGGCTTACAGCTTATGAAAACCCCAAATTCAAAATCTCAGAGAATTAGAATATTACATAAAATCAATAAAAAAGGATTCTAAATACAGAAATGTCGGCCCTCTAGAAAGTATAATCATGCATATGTATTAAGTACTTGGTTTGGGCGTCTTTTGCACAAATTATTGCCTAAATGCGGTGTGGCATGGATGCTATCAGTCTGTGGCACTGCTGAGGTGTTATGGAAGCCCAGGTTGCTTTGATAGTGGCCTTCAGCTCGTCTGTATTGTTGGGTCTGATGTGTATCATCTTCCTCTTGACAATAGTCCATAGTTTCTCTATTGGGTTCAGGTCAGGAGAGTTGTCTGGCCAATCAACACAGTAATACCATGGTCAGCCAACCAGTTACTTGTGGTTTTGGCAACTTTCAGAGGTTGTGAAGTGTACACTCTGTACACTTCACAACCTCTGAAACCTGCAGCAGCTTGAGACCCATAGTAAGGTTGAGTCACCATCAACACTTCCACCCACTAAAAGCTCTGACAGGGGGTCACTCCATCATCCCTGTACGTGTTTTGAACACAGATGTTTAAACAGCGTTTGTCACTCATCCCTCTCAGTTTTAATTAATACATCAGTCTACACTGACATTTATTTGCAACGTACCACCTGTGGTGCTGTGGCTAGAAAACTCTAGATGCTACAGTGTGATGGCCTTTCACATTAAGAAAACACATGATTCATTCTGATGTAGAAATGTTGATTAGTGCCGCTTTAAAGCAATGTGTTTGGCCTAAATGAGACTTATTTTGAACTTGAAATGATTTTGTTCAAGTGTGAAAGAAAGCCCCAATACTAAATGTTTTTCTTATTGCAGTTCGCTAAGCCTTTGTCAACAGTGATTGTGAAACACCAAAGTGATGACAGCATGTTCACAAAGCTGTCAGCAGAGGCAACAGTGTTAAGGGGGCGCCCTTAGCTCAGTTGGTAGGGCATCCCCCCCTTGGACCTCGGCCAGCAGCGGACCCGGGTTCGATTCCAGCCCGCGGTCGTTCTCTGCATGTCACTCCCCTCTCTGCCCCATTTCAACTCTGTCTCTACACTATCAATAAAGCAAAAAAAAAAAAAGGACTGCATGGAATTTGCAATTGCAAATATTGGATCTTATTCAGAGGGGTTCTGCCCAAAGAACAACTCCACTGCGTATACAATGTTCCACACATGAAATTGTTTCCTTATTGGAGAGGTGCATCGGGCTCACTTCCAACGAAGGCCTTCAGGATGATCGCTAGGAAGAAGATGAGCCACACATTCTGCTTTAACAACTATTGGACAGATTGTCATATTATTCTGAGCATGTTAGTATGCTGACGTCAGCATGTAGCTCAAAGCACTGCTGTGCCTTACTATATATAGAGGGGATATAGAGAGACCCTAACCCTATTAACCAGCAGCTGGCAAATTGCTATCGGTTATGTCCATCTGTAACTACACTCAGGCTAAAAACCCTGCTTGGAATACCATCAAAGTGATATTCTGCGTATTCAAACAAATGGATGCCCTGGGCTGAATGGGTATTGAAGTGATTGCTGAAGCCTGTTATTGCATAAAGACCTTTCATCTCGTGTGAATCCCCTGAAGACAAGACAACATACACACCCATTCTCAGTTAATATATCCCCTCTATCTCCATCTCTCATTTGCTCGTCAAGAAATATACATTGAGTTGGAGAGACAATTAACTGTCCACAGCAGGGTCGAGACATAGACGAGCAGAAGGCTCAAACGGCTCAGCTAATTTGTGCTGTTTTACCACTGACAAAGGCATTGTGACTAATTTGACAAAACAAGAGCTCCTCTCTTCAGTCTACCTCTGCCCTTTTTTTTACCAGCACGCTCTCCCTCTTTGCACCATCAAACGTCCTCTTGAAGCACCTCAGGGATAGCTATAGCAGCTTTGACGGATAGCTGCCTCTCATGTTGGCGTCAAAACGACAATGCAAAGGGCTTAAGCGCTATCCATAACAAGCCTGTGCGTGGTGTTTGTGTGTGTTTGCCTCCCAGATTAACGGTGCGTTTGCAGAACATCGTCCATCTGTGTAAGAGTGTGCAAAATTTTACCAAGGACCAAATCCCCTATGCTCATTCAAATGCTCAAAGCTCCACGTCCCATCTGGCCTTCCTGATCCAGCAGTTAGACTGGATCCTGCTCTTCCATCCTCTCTCTCTCTCTCTCTTGGTTGTCCATCGATTTTGATGATGACGTCCACTTTTAACCTTTTCGTAAAAAAAAAACATTTTAAATAAACAAAAACATACTTCTTCACTTACTTACTTTACTTTCCCTATCCTATCACATGGCTACCATAGCCCAAACAGCACAGCCACCTTCAACAGACCCAGGCTCTGTACAAACAAGCTCCAGGTAGTGACAATGCCGATTCTACAGATCCTATCATATGGCTAACACAGCCTAAAAACAGCATTGCCACCTTCAACAGACCCAGGCTCCGTACTAGTAAGCTCCAGGTAGTGACAATGCCCATACTACCCATCCCCATTGTTCCACGTCTATCTATGAGATTTAATGTGGCTATACAACCCAATCCTAGACCTACATAACCTCTGACAAGTAGGACATGTAAATGTGTCAGTAGACACTGTGGGCTCCACAGGAGTTTTCCTCCTGTCCCTCTTCTGCTGACTCCTGGCTGTCCTGTCCTCCTCCAGCCTACGGGTCCCCTCCTTACACACCTGCCACCATGTGGTGCGGTCAGCAGCAGTAACTTCCAGGTCCTCAGGGCTGATGTTACATTTCTTCAATGTGGTCTTCATCTGGTCCTTGTAGCGCTTTTTCTGCCCCCCAGCCGAACGTTGGCCATGACTTAACTGGCCGTACCACACTCTGCGGGGCAGTCGGTCCTGGGGCATTCTCACCACGTCCAAGCCATCTCAGCTGGTGTTGGGTGACCAGAGCCTCAATACTTCTACAGTTGGTCTTTGCGAAGATTTCAGAATGAGGAATATGATCACGCCAAGTGATGCCAAGGATACGCTGCAGACAGCGCATGTGAAAGTTCTCCAGGGACCTGAGGTGGCGGCTGTAAGTGACCCAAGCCCCACAGCCATACAGCAGAGTGCTGATACAGACAGCATGGTACAGAGACACCTTGGTGTGGAGGTTTAAGTCCTTGTTTTGAAAGACCCGGTGTCGTAGTCTACCAAAGGCAGCAGACGCTTGCCTGATGCGGTTCTGGACCTCTTCATCAATGCTGCAGTCATCGGAGAGCATACTCCCCAGGTATTTAAATGACGGTACCACTGATAGCTGTTCATTAGCAACAGTAAAGACAGGCATAGTGGAAGGGGGGCTGGCACTCCATTTAACCTCTGTTTTGGTGGTGTTGATGGTTAAACCCATCCTTCTGTATGCTTTGGCTGCAGCATTAAGGACAGGCTGGAGCTCTTCTGGAGAGTTAGGGGCCACTCACACTAGGGCCGCGGCCCCGTGCCAAAGCTCATTAGCATACTAAAGTCTAGAACGTTTGGCTAGTGTGACCATGCCAACTGTATTCCAGCACGGAACAGCCCCTTGGCCACGGCACACTTCTTTTTCCTCCCGTCAGCTGTCATAACTGCCTTTACGCATGGCGGTGGAGACGCACCCAAAACAACACACCACGGCCCGGTGATAAGGAAACAGTAGCCTACACTAAGGTTTAACAAGAAACTTTATAAAGACACTTAAAAAAACGATCTCTGCCCATACAAAAAGTTCTGACTTGGATTTGATGGAGCGATCGATGTGTATAAAACCATCCGGTACGTATGGTCTGATGACGGGCCGTAATATTAATAATTAACAGCGTGCTGCACAAATATGAGACTGTCCACCGCGACCTATTACGTCAAGGCTACATTTAAAAAAAAAAAAACAATATCTTAAGGATTCTCGTTGCTCTAATATGGAAGTGGAATATATGATGCAAATTTGGCCGGATGAAAATATTCACTAACAGTCGTATAGCCTACAAGTAGACTACGCTCCAAATCCTAAACGCGCACGGTGACGTAGGCAAGGTGCAATCGTGCCCAGGCCACGAGCAGTGTGATCACGGGCCAGTGGGGGGAGTGGGGAGGGGGGGGAATCGTGCTGAATCTTCCTGCAGCACGGAACAGGCAAACGGCCCTAGTGTGAGTGCGCCCTTAGCAACAAATGCGCAATCATCTGCATATTGCAGTTCAAGGATCCTTTCATCAAGCAGTTTGGTGGTAGCTTGGAATCTCTTGATATTAAAGAGGTTTCCATCCAGTCTGAAGTCTACATGCACACCACTGCTATTCTCAATCTCTTTATGGAGAGTAACACAGGAGGAAGGAATATGTTAAGGAGCACAGGTGCCAGCACACAGCCCTGCTTGACGCCTGTACGAACAGGGAAAGGAGCGGACTCTTTTCCTCCCATGGTCACTTTATCAGTCATATCATATCATGTTGGCGTCAAAACGACAATGCAAAGGGCTTAAGCGCTATCCATAACAAGCCTGTGCATGGTGTTTGTGTGTGTTTGCCTCCCAGATTAACGTTGCATTTGCAGAACCTCGTCCATCTGTGTTTACCAAGGACCAAATCCCCTATGCTCATTCAAATGCTCAAAGCTCCACGTCCCATCTGGCCTTCCTGATCCAGCAGTTAGACTGGATCCTGCTCTTCCATCCACATTGTTTTGTGTCTGAGCTGGAGGTGCTATTTTGTTTGGCAGCCATAGTGTCGGCATTACACATGCAAAAAAAGTTACTGTGAATGCTTATGCGCCTGAGGGTCGGACATCGGCTGAAGTTAAAAACAAATAAATAAATAAAAAGGTCAGTGTTACGACTGGGCAGAGAGGACACAGGTGCGGAGACAGTACCAGTTTAGGATGTTTTATTTGCTGGAAAAGCTGGGGGTTTGGGCTGTGATCCGGTGGGAGCTGGCTAGCATGGGGCTCCAGGGGGAGAGCAAAGGGGAAAGTCCAGGGAGACGAGCAAGAGTGGGCAGGCAGTGGGGTCCGGAGTGGAGAGCAGGCTGACGAGGGCTGGAGCTAGTGGCAGGAGTCAGGCCGGGAGAACTGAGGCAAAAAGAGACAGAAATTAGGCGACGGAAAAAACACAGTGGAAACTGTCAAAAATCAAGATGGCTGGAGAGTGACTGACTGGGTAAAACAGAGACTCCGGCCCTTTCCCAAATGACTCCCTATGCACTCCCACTCCGTGAGCGAGTGTGACTCGCTGTGGAGTCACCCTCGCGGCTGTGGGGTGCCACTCGATCATTAAGGGGAGGGTATAACAACGGCGCGGCTTTGGCAAGCCCTCGCCTCTGTCAGACGGAAACAGGAAGAAACCTGGAGACACTAGTTAACTGTTAAGTCTTTATTTCTCACCCTAAAATAGAATTCCACCACTTTTATATTTGACCTGAAACGATCTTTACATTCATAAGCTACGCATGTGAGAGTAAATGTAGTATTGAATAAAAACAAACTCACTCCCATGATTTTTTGGCTGCATAATTTATTTTGTGTTAAACATTTTGTAACTGCATATTCTTAATTTTACCAGCTCAGTCTGTAGTGGAGAAAACGGGTGAGTGCTTGATCCGCTGTTTAATTATCCTTTTAGTTTACATGCACAGCAGCATACTAAACCAGGGAAAAGAACAATAGTCTGCTAAAGCATGTATTCCACTTGTCATGATACGTTAATCTGCCATTTCGACCCGCGAATCGCGGCAGTTAATTAGCGTGCATAAATTATAATGCACTGCAAGGGTGGTCATAAATAAGAAAAGTCATGCGCTCCAGCTGACTGACGTCACCGCCGCTATTACTACCCCTCATTGGCTTTAACAGTAACACAAATCTTACTAACAATTTAAGGAAATAATAATCACTGTCCCTTATTAACTTGTGGGCATTTTCTTCATCTGCTTCGTTTTATCTTTTATCCACGCCTTGAAAATACACTAACGGTAGACAAGTGGCATAATCAAATCAACAAGTGTAAAACAACATGTTAATTCCAAAATTGTAGGCTACCCTCTGGTTCCGTCATTTAGGGCTATGCATAAAAATAATCAATCAAATGTCTGTTTGAGGTAAGAGAACGTTTCATTTATAATTCGGGAAACAAACTCCATGGAACTCTCATTTGTAAATTGGCTCTTCCATTCCGGACTTAATTGATTGGCGGACAACTGTGTCAAACGTAGGGCTGAGCCAACGTCGATGCAGACTCGGTGATCGAGGGCTTTATCACCCACTCACACTCGAGGCTCGATGGTTTGGGACGACACTCAATATGGCGGGCCCTCCTCGCGAACGCGCAAACGAAGGGATAGTGGATAGGGATAGGGTGTAGGGGGTGGATCTAGATTGGGCCTCCTACAGACCTGACTCCAACCCTGCAATCAGACCAGACAGACAGGGGTAAGGGGGAAAAAACACACAAAAAAAGCTACAGGTGTGGGGATTTAATTGACTTAATTGTTTACTAATGTTTCTGCGCAACAAACGTAATGATGATGATGATAATAATAATTTGCCTAATACAAAAGTTTTATTTCACCTTTCGGAAATAGTTGCCACGTACCTAAAAACAAAAAAATGTAAAAACAAAATAAAACGGGCATCTGCCGTAGAAAACAAAAAGTGACATACAAGTGTGACAAAACACTAAATACAGTATGAGAACCATATTTAAACTGTGCGCTCCTGTTTGCCAGAAGAAGGAATAGAAAACAGCATCAAACATATTTTGCCTTATAAACCTTTTTTTTATGTATGAGAATAAATTCCATAAAGTGCAAATAGTTGAATGAATAAAAAACAAAACACCACTACACACCGTGGGAATTAATATATTCTTCTGGGGAAGACAGGAAAATGTTTAGTTTGTTGACTCAGTTTGATCTTTAGAAATGCTAAAAAGGCACAAAAAAACAGCCTGCTGCTACTTTATATTGTACAAGGTATAAAGTAGCTGTGTTTCTTTGCTCTCATCAACAGTCTAATTACATTAACAAGGGTATTGCTGCTGTGTAGTAACAAAACATACAAGTGATGAAGGACAAGATGAAGGCATACTGAAGTTTGTAAATGCTTAAAAATTTGCCAAAGTTTTACTGTCGAAACAAAAAAAACATGAACTCTCAAGTTGAACATGAATAAAATATCAATCAAAAGCCAACACAAAAAGGAGCACAAAAACAAAGGGGGGAATATATATAGATTTTTTTCACCCCAAAAATTCTCAGACTGTTTCATTTTTTGTTGTTGCTTTTTCTCGTCTGAATTGAGTGAGCACGATGCAATGTTTGGCTCCGTTTGCAGGATAATGGGGTTGGACATGCACAAGGCCATGAGGACAAGTCGACTTATTGATGGCCTCGACCCCAGTGACTCATGCAGGTCAATATAAAATGACCAAGGTGCAGGAGTTTCCTCACAGATTCAGTTGGGTGCCTTCGTTCCTGTTGCAAACAATTGCATGTTAGTAATCTCTGTTGAGCACTTTAAAACAGCATTAATCTTGCATTTCCTTTTTCAGGTTATCCCATTTCTTGGAGTAAACAGCACATGAGCACAAATCCGGGTTTAATCAATATTTTCGTACTGAATTTCTTTGTACTCTGAGAAGAAATGTAGGACTTCCTCACACCATGCGTACGCACAAATGAAGGTTTGACTTTAAAAAAATGTAAACACACCTTTTAAACTAAATATATATTCAAAACACATTAGTTGAAAAGAGCTTATAGGATTTGTTTTAAACTGTTCATTTAATAATGCATTGGCTAAATCTATTGAATAACCATTAAATTGATGCACTTTCATCCTCGTAAATTATTCATTAACATATTCTTCTATAACAGCTGAGTTCACAGTCCTAGCTTGCAATGCAGCAGTAAAACTATCCATATTTGGTTTGCATTGTTCATGTGTTCTGGTTACGCAATTGAAAATGTAATCTTAGAATTACTAAATATGAATGACTTTTGGTGAGTTTCATCACTTTGGCCCATGTGTTGGCAATATGCCACTGATGGACTTTAATTAATCCAGCCATGTCATTTATCATGGACTGATCAGGTGGGCCCATCCTTTAATTTTTTATTAAATGTTATCTCTTTTATGCTTCAACTTTAATATCGACAGTCCTTGTCTCTTGCGAAACAATCTTTACCGCCTCCATTATTGCATCTTAGTTTTATTTTTTTTAACCACCGTGACCCCCAAGGAAACACTTTGGCAAAAATAGCTTTTTGTGGCGGCTATTTCTTCAGGTGTGAATCTCTTCTTTTCTACTCTAGGGAGTATGCTTCTCGATAAACTTCACCGTTGTATTCTTGACACGCCTTGGCAAGTTATCCAGAATCACTGACTCCACCTTTTAATCGGAGCTCACAGCTCAGCAACACAACACAAAAGAGCTGCGCAACAACCTGCTATAATGTTTTTTTTACAGTTCAGTGCACAGTAATTGAAGCAGCCTGGAATGCTTAATAAGTGGGCTGCTTCATTCATTTGCATCTGTTTACAGAAATACTTTTTTTTGTAAGGAGTGTAAAAGTTTAACCAAAAGTATTCTAAAAGCTACTCTTTTTGTTGAGCTGACAGCACAAACCCAACCCGATCCTGGTGTAAACTTGCTGTCCCAAATGTGTCCCTCTCTCGCACACGCCTTGTTCATTTTCTCTTAGCCAAATACATCATATATTCAGCAATATGTCAACGAGCCAATCACAATGAGCCAATCACATTGTCAAAATGGTCCTATCATTAGGAATGTAGTACTTGAATGCGCGGCCAACTGCTAGGATATAAAATTAAAGAGGAGGCCAAAGAACTGAACTGATGCAACAAAAACCAACATAGTAGGGCACTTGACAAATACAATAATGCAGCTGCCTGTCTATTTTCTCAGAGTTTTTGTCTTTTTAACGTTGCCCTTTGAAGAATTAATCGAAATAAAAGTTGCCAAACTATGTCTGTCTCTATTTCTGTCCATACCAAGATGGGAGTAACACAGGTAACAGTTTGTACACTGGTTTTTACTGTACTGATCACCTGCAGACTAAAGAGGGAAAGGCTTGGATAGACTGAGCCAAGGAGGGCAACAATATTTATGACGAAATCATGCTGAAAGAGTTAATGAGAGAGGAAGGAAAGAACCGCATACTGAAAGGCAAGAAGAAGTTTAAAGATCTCCTATTTTACTACTTTTCTGGTCTTAATTTCTTGTTAAAAACTGCTATAGAGCAACCTGACACGAATCACATCACAAAAAACCATGTAGATTTTCGGGACACTCTTCCTCTCACCCTAGCGAGCACAGCAGTCTGCTCCACACACTAGCTGCATTCCAATAGTAGTTGCACATCCCCTCGTTCACCTCCCCTCAGCCCTTGGTATGACGTAACAGCATACGTTGCACGGAGGGAACTTGGAGACCGGAGGGAGACTGGGCGGGGGAGGAGCGGGGGATACAAATGGAACCCACTTGCCCACTTGCCCTTGTAGTCGCAATGGACCGTCAGTTACATAGTAGTTCTGAATGCAAATAATACAGAATTATAACATTCTGCTAAGGTAGTCTATGTTGCAGAAAGCCATTTCCATAGCATAACAAACATTGAATTTCGACAGGGTAACTCAGATTATCAAGATATTGTTACTTACACATGTAAATTGTTTGCTCCGACATATTTTCTTATTTATGTTAGTTTCAACCAAAAACATTTGTTTTAAATAGTCCTCTAATTGGCAGCCGTCGGTGTTATAGCAGCAATGTGTAAACTGCAATACATTCACTGGATTGTTCGTATGGAAATAGGATAGCCTAATCGAGGCGTTTTGGAATATATTTATATAGGCTATATATAGTTGTCCTGCGGGTGGCCGCGATGTCCCTAAAAGCATACAGTCTACCGGAAAATAAAAGGAGAAGAAGAAGAAGACGAACTGCAATGCACTGTGGGTGATATCCACCTCGGAGTGACCATCCATGTTGACTTGATCACTCAGCCCTCCGAGGGTCTATCTCACGAAGTTCACTTCAGTTTCCAGACTATTGGAACGACACTTAAGATGGCAGCGGGGATTCCCCTGAGGGCAAGTGCCTAGGGAAAGTGAACGAGGGCCTGTTGAACGGGTATTGGAATGCACCCACTGATTTGAGCTTCTCCGCCCCTCCCCCCTCCTGCAAACCCCACTCCGTTGTGATTGGTTACCTTCCTTCCGGAACATTTCCAGCAGCGCGGGGAGATTTCTGAGAGAGGAAGGTGGGGGAATGGCCGGAGCTTGCCTGTGCAGCATTACCATGTATGGAAACATCCGGGGACGTGACGACACGATACCCGGAAATTTGAACAAGTGAATTCTCGACCGGCTGCCCTAGTGTTTAGTGCTCTGCATAACCACCCCAGACGGTAAGCAGGGAATACGTCTAAATGCATGTACGTAATTATTTGATACGCTAGTATGGTTAAACATGACTATAAATCATTATAACAACGTTTATAGGTCATAAAAGTCAAAAAGTATCATAGGTCCTCTTTAAAGAATTCTGGTCCACCTCTGAACAAAACTCTAACAGAACAACAATCAAAATAGACCTAGAACACAGACAATATCCCAGAAGCTCTAGCTCATGAAGATGTCCTCATCTGACAACACAACCTAGCCCTTCAGGAAATCATGGATTCTCTCAAGTGACTCCCTGACCCTTACAGCGTGGCTCAGATAGCAATCAGGCAGAACACATATTTACACACATCTCCCTTACTCCCCTCTGAGTTCTACTGTGCCCTCTAGCACCTTGACCTTCCA
Organism: Ammodytes marinus; assembly: GCF_949987685.1. Classification (NCBI taxonomy): domain Eukaryota; kingdom Metazoa; phylum Chordata; class Actinopteri; order Uranoscopiformes; family Ammodytidae; genus Ammodytes; species Ammodytes marinus. The sequence continues at coordinate 6,790,532 of NC_137213.1, forward strand.
CAGGCATTGCTAACTCCTCAGCCCAGGGAGCTTCACGTGCAAACCTTAAGAGATTTAAAGACATGCAAGTAATTCCTTATTCAGTATTTCCTTGTTTTGGAGCAGCAGCTTTTAGGTAACACTACCTGCAAGGTCTAAGATAACACACCTCATGGGGTTACTCAGGGGAAGTGCATTAGCTCAGGCATCAGCTGTGTCAGAGGGTCGACTCATAGCTAACCACTCTTGTGCTGGCTTTATAGACAAAATGAAAAAGGTTTCAGATCATCTGTCGAGGTGGTTTGACATTGCTCAGTGTATTTCACAGTATCTCTCGTACAGGGCTCTCGACTCCAGACACAGCTGCTTTCGCCCACTTGCTCTTCTCTTCCGTCAAGAACGGGTTGAAGTCCTTGGGCAGTGTTGTGCCTGAAAGCGTTCAAGCGTTCATATTTTGGGTGAACGTGAACTGAATATGTATTTCTGCCTGATGAACGTTATTGCGAACGCGTTCATTCTGGCGTTTGTGAACGGCGCTCTTATAGTCATTCAATCGTTCATCAAGTGCCAGATTTCCATAGAAAACCCCACTAATAGACAGCGCCTTAATATGTAGCGGAAAAACACCCAATCTGGCAACACCTGCCACCACAGCGTCGCACCGCCGCTGCGTCATCAAAATGCGAAACACCGCGGCAAAACACAAAAACAAATGAATGCAGCAGCACTTACTCAGACCATGGACCTATCCTCAGGCTCTACATCTTCTTCGTATGATTGTTACCTACCTCAGATTGTGTTAATGTTAATAATGATGTCAACACATCTTCTGGACTTTGTTGTTAACAGTATACTGCAGTTTAGAATGGTCTCCTTGAGGGTTTACTATTTTAAGTTGGAATTTGTTTGTAGAACCTGCCTGGTATATTATTCCAGTATCGCTTTCTTTGAATGAAATTTCATGTGAATTGTTTCCAGGTTTGGAAAATTATAAAAATGGAAAAACATTTGCACCTTAACCGTTTTTGTTTGAATAATTCCTCATTAAAAAGACCATCAAACAGCAACTTTTTCCTCATATTTTTGAGAATATACTGTAGGGGTAAAAGCTGCAGCTGGCTTCTAGTGTGGACTGAATGTTGTTGAAATAATTTCTGTTTGTGGTTCTATATGGTATGTGGCAATTATTTAGAAAAATAATAGCCTGCAGCAACATATTGAAGAAGAAAAATAACTATGAACTAGTTCATTTTTGGACTGTGAACTTAGTTCATAATTTTTAACCATGAACTATGAACTGAACTAGTTCATGTAGAAAAAGAACTTTCCCAACACTGTCCTTGGGTTGGTTGCCACTGTGATTGCTACTTTCAGGGCTCCCGACTACTACTTGTTGGATTCTCAGATTTGTTTCCTGTGTCATTGAGGTTAACTAATGCATGCTACCTCTTCACCTGAATTCTAAGCTGCTTTGCCTTTTTTTTGTATCTCCCTTTCTCCCTCGGTCACGTCCATTAATCCCTACTCCCCAACTAAACTTCATAGTGTCTGCTAGTCTCTGTTCTGTGTTTAGGTATTTTTCTATAACAAAACCCTGACTAGACTGGCTGCTGATCGATACTTACAGCTGTCATTTAGCTTAAAGGGGACATATTATGCAAAAACTCGGGTTTAAATGTGTATTTCCGAGGTCTACTAGAAAAGGTTTTAATGGTCTATTGTACAAAAAGCCCATTAGTTTTCTACCAATGCCCATTTCTTCATTGCCTTTTCAGGCCTTTTTTGGCCTCTCCCTAAAAAATTTGGTTTTGACATCTACCCCCCTCCTATCTACATGGGCGTGCATGCACCGCCCTGCTCATTTACTCTATACCTACCTATATGGGCATGGCACACGCCCAGCTGTCAGTTTTGTTTACTTTTGGCCAATGCAGCATGGAGATCGATGTTACCATGTTTACCTTCATTTCTACAGCAAATATCAGCACACTTATCACTTCTAAACCAAAAGCTTTACAACTGAACCTGGTCAGGCAGGAGTCTGAGCTGAAAACTGTGAAAATTGCATCAAGATTTCTGGTTTCCCTGACATTATCCTCAGGTAAATACAGTTTAAATATGTCACAGTCAGTAACAGAATATGAGCTAAGTATTTATGAATAAACTCTCTAAACTTGTAACATACAACGTTTTATGTATGTCTCTACAGGTTAAACTGGGGAATGATCTACAACCCAGTGGAGTGAAAAAGCTTTGGTTGTGAAGCCATGCTGTAAATGTACAGTAACGTGGCAGGAAAGGAATGTATCATGTCAAGATCCACTGGAAAGACATTATCTTTTGTAAAAAAAAAATATATAGAAACAATTACAGTATCTAGTAGGTAATGTATCATTTGTATTGTGATCACTCATTTATAATAAAGTTTTACTGTTAAAACATGTATTGTGTTGCTTACTGTCACTGTTTGCTTCGTGTAGTAAAGGATTACTTGAAACTCACATTTTCATAGTCAGGATGTTGGACTAGTTTTCAGACCGATCTACATGCATTGACTTATACGTTTTTTAATTCAACCCTTTATCTGAAGATGTTTTCTTTGAAACAGTATCATTACATTTTAAAATGACCAAAACCATACTTAAAAATAAAGCAGTTTATTCATAGCCAGTGAAATGGAAATATAAAGTGTACATAATTCAAACAGAAGCAAAGCCATATTGTATGTAACTGTCCAGTTGTTGCTGGTGGGCCCTGAAGAAGACCACCTGTTCCACCCAGTGAACAGTCCTCTGATGGAACAGATAGTGTGACAGTCCTTGTGGGTCAACGCTCCGTCAGGTCACCCAGATAGCTGTGAAACATGGCACATTCAATGTTACATCATGTGTAGCCTACATACATGATACATCTGTAGTTATGGCAAAGCTACAAACTAATGAAAATATATTTTTTCTTCCATTATTAAATAAGATGGGCCACTAATAAGTTCAGTATAGCCCTTGCTCAAGAAGAAACGAGTTCTGAGTGATACTGTGTGCTTTTTGAAATATAATGGACAGGAAACAAACAGCAGCAGAGGCAACTTACAGTAGGCTATTCCTGTCTATTATATGACACTGGAGATGTAATAGGCCTACTGCTGCATGTACCACGACTGCTTGCATAACTACACACTGTCAACAACAAACAAATACTCTTCAGTTTCCAACACACCATACAGTTTCACCGTGTTTTCACACAGGGGCTGTCACGGACAGACTCACAGATCTAACCGTTAGCATAAAAGCTAACGGGCGCTAACGCTAACGCTAACTACTTAACCCAGAGACATTCTCTCGTTTCAGTCGGCGTTGGTTATTATAGGAGGGATAAATTAAAGCACATTACACACATTGAACTCATAAACGGACAGATTTGTTTTTAAATAGGACTACTTACATTTCCAGAGGAGAGATGGTGTCTCTCTGTCTTCCAGGCACAATCTCCTCCACACTCCAGTATAACAGCAGATCACACTAGATTGCCAACCTTTGCTGGGCATAGCCAAACAAAAAATCCATTCAGCCCCGGTCTGCTTCGAGGCTGGGGTGTGATGGTAGCTTGAGGATGAGCTAACACTGCAGCTTGCTTCTCCTCTGTTGTTGCATGAGCGAGTGGAGGCTCAGCTGTGTGTGATTACCAACGGGGCGTCTTGATTTGCCAATCAACTACCGAGTTTCTGGTAAGCTTTCCCGTGGGAGTATTTATGGTAATGAAAACCGACCGGTTTCGTCACCAGTCTGTGTTTTTTGGAAGAAACCTTCAAATCCCCCTTTTTTCGAAAAAAGCATCCCTGAAGAAACTGACACATTTGTTTTTTTGAAGCTTGTGTGTGCTGGTAGAGACCCCAATAACCTAAAAGGGTGCCCAAACACCTGCAATGTTTTGTTTTTCATAATATGTCCCCTTTAATGCATGTAGTGGCGACTGGTCATTAGGGGCACCCTCTAGGGGTAGTATAGCGCAACTGCGGTCAAAATCTCTGCTCTTCCTTTTTTTACGGTTACGGCCTCCACACACATCCTACCTCTACTGCGCGTCTACCTCGCGTCTGCGTCTGACTTTTTGTCACTGACCTTGTAATCAACCTAGAGCGGGCACACATCCAACCTCAGACACACTGCTGATGCGCATCGGAGGCACGTCTGCAGCGACGCTCCCGTTTACCTCAGGAGGCTCGCCTATTTTTTTCTGACAGCTGCGCGTCTCTCTCGGGTCTCTCTGCTTTAACTGATAGAGAAATACTCTGCTGCGAGTCATATTGACTTCATACCGGCAGCTTTCACTGTAGTTTCACCATTTCCTGGTGTGTCCCTTTCAAAATAAGACTTCCAACCAGCGAAAACATTAAAAAAAAAAAAAAAAAAGGCAATGGGGCGCGCGGATTACTGTCCAGACTCAATATTAGACTCAATATAAATCATATGCATCATAAATGACAGGAAAGAACTTCATTTTTAATGGGAATTATCTATGAAAACTCTATGTAGAAAGAAAAGGCTTTTAGAAGCAATGCTGCAGCAGCAGCAGCAGCTGCTGAGACGTTCCATGTGTGTCCGAGAAAAGTCTGAGAGAGGCAGCAGTAAGGTAAGGCGACGCGCTCCAGAGGTAGACGCAGGATGTGTGCAGAGGCCGTTAGCCTTGTACATGGAAAAATGTACATTGTTTAAGGATCCAGAAATGTTTGTTAAAGTTCACACCCCTATCCCTGTTGATTGTAGGCTAGACAATTCTAAGTTTTTTAACTGTTTTGATCCATAGTCAATCATGAATTTGTATCATTTCAGAGAACACATAAGATCAGAAAACTGAAGTTGTCAGGGACTTTAATAAAGTTCAGTGATTCCTCCAGTCACACACAAACTGATCCAAACAGGGATAATGCTCCAATTTAAATATTGAAACTGATAGGTATATTGGGAGTGACATTTGATGAAAAGGTCAGCCATCAGTTTCATTAATCAATGTTGCCTCTTTTTATCGCTTGTGACCTGATGCCACTCTTTGCCGTTCTGACTGTCATGTTTGTATTTCCAAGACTTTGATCTGGTCAAACAGTTTAAAAAAACTACCACCGGCACCTACGATCCCCAAATCCTAAAGGATTGGACACTGATGTCTGCCCCAGGGGATAGAGACCAGATTCACATTCATACCCATATGCCTTTTGTTCTGGTTGACTGATTAGCAGGTCTGAAGCCCGGGAACTATATCACCTCTCCAGAGACTTATTACACCTGTAAAATCGGGCTGAATCATGTGTTCACTTACTAACAGTGCTTGTATTAAAATAAAACTGCACTGCAACTGATAGCACTTTATACTGCAAACAGTATACAGACCTTTTGTGAGACAGCAGAAAACAAGTCCCACCCCTCGTGCCACCGAACTAATATACAACATGGGAAACTATGAAAAAGTCATATCCAGACTCTGGAAACCAAGAAGACTTATACAATAGTCAATGACTGATCTAGCACATTATATAAAATGAATTTTCTTAGTACTTACATAACTTTTTTTCTCCACTGATAACCTGACTATTTGTTATATGCCTTTAGTGACACGATTAATTTCAGATTCTGTATGATTTTTTTTTGAACAGGTATCTGTGGATATGAAGTGGGGTAAAAGAGTGGTGGGTATTCATATTCTCGAAATGCTCTGAGAAATGTCCTATAACGGATGCTGTTAGACAAAAATAACTAAAAAAGTATTTCATTAATTTTCTGACTTATCGACAAACTGTCCAACAGCTTTTAGCTCTCCTGTTGTTGCCATAAAACTGTTTTCAGCAATAACAACAATACAGAGAAATGGAGGAAAACGTGAATTTATTCATGTATTATTCATTGGTCTGTAACAGCTCACAAATCTCAGTTTGCCAAATCACATTAGTGTTAGGAGAATCCAGCAGGTGGCCTCAGCTCCCAGGAGCCGCAAATTATGCAGCAAGATGCATCCAAAAATAGACAGGCATACTGTATATTTGAAAATACTCCCTTTTCATGATAAAAAAAACAATATATATATAAAATAATTGACTCTCTGGAGGAAAGTGTTACATTATAGCTGATGTAAGATACATTTAAAAATCTTCAACTATAAAAGGAGGCAGAGACCGTCAGTATAATGAAGTATAATTGCTGTTAATTCTGGAATATGATCTTCTCCCAAGTGAGCCTCGTCTTTGTGTGCAATTAAAAAGCATTGTGTAAACAGTGTAGCTTTGATATTGTTGTTGTTGATCATTGGACCTCATCTTTTAATATCATCTTAATTGTTCACTGGAAACTGAGTGTGTGTGTGTGTGTGTGTGTGTGTGTGTGTGTGTGTGTGTGTGTGTGTGTGTGTGTGTGTGTATTATGGTAACTGATGTATAAACAAATACCTTCTGGTTATTGTGAGTGAAAAATCAGTTTGGACTGTCATAAAAGTTTCATTACAGCAACATTGCAGCATTCACGAGTCTTAGGCCGGTCATATGTCGGTGCTTATGGATATATTTGTGTATTTCATGAGATTGTATATCATGTATGGATACGATATTTAGCAAGGATTTTTTACCCTTAGGTGCTCTTGGGGACGTTTTTGTCCTTTCGCACTTTTTTTACGCTCTTTTTCGTCTATAACTTTGGCTGTGCTTATGTTAACTGAAATATTTTTGGCCAGGGATTTTTTTTTTTCAAATATTTTGTGAATTTCTACTCAGCAACTTTGTACCATCTATTATAAAGGCTGTACACTTTTTTGTTACACTCAGCTCCCTAAGGACGTTTTTGTCCCCTATTGACTCCCATTCAAAATGGCCTTTTTTCACCAATTTGATCCTGCTGTCATTACAGCATAAAATATTTTTTTCAATGATTTTATGCTTTCATCGTCAACATAAAGCATCAAAATGTATCATTTTCAACACCTTCACAATTTTGAACCATTTCCCTATATTTGGCATAGGGTTGAATTACAAGCAATTTTCCAGGTTGTCGGTCCTGCCCCCCACAGTGCAATAGAAAAAAAAATTAAACCTAAATGGTGTGAGTGTGTTGGTAGGGATGCTAGTGTGTGGTGCATATGTGTGTATTGAGAAAATATAGTGTGTGTGTTTGTGTACACACAGCCAAACTTTACAAACTCAAACGTGTATGGAAAAAATGGCCCAATTTAAACTTTATTTTCTCAAACCATAGCCATGATGACAAACACATGTAAATTTGATGATATTAGGCAATAATCCAACACTTAAGACACCAAAATTGCTTTTTTAGCCCTATCTAGCTCAATCATTTATTTCCTCCTGGTTTTTTTTGAGGATGAAATATGCTCCCTAAAACCATTTTTGTACTTTTTTGTAATTTTTTAGAGTTGCAGGCCTAAACATAATAAATATGAGAAATTAATGGAAAGGGTGGATCCATATGGATACCTTAGGGTTGTGTCTGTGTGTGTGTGGTGAAATTACTGTGTGTGTGTGTGTGTGTGTGTGTGTGTGTGTGTATGTGTGTGTGTCTTTGTGCGCATGCATATGTGTGCAGCTGTAAGGTGCAATTTGTGGGTTTTCAGGTGGCTGCAGGTTCACTTTGTTACTTTAGTACTTTGTTGACATCATCAAAGAAACTGGAATTAAAAGGTCAAAAGCAACTGACAATGAATGAATATTTGATATATATGTAAAGAGGTCAAGTGGGTTGAAAGGTTTTCAAAAAAAAAGTAGAAAAAAATATTACTGTATAATGTTTTTAGGGCAGTTTATAGGGAGAGGATGAGTGTGAGTATTTATTTGCATCTGTGACTGCACAAATACTAAACATGTATCAAAAGCAGTTTTATTGCAAATCATTAACATATCCTAGAGTCTGATTATCCCACTCAAAAAAATCCACTTTGCATCTATTATATGAGAGATGTTTCAATGATTGTGTTTTTTTTAAATAAAAATGGCTCACGTCATCACATAAGCTTGCATGTAAAGGGTTAAAAGCAATTACAAATGAATGAATATTTGATATGTATGTAAAGAGGTCAAGTGGGATAAAATGTTTGTAAAAAAAAAGTAGAAAAAAATATTACTGTATACTGTTTTTATGGCAGTTTATAGGGAGAGGACATTTTTGTCCTCTAGGGAGCTGAGTGTGAGTATTTATTTGCATCTGTGACTGCACAAATACTAAACATGTATCAAAAGCAGTTTTATTGCAAATCATTAACATATCCTAGAGTCTGATTATCCCACTCAAAAAAATCCACTTTGCATCCATTATATGAGAAATGTTTCAATTATTGTGTTTTTTTTTAATAAAAATGGCTCACGTCATCATATAAGCTTGCATGTAAAGGGTTAAAAGCAATTACAAATGAATGAATATTTGATATGTATGTAAAGAGGTCAAGTGGGATAAAAGGTTTGTAAAAAAAAAAGTAGAAAAAAATATTACTGTATAATGTTTTTATGGCAGTTTATAGGGAGAGGACGTTTTTGTCCTCTAGGGAGCTGAGTGTAACTAAAAAGTTAAGGATACCCAAGGGTTAAAAAAACACATGGATTGCATTTGTATTGTCAGCCTGGGTGCTATTTTATTTATCTATTTAATCCTTAACTCTTATATATAATTATATTAAATATGTTGTGTTTTTTTATGTCTTGGTTTGTATGAGGAGTACAAACAATGTGATGTGCCACCCTGCTGGCATCCTGACCATATTGGAACCACACAGTTAATGTTTTACACATTATTAAAGGGACAGAATCCCAATATGCCAATTTATTTTGGCTTTCTTCTGTGATGAGTAAAGACAGTGTAGTGAATTTGTGTATGTCATTGACTTCAGTGGATGGACTGCCTTGTAAACTTTTCTCACAGATTGACTTGTCATGTAATACACTTGATTCCAGATTAAGAAATTGCACAGAGAAAATAATTTACCAATCTGACCCTAAATTTTGGACGACCATGATAATAGATGTGAACGTAAGAAATACTTAGATTCAAACGGCACCTAAATCCCACAGTTGTCTAGCCTGTCTATCAGTCACACACTCTCAGAAGCTGCAAAAATGATTTATTTTTTTCTCTGACTGTGTGACTTTTCTAGCCTCTCATCCTCACGGTTCTTGGCTGTTTTGACAGCCGATCCGGGCTGCAGGTCAGCTACCACAGCCGAAGGAGTGAGACTATTTGCACTCATTTTCACTTGTCGGGAATTCATTTCCTCTGGGGGCACCAGGGCGCGATACATGAGCCTCAAGGAACTCCTCTAGGTTAAGCCGAAGTTCACTAACTTTAACAGACACACTTTACACTGACTTGAAGAACGAACTTGCCAGCCTGGCAAGAATAAAGCTACAAACATCCCATGATGCAACGCTCTTTGTGGGCGACATTATTTACATCTGAAAAGAAAATCTGAGGTGTTTAATTGCAGAAAATTATCTAGTCCGTGACTACAATAATCTTTGACTGGGGCCAATACTGTATTTTTAGAATGCTGACTTTGCACCATTTGGCACTCCACATTTTTAATATGTGGACATCTTCTCCGATCCCAGATACCAAACAAAAAAGATACAAGAATCTTGTCCAATCAGATTAATCTATTAATCATACCTATTGTTTGTTTCTTAAAAACTGCTTCAGTAAATGTCTTTCTATTTAAAGGAGCACTCTGCTGATTTTACACATGAACTTCAGGTTAGCGGAGTCATGAGGAGTATGCGACAGCCTGTGATGGCAGCTGAATGATATACTTTGTAGCTAACACACCAGACTTAACATTTGAACTGAGTGTCTGTGGTACAAACTGAAGGTGTGGAGTTTGATCGATGTGGGAAAAATATTCTCCAGGGAATGTCTAACTAAATATGCTTTTGAGTTGCATTATGGCACTTGAAGGATCCAGCTTTTTTTTGGAGGTTGACCTCATATTAAGAACTGTAATTTAGCGTATCTTAACTTTTGCTTAGTGCAATTCTACATTGTTGGAATGTATTTTTAAGGTAGTAATCCAACCCAATCGTGTTGTCTCTGGTTCAAATTACAGTGAGAACACTCATGAACAGTCAGTTCCATGCCAAGTAGAGGCTTGTTTCCATACAGTATATGTCCCTTTCCCTTTGAGGACTTGTCTCTTGTCATCTGAGGCTGAGATGGAGCATGTCACCACGAGAGACGGCACCAGGCCTTATCAGGCAAACATGATATTCTCCTGGGCTGACATCTCCACAGCAGCTGGAGTGTAAATTATTTAAACATTATTATTCTGTGTTTCACAGTCACATCAGTTTCCTCATTATTGGCTGAAGAGTGGGTAGAAAGAATATGTTATACGATGGTAGATAGATACCTCTGCGGTATGAAGTCCTCTGACCTCCTGCTTGGGAAAAAACAGTTGCTAATGTGGGAAAAAATGTATTGGGCAGTCCGAGCACACAAGGAAAGAAAAACCACACATGAATTTTTAACTGAATGGAATAAGGCCTCTACTCTGACCTCTAGCACAGAAGCAGCTGGAGTGTAAATTATTGAGTAAAAGTAATGTGCCAGCATCCCACTGTCAAGCCTTGCGCTTTCAATAACCATAACCACCATACTATTAAATAGTTCATAAGCTTCACCAAACTAACCAGAATGAGAGAAATTTACAAGTTTTTTTCCAACATGTGCATCATCCATATTTACACATGGGTCTGTATTAGACATGCAGTCTAACTCTGGGACTCAAACTTATTCAAACAGACAATAGTAATGTAGCCTAGCCCATGGAGTATCCATAATCTCACACAGATGGACTTGTTTAAAACATACTCCACTGTCATTGGCTTACAATAAAATTACATTTCTACTAGGGCTGTCAAAATTAACGCATTAACGCAGGGTGATTAATTTCTGGAATTATCGGCGTTAATTTTTTTTACGCATTTAACGCATGTGCAGAATGATCCGCCCCGTACATCCCACCGGCTCTGTACTACAGTCACTCTATAGTTGTGGCTGACCCAGGATCAGTAGCTGTGCGCAGCCAAACATAACAGCATGTTAGCCCGTGCCGTGTTTTAAAGTTTTAAACTGCTAACGTCACGTCTGTGTCGGGGGCAGATAGTATATACTGTAAAATCAACTGCTGCGGGTGGCAGTTGATGTCGGGAGCAACAGGAGGAGAAACATTGTCCGCTCTGTTCAGAGCCCGCGAGGACACAAACGTCTGCAGTTTTCAGAGGTGTGTGTGATCAGACATCAACATAAGGTCGGCTTGCTGGCACACATGAACAGTCCCCTATTAAGCGGTCGCGCGTACAAACGCACCCACGCACGCACACACACACCACGGACTGTAATCAAGTTGTATTCAATAATGCACAACCTATAGATTCACCAAATAAATGCCATTCTATAGTCTATCCTATATTTGCCCAAATAGTAAAGAGACAGACCAATTGAATTATGGTTTGGTAGGTAGGCCTATATATTTTAGTTTGATTTAAATGTATTTTCAGTATTAAAACCATCATTTGGATTTTCAATTAATAAACATACTAATTTTAAATGTAGATATCCACCTTTTGTCATTTATCTCTCCGTTCATACAACAATATACAGAGAAAATTCAAATTTTTCGGACATATTTCGAATGGTAAAATTAATCGTGATCAATCCACAGAATCCTGTGATTAATCTGATTAAAAATTGTAATCGTTTGACAGCCCTAATTTCTACAATTACCACGATGCTTTACTGTGTGCTTCTACCAAAGGGTTATTAACAATGAAACTTAATATATGCTGTGTAATTAAGCTTCCTGCTCTCCAGACACCAAGAGAAACAATGTGTATATTAGAAACATGGTCAGCTTGATCCCAGCCACCCTCAAATATCAGTATATTGCAATATTTATGTGCGCTAAGCTTCACAAAGAACAATGTTAGCTAGAAAAAAAACATCACTCATGTCAAGTGGACCCAGTGAGTCATGGTGTGTACACAGGAGAGCAATCAAGCTCGGAGATGTAACAATTTTAGAAAAAATGTAATAATACCCATTTTTTGTTTCATCAGTAAGTGAAGTGGCCTGAGAATAACTCCATCACTGTGCTCTCTCTGTGTTGCCACCGATCATGAAAAATGTGGCCAATTAGAGCCTCGCTCTGTTTCTCCGTGCTGATTGGTTGAAGGGCCGTCCCTACAGCTTGGTACTATTGTTGTTGCGTCAGTAGCATGAGTGTTCACAAGCAGTGACAGTGACAGTTTCCTTGTTTTTCCACCCAACCACAAGTGACTCTGGGCAGGGGCTTAAATTCATCTTGTATTATAATAATATAAACTTTATGTATTTTATAAATCAATACACTTTTAATGAGAGTTGTGTTTTTTTATTCTGCTCACCCCTGATTTTAACAGAACCTGTGTAAGTATTTTCTTTTTGGGGGGAGGAGGGGTCCTATGGGCTACTTTTCTAGGTGGGGTCCCATGGGCTACTTTTCTAGGTGGTGTTAAACCTTTCTAATGTAAAACTGTTATTTTAGTTGTATCCTCAATTTAAATCTAGTTTGTTTTTTCTAACCTGCCCCACAAGTAATGTACTTGCTGAAGGTACATGAATGCCTATGACTCTCGTTTGGAGGGTGGAGCTACAGGAGGGAGTGCGTTGTGGAGAGGTACCAGAGAAATAACAGGAGAGGAGCGGTTGAAGTGTTTGGATTCAAGAATCTGATGGAACTCTCTCTCTCTCTCCTGCTCTTTTTTCAAAAGTTACCAACTGTGTCACCCATACTTGGGGTGACAAGACTGGGGTGAAGTAAGCATTAGGTTGGATATTCACACCGGATCTAGCAGCATCTTGTTACTCCGGTTGTAGTCTGGCATGACCACTTCCGCCAGCGTCTATTCGCTTGCGTCGAAAAGCTACGCAGCCCCCGGTTGCTGGCTTTCCCCTATTGTGATCCCCCTCAAATTCGGAAACTATTCGCTCAGTCAACCCGTGTGCTTATGTGCAGCGCTCTCTCTCTCTCACACACACACACACACACACACACACACAGGGTGTGAGAAGTCACATTACTGTAGACAGATATAAAGTGTGGCGATACTTCGGGATAATAATATTGGCGGCGGCGGTCCGGGATGCATCCTAGCTTAGCCTAGCTGTCCAACTTCATTGTACAACTACCCCCGGGCAGAAATACCCTCATAAACTCTGGAAAATGAAGCGTGGGGGTTTGAATTGAGCACCGGACCTTATAACCAGCTAGATTAAGATCCGCCGTTCCCTTTCTTTGGTGAATTAGGGACTATGCAGCGGTGTTTTAGCGACGGGGAAAGATTCCAACGGCTTCCACTATCACCTAGCAACTCTTACGGCTACTTGCTGCAGTTGGTGTAGCGCTCACAACGTCAAAACCCTGTTCTGCCTGTAAACAGACGGACTACGGCTCTGACTACAGCGATAGGAGGTGGTGACATAAGTTCTCGAATGCTAAAAATTCTACTCGACCGCCGTAGCCGTCCTCTCAACCGCCGATGATAATGTTACCAGAGATAACACTACGTGGGTGGCTAGTTAACTCCGGTTAAGTTATCCCGTGAGCTCCTCGGGGGCTAAAGTGTATGGTGTCTTGACATGCTGATTAGAAAGCAACACACTATGTATATTCCTTTTGTCTTTAATAGTTTTTGTGTGGCGTTTGCGGGTTTAGCCATTTCTCTGACAGTCTCTGGACGTAAAGACGTTCCATCAAAATAAGTCCCCCCCCGGCACTATTTTGCAGGACACCGCTGCTGCTTCCCGGGGTTAGCCCCGCCCTAGATGATTGTGATTGGTTTAAACAAATACAAACAGGCTAGCCCAGTTTCCCCGGTTTCCCCACCCGAATAGACGGCTCTAAACAGAGTGCTTCCAGACCCTACTACTTGCTGTAGTTTGGTCTGGCTTTGCGAGACTACTCCGGTTGTAACACTTTACAACTGTGGAAAAGGACAGAGAGGAGAAAGAGAGAAAAGTCCTTTTTAAAAAATAAAAGTGGGAACAGAAACTAAGAACAGAGCACAAAAATAAGACAAACTGACAACAGATAATGCAAAGCAGGACCACAAGTGTTCAAAACTGATTAACAGAAAACAATTAAACAAACGAAACGTAAAAAAATTTAAATCTTTGCTATCAAATACCAGCATGTTAACACATGTGATAGCTTTAACATTAAACTAATGCACAGTTGATAGGTGCAAGATTGTCTAACATTTCGAATATATATATTTTTTTAAACAGGCCAATATCAGCAGATTAAACTCAAGTTTAAAATAATGCACTTTGGTGAGGTTATACACCATAAAAATCAAAGTAATTTAGAGGAGCAAAATACCTGCCAAGAGGAAAGATTGCCAAAGCTCAGTATAATGGTGTTAGCAATTATTATTACACTATGCTGAGATAGACGCCTGTAAAAAATAAATCATGGATGGTTACAGAAGCCTCACCAAGGACATTTTGAAGAAAATATCCACTGAGGTGAAAAAGAGTGCAAGGCTTCAAAACTACATGAAGCTTGAACTACTGCTGACTCAAAGTAATCAAAGAGATCATCAGTCATGCGTCATCAAAAGGCTATATTCAGCACCTATACATACACCCTTCTGCTGCACATTACCAGACCCTGGAACAAAGATTGAATATGAACACTTCAGAAAACCAGCACCCACCACCCTCTACAGGTGGTGTGGTATAGAAAAGCCCTATTTAAAAAACAAGGCTTATATTAAGCACTAGTGTTGCCAGGCATGGGCAAGGGTAAGCCATTCCATTCCTTCTCTTTCCCATTGACTCAGGGAATTCAAAAAGAAGTTTTCATTCACAACAAAACAATGAATAGCACAAGTTGAAACCGATTATGGTTGGGCTTTGATTGAGAGTGTGCTTATATCCTTCAATGAAGAAAAATATTTCAGTGTACCTTGTTATTGCCAGAGCTTTTGAAATAGTGTCTGTACTGCACTGATCCTGATCTATCACTGTGCTTAATAGGGATGGCCATTTAGAATGTTTTCTTTAACCGGTTAACCACAAGAATTAACGGTTATTAACCGGTTAACCGTTAAGATTTAATGTAGCCTATTTATAGTGAAATACATGAAACATTATAGCAGGGCTCCCAACCTTTTTTTGTTCCAAGGACCTGCATATTAATTTAAAAACAATTGAGGGACCAGTAGCCAATTTAAATGCCTACATTTTGACATTCACACGGCACCTTGTCTGTTGTGAGAAGAGGTCTAGTATGCGAATGTAGGAGCAGAAAGTGAAATAAGTGACTGAAAAGGGACATTTACACACACACACACACACACACACACACACACACACACACACACACACACACACACACACACACACACAGGCTTAGGGGATGGGTAGCCTACCGAAACCCGGTGCTAAGTAGTGCTGAGCACGGGGCAACATTTTGAAAGGCCGTAGTATTGATAAGCTCCGACATTATCAGTACTGCATAACGGTACTTTACGCTTTTGTTTATGACGGATGTTTGCTATTGATCCTCGCACACAAGCATGGCAGACCTCTCTGTGTTAGTGCAGGGGCACTCACTGCCTGGCTGTCTGTCACTCTCTCACACTCACTGAGACGGTGATAGATGCAGAACAGCATCCACCTCAAGAAGGCTAATGCTAGCGCTATGTTAAGCTAGCGGGAGCCCACGCTGTTAATTAAATTATACAAACACATGGCAGGGGAGTGTTGTGACCATAAGTTGTGACTGGCTATCTTTCTGGGAGCGTACCATGGACCTATTATAAAGTTGAGCGTAGCCTACACTACTATTTTCATTCTTTACCGAACGTTGGCATTCTTACATCATTCTTTAGCGATATCAAAATAAGAGTCCGGATTTCAGAGAAATGAAGATGATTTAATTTATTTTAACTGTTTAACCTTTAGTATTAACCGGTTAAAGATTTTCTTAACGGTTAACCAGTTAACCATGGACATCCCTAGTGCTGAATCTATGTTATGCCCACATCATGAAGTCTGTCTTTTAAAAAAAAACATAATAAACAGGAAACAGAGGCATGCAAAACTGCACAAGTATGCAGATAGCTTTGACAGATATCTGAAAGAAAGTGGACATGTATTGTAAGAGGTGGAAACTGCTTATAATATTGTTGGAGAGACACCTTTTACACCTTTCATGTCAGACAGGACCAGGCAGAGTGTGATATCCCGTAGGATGGTGCAGTTGGCGTGACAGAAAGTATTTCATTTTTTTTCATTTAACTTTTATTTATCCTCGAGAGACCAATTTAGGGGTGACCCTCATTTTCAATGACGTCGAGTTCAAACAAATTCCAAGGAAAAACAACAATGCATACACAATATTCAATGCAAATACATCAAATACACAACAACAGGTGAAGAGAAAAAAAAATTAAACATTTACATAGTGGTAGTCTCGCAAAGCCAGACCAAACTACAGCAAGTAGTATGGTCTGGAAGCACTCCGTTTAGAGCCGTCTATTCGGGGGGAAACTGGGCTGGCCTGTTTTTATTTCTTTAAACCAATCACAATCATCTACGGCGGGGCTAACCCCGGGAAGCAGCCAATGGAGGCGTAGCGTTGTTTGCCGACGCCAGCGCTTAATAGACGCTGGCTGAAGTGGTCAAGCCAGACTAACATAGTGGTGAAGAGTGGCAGCAATTAAAATGAAATTAAATGGGTGAAATTACAATATAGCCTAATTAAAACAGTTACAGGTAGAGTTTGGCAGATTTAAGATAGTTTGTTTGTTGATTAAAGGATATGAAGGTATTTAGTTTAATTTGTTGCTGTAAGTTGTTCCAGGAGTCGGGGGCACTGAAGCTAAAAGCTGTCTTTCCCAGCTCAGACCGGGCTTGTGGGACATAAAGCATGAGCATGTCAGTGGAGCGGGTCTGATAAAGCCCATCTGAAATTTGCAACATTTCTGTTAAATAACGAGGAAGCTTCCCGGTCAAGGCTTTGTAAATAAAAATATGCCAATGTGCATCACGTCTCTCTTTAAGGTATGCCCTGGTGTCATGTACTGTATGTGCTATTAAAGCACACTGTGGAGTGCTTCGGGATTTGTCATGACATGGAAGCTGGACGCTCTGACCTTTCACCTCCATCATTACAAACAGAAGTCAGGAGCCAAATTAAATCAAAATAAAACAGAAGGGGTTTGGATTGGCTCTGGGAAAAATGAGAGTTGGAGTGAAAAATGGAAGTATACCACAAGGCCGGGCTCAGAGGGTCTCAAGGCACTGACCAGAGGGTGTTTGTGGACAGATGGAAATAAGACCCATTGGAATAAACTCATAGGAAGAGCCCATATTATAAAAACCTCTTTGGCGACTTTATGATAAGATTCAAACACCTTGACATTGACTGGACTGGCTCAGGGATTTATCAAATAATCAACGTTGATGATGTCCTGATGGCATATTAACATGCAAGTGGGGAAGAGAGCCTATGTGGTTGATCTCACTGAATATACTCCCTGTCTGGGCAGTGCTTAAGTGGAGCTTCTACGTTTCTACCAAGAAATATCCAGTGATTCATTGTGATGAGGATGAAACTCCGGAACATCTGCTGTTCCACTGATACATCACTTAAAAATCAGGAACAATCCAATTAGACCTTAAATCCATCATGTACGGATTTAAAGAAACATCTGGCTCGACATGTGGGTTAGCAACATGAAAATTTGTAAAACTACAGCCAAAGTTGTTCTCAACCAGATCTCCAGTGACACTGTTTTTAAAAACATTTTAAGTGACCTCTGGTACACTAACTATTCTGATTATTGGGATAAGAGTATGGGTTGATTGTAATATCATTTTACAGTTACTGTATATGTGGCATATCCAAGAACTGTACTGTATGACATCTTGCCGATAGATACTGAACAAGGAACTACTCATGGATAGGAGCTACACCATGGTGTGTGGATAATTTTTGGTTGTTTGAGGAAGTAGTGCATCATTCACTTCTCGGTACTTCTGCAGGTTTGCATAAGGTCAGCATGCAATGATATGCAAACATTGACATGCAAACCAACCAAGTATATTGTCTATCTATACTGTATGTGTTTTTAAAATGATAGGATACATTGACTGACTCTGAATCATTTTGTCCAGAATTCAGAACAATTTGGATTCTACATTAGTGATATGACCTTTAATCTGTTGTCTGATGTGTTATGATGTAAAATTATAATAGTGAATGAAGCTGTGTGTGATACTCACGTATTTCACATGTACTGACACTCAGTGATATAAAGTTGCAGTTGAGCGGAATTTATGCACAGACAACGTGGATCTAATAGTGCCCTCGAACAGCTCAACTGATCAGCAACAATACTCGGGTAGGCTGTGACATTTAAAGGTTCAGTAAGCGGAATGGTCAGTTTAGCTAACTTCCTGTCACTGACTGCAGTTAGCAGTCCGCTCCCTCGTCCATCAAAACCATCAAAACAGACCATGGGAAGGATTTTTACCTGCTCTGCCATTGTAGGCGCATAAACATTCACCCATCTGTGATCTGCGCGTGCACCGGCAGTGAGACGGGTGCTGGTTTGTAGCGTTCTCTCTTGTGATTGGATATCAGTTTTGGGATCCCAGAAAAGTTTATTTGTCGATCATATGCAGAGCGGGTGACTGAGAGATCGGCTTTATGAAACGCGCACACTATGTAAGTGATTGTAGTGGAATTAGGGGGCTCACTACTCAGCCCGGCCGATCAGAAATACTTCAGATGTGAAAGGAGACGACGATGGAGGAGTGGAGTAGGTCTTAACAGGAGTTACTTTATTCTCAGGTCACAGGTTACAAGTGGGGAGACACAGCTCCCAATATAATCAATACAGATGTTAACCTATACTTCACAAGATAGGCTATCTCTCAGATCTCTAACCATAATTCTAGCCTAACCTTAACCTCGGTGAAGTGGAGCCGAACCCAAAGAGCCATACCCCCCGGGCCCGGAACAAGGCGGCCTGAAAAGCAGGCCTACAAGACGACCTCAGCACCCCATAACTCCTGATTTTATACTTGCTGGGTGCGTGTGTGTGAGAGAGAGAGAGAGAGAGAGTGCATGTGAGTGCATGTGTCCCTTGTGGTGTGTATGTCGTATGAGTGTCCAATATCTGACCATATTAGTAATTGGCTGATTCTAATAGACTCTTAGTTATTAATACGTAACTGGTGTCTGCTTGTTGATGTGTTTGCAACTAACACGGTTGTTGGTGCAATCTCTAAGGTCATTGTATGGCCTGTGATCTTCTAATCAGAAGTATAAGGAGCTTTCTATCAACTTGGAATGTGTTGAAATCTGACATGATCACTGTATGAATAAAGAGCGATTTAACACTTGTTTAACATAAATAAATTGCTTACTTCACCTTTAAATAATGCTCAATTAGTACTTATTTTTCGGACCATTCTCTGTAAACCCTAGAGAGGGTTGTGCTTGAAAATCCCAGGAGATCAGCAGTTTCTGTAATGCCTAAATGCATTGAGTTGATGCCATGTGATTAGCTGATTAGTTATAAGTGTTGACAAGAAATTGAACCGGTGTACCTAATAAAGTGGCAGAGGAGAGTTAGTAGGCCTACTTAAATTGCTATTTAATTTAGAACTCCATGTCTCCTCTTCACACCAAATCCCAAAACACATGAAATGTAAACATAACAACCAGTCTGTTAAATGTGGAGCCAATAAGAGACACCTGCTTTTTTGTATGTGGGAGAAGAAAAACCTGTTCCTGCTGCTTGCCTAGGCTACATGCTACCGCTACTCATTATTGAGCTTTTGGTGCAGGTCCATTATTACTGCATCTATATCTAGTGGATAAAGTGCTGTGTAGAACTGGCGTTGTATGCTGAGAAACTTTAAATATTCAGATTGTTGGGGGAAGAGTAGCTGGGTTGATTGTAGAATAATTTTACAGTTGCGTGTGGCATATCCAAAAACTGTACTGTATGACATATTGCTGATATATAATAAACAATGAACTACGTAGGCCAGGGTCATGTTACCATTATTTTCATTAACTGTGGACTCATTAACTGAAATGCTGTAAAGGGCATAAGAAAATCTAACAATGAAAAATACACAATGGTGTGTGTGTGTGTGTGTGTGTGTGTGTGTGTGTGTGTGTGTGTGTGTGTGTGTGTGTGTGTGTGTGTGTGTGTGTGTGTGTGTGGAGCACTTGGTTCTTTGAGGAAGTACTGCATCATTCACTTCTCAGTACCTCGGCAGGTTTGCATAAGGTCGGCATATGCAAACATTGACATGCAAACCATGCATTGTATGTTTCCATCAGTCGTAGGGCTATTGGTAAACTGCAGTGGGTCCAGAGTGCTGCTCATCTCAGGTATGAGATGGGCCAATATAAGTCTCTCCAGGACTTTTACAACAATTGTATAAACATTGAGGGCACATTAGGTACCGGGATCAAGGCAGGATGTTAAAGAGGCACTGGAGAATCATGTTGGGTCATACAAACCTACAGGACCCTGGGGTCTGCCTCTTCCCCTGACTGCTGGAAACAGACAGGCGAGTGAAGGATGCTCATTGTATTGGTGGGCGGTATACTGTAGCTGTATGCATACTTCGTATTTGCAAGTCCAGCATTTTATTTCCTCTGGTGGTCCATTATCATTGTCAGTTATCCAAGGACTTCACATTCCCCATGACTAATAATTGGAGAAATCATTTATATTCCCACTTTCTTGCTCTTTTCTTGCTATGTATGAGGTTTGTAATGAAATTGATCCTGAAAACCACTTTTATAATAACATAAACAACAATTGTGAATACTACTCTGACGAACAATTTAAAAATGTAAGAAGGGGTACTACTTTCTCTATTATACACTTCAACAGTAGAAGTCTCTACAAAAATTTTAACACAATCAAGGATTACCTGTGCCAATTTAATAAATTTAATGTAATTGCTGTATCTGAGACTTGGCTTGATAATGAGAAAGGTCATAATGTGGAAATGGAGGGATACGAGCTGTTCACATCTAACAGGGCAAACAAAAAAGGAGGAGGAGTTGCACTATATGTTGACACAGCTCTAAGATGTACCATGCTTAAAAGCATGACAATAAACATAGATGATATTCTTGAATCCTTAACTATAGAAATTATAGTAGAAAAATCCAAAAATATAATTATTAGCTGTGTGTATAGAACACCTGGATCCTGTCTAGCCACTTTCACTTGTAAATCAGAAGCAATGTTTGCTAACCTAAACCACAATAAGGTCCATATTATATGTGGAGATTTTAATATTGATCTGCTTAATCCCCATGGAAATAATAACACAATTGATTTTATCAACACAACGTATAGTAATAGTCTATTTCCTGTTATTACAAAACCAAGTAGAATAACAAAAGACACAGCCACATTGATAGATAATATTTTCATAAATACAATAGCAAGTCAAGTGACAGCTGGACTCCTTATAAATGACATAAGCGATCATCTTCCTGTTTTTGCAATCTTTCAAAATCTTCTTGAGGTGGAAAATATAAAAAAGAACCACACCCATCAGCTGACTCGATGTAGAACACCAGAAGCCATCGCTGCCCTTAGGATGGACTTAAGCACACAGACTTGGAATCAGGTCTATGCAACTGAAGACCCTAATCAAGCCTATGAGGCCTTTCTGTCGACTATACTTAAGCTATATGATAAACACTGTCCAATAAGAAAGACTGCTACCAGAAGAAAATATAGACATGATAAGCCATGGATTACTAAAGGTATAGAAAATGCCTGTAAAAAGAAAAATTTACTTTACAGGATATTCTTAAAACAAAGAACAAAAGATGCTGAAAATAAATATAAGACATACAAAAATAAATTAATACGAATTATTAGATTTCATAGGAAGGAATATTACCATAGGCTACTGGAACAGCAAAGGAGTAACATCCAAGGGACATGGAACATTTTAAATAGCATAATCAAAAAAGGCACTGGCAAAAATGATTATCCAACGTACTTTACTAAAGAGAATATAACCATGGATAAATCAAAGGAAATTGCAAATGAATTCAATAATTTCTTTGTAAAAGTTGGATCTAACCTAGCCACAGAGATTGTAGAGCAGAGAGACAAGGAAGGATTGGATGTAAACATTATCAGAAGGAATCCAAATTCCATTTTTATCTGCAATGTAAATGAAAATGAAATTCTTGATATTGTAAATAAATTTAAAAACAAAAAGTCTACTGACTTTGCTAATTTAGATATGATGCTAGTAAAAAACATAGTTTATTGCATAGTAACACCATTCACTTATATCTGCAACCAATCTTTCCTCACAGGAATTTTCCCAAATACAATGAAAACTGCTAAAGTAATTCCAATCTTCAAAAGTGGAGACAGACATCAATTCACAAACTATAGACCAATCTCTCTGCTCTCACAATTCTCAAAAATAATTGAAAAATTGTTTGTTACAAGATTAGATAATTTTATAGAGAAGCATCATCTATTGAGCGACCACCAGTACGGTTTCAGAAGCAATATGTCCACCTCAATGGCAGTGATGGAGCTGGTTGAAGGGATATCTACTGCAATAGACAACAGGGAATATACAGTTGGGGTTTTTATCGACCTAAAGAAGGCTTTCGACACAATTGACCATGGTATACTCTTGGAAAAAATGGAAAGATATGGTGTAAGAGGCATTGCTCATAACTGGCTTAAAAGTTACCTTGATGATAGAGACCAATATGTGCATATGTATAATGTAGACTCTGACTTGCAAAAAGTAACACATGGGGTCCCACAGGGCTCTGTGCTGGGTCCTAAACTTTTTATTATGTACATTAATGATTTATGTGACGTCTCGAAATTACTAAAGTGTGTTTTGTTTGCGGATGACACCAGTTTGCACTGCTCTGGAAAAGACCTCGAGCAGCTCCTGGATGCAGTGGAAAACGAATTAACAATTCTAAAGAAGTGGTTTGACATTAATAAGCTGTCTTTGAACCTAAAAAAAACAAAATTTATTATCTTTGGCAATAAGAAAATTAATGAACAGGCTAAACTTATGATTAATGATGTTGAAATTGAGCGTGTAAATGAAAATATTTTTTTGGGAACCATAATCGATAATAAACTTAACTGGAAACCACAGATAAATAATATAAAATCAAAAATATCAAAAACCATTGCAATATTGTATAAAATGAAAAATATTTTAAATCAGAACTCACTATATATATTGTATTGCTCCCTCATTCTTCCTTACATCACTTACTGTGTTGAGGTATGGGGTAACGCATATAAAACAAACATCAACCAAATTTTTTTACTGCAGAAAAAAGCCATAAGAATTGTAAATCATGCTAACTATTATCAAACAAAATCAACAAATCCTCTTTTCATTAAACTCCACGCCTTGAAATTAGAAGATCTAGCTGTCCTTAGAACGGCAGTTGTAATGTACAAGGCACATCACAGAACACTTCCGCACTGCATCCAGGAGCTGTTTGGGGCTAGAGATGGTCACTACCAATTAAGAGGCGCACATATGTTTAGAAGTGCAGGGGCAAGAACGGACACTAAGAGTAGGTGCATTTCCGTTAAAGGTATCAACCTATGGAACCAATTGGACTGTGAACTAAAAACGTGCAACTCTATTAAAAAATTCAAAAGGAATTTCAAAACCAAGGTAATAGAAAGATATAAAGCGTCATTATGACTTTGTTTTTGCTTTGTTTTAGTTTTTTTGTTGTTTTTCTTTTTTTCGAATTATTATATTGTATTATGTGTTGTGTTATATTATGTTATCTTATCTTATGTTGTATTCATGGTAAATAATGTTTATAGTATATTATATTCATATTTATGGTATATTTATAATATTGTGTCATCTTATGTTAGATTGTATTATGTTATATTGTATCTTATTATATTATATTATGTTCTGTTATGTTATGCTATGTTGTGTAAGCATAGAAAATGATATATTTTAGAGGTTAAAATATGAATATATATATTATATTTTTAGTGTATTATATTTATAGTATTATATTGTATTATGTTATATTGTATTATGTCATATTGTATCTTGTTGTATTGTATTATATTATATTATGTATTTGCAGAGAGTTATATATTTGTAAACGTTAAAAAAAAAAATATATATATATATATATATAGTATATATACAGTATATGTATTTTTCTTTTATATATATAATTAATAATGGTAAATGAAGGTGTTAATAATGAACTTACTATTATTGTAAAAAGGGTCGGCATAATAAGCCTCGGCTTCAGCCTAGACCTTTTCGGCCATTATTTTTTTTTTTTTTTTTTTTTTTTTTTATTGATCGCATGTGATGTGCTTTGATGGACCGAAATAAATATTTTTACTACTTACTACTACTACTCTCTGCGTCTCCTCTTAGACTCATCAGGGATTTGGGGTCTTATTCCAGGAAGTACTGTAGTGTAGTTCTATCAGCTGTTCCTGGAGGTAAACAATAACCCCACTACTCATGTTCATGGTAATAAATTCATAAATTAAAGAAATTATCCCATTATTTATTTATTCCTGTAAATATTTTGTATTAAGCCAATTTTAACTTACTGAAAGCTTATTAATATTTGAAGACAATAAGGCAGGTATAATAAGTATGCTTAATGTGCAAGATTTGTTTTGTAGTGGTGAACCCACACAGAATGATCACCTAATTTTGAAGTGCTTCTCAAATGTATGGATTTTTTTTTACCTTTTGACTGATATAAAACGTAAACCTTACTGCCTTAGCTTACTTTTTAAATACTACCTAATACTACCCTTCCATTGTGCCTCAAGCTTATCAATACAACTGTTCTAGACTGTGCTTCTGGATTATGCGTGGAATGAGGCAGGACACCATAGTTTCTGCAGCATGTCATGCTCGATAAGGAAAAGATAGAGAAAGAAAGTTGAGTCATTCTAGACAGTGATATGACAGAACATAACAATGCATTTTGATTCATAGGCCAAATAAATGCTACAATATCTTTTTATTCCAGCTTAACCTTAGAACTCAACCTAAACATTAGATACATGGAGTTTAAACATTGTCCTTTCATAATTATTTAAAACAACACAAGTTGGACAAGGAAACGTCTGGTTTTTGTTTTACATAAAGAGCAGGATGAACCAGATGGACTAGTCTACTCATCAAAGGAAAACAAACATGTCTGTTCTTGTCACATTGATTGTTCAGTAAGCATATGCTCAGCCTTATTGGGTGCATCAGTGGTGACTTGTGTTTGGGTCAGAGTATACCCTCCTCCTTCACATACAATTTTACCACAACATCACTTACATAATCTCGAAATGTTGGTATAAACTAAAAGAAAAGCACCAGGGTAAAACTTTAAGACTGACACCAGTAGAGGACCGAGTGTCAGCGTTACAAAATAAGAAAATCACCCAACATAAGGGCTGTTTTGAACAATAACATTGACATTGGTCACTGCTGCTGACCTGGCATCACACAGTGTTTTACATGGAGGGTTGTAAAACAGGTTCACTTCCCTCATAGGCGTGGGGTAGATCATCAAACATACTTGATTCATTGTGAGTGCCGAGTCAGTGGTGAGGTGGCATGAGTGTAGTTGTCAGGCAACTCTATAAGGTAAATATGTTTTATATTTTAGGTATACAAAGTCTGTGTAGTTGTTGAGCTTTTTTGTTTGTTTAAGTGCACTCAAATAGCTTAACTGATTACATTGAGGCCAGGTTCACATCCAGAAGATGTAGGTACAGTCGTTGTCACTATTAATCTATTTAAATGTGGCATAAGGGTGTGCTCAGTTTACGTGGTTTGGCAATATCCACACTATTAACCAATAGGAACAAAGAATTGCATCTATGTCAGCCAACTAGTTTTTAATCAAGTACAGACATGACACTGGGTACGTTCAGCTTTTTAAGGTGTGAATGGATTTTAGGAGCAGGTTAACAAAAAAATTCACATGTACTTTTAAAATAAGTTAATACGTTTTCTTAATTTTTTTTCACAGAAAAGGGAACGAATTGAATGGACCACAAATCTGGATACCACAGTTTTGAAAGGGGAAGCTTGAAGTTCAACAACTGAGTTTTCGACTGCAACTTCCATGAAATCATATTAAATTCGGACAACACTCCAAAGGATTGACTTTTGATGATTGAATGAAACAGTCAGAGACAGACAGGGGAGCAATGGGAACACAGGGAATCTTGCTGGGGGACGCTACAGCTTTAACTACTACAACGCATCAAGATCAAAAACTGTGGAGGTCCTTGTCAGTCTTTTTTCTCTCTGTGGACGTAACCAACAAGAGGATTCAACAACAAATGGCACATTTGAAAACCTCGTTTTTGTGGAGCCATGGATTTCCAATCACATTCAATAAAGAGAACAGGATCAATTGTGCAATCGATACAACTGAACCTCAAAAGTAGGTTGCAATTATTTGGTGATGTACAGAAGATTTGGTATTATTTATTTAGAGATGTATTTTTCCCTTTTGTTTCAGTCATTTATTTCAGACATTTACATTGAGGAACTGGCCATTTGTTGCAAATGATTATTGTTACGTTTGGGGTTGTTTTGAGTGTTTTCTTAAACAGGGATGTACAAATTATACAGTTACATTTTTTGGAGGCTGTGCTTTTTGAGTAAGCTCTTAAAGAATGCGAGCAGAAACGAGGATTATGTTGCAAGAATTAACGCCCTCAAACCTACAACGATACAAAGTCGATAATAGTTGAAAAGACCGCCACCTAGTGTGATACTGTCAACTCAACCACGTTTTGCACGTCAAGGAAGTACGTAGCCTACCTGCATGAAAAAAAGTTAATGCTAGCCGCTTAACACGGAAGAGCCTGTTGTACGCAGATAGGTTATGGGTTCGACCATATCCACTGAATTGGTAAGGTTATAGGTGTATTCACTTGTTTGAAATGGAAAAGTTTGTCTATCTTTTGATGCTGACTCCACAGCAATGATTGCATTTTTTTTTTAATGTTGTTGGCAAATCAGCTAGCCTGTTAGGACGAGTAGGCCTATATTTCTGACCGACGATCACAGCACTATTCTTTCCTTTTTATACCGACTCATTAATGACGAACTTGCTTTTCTAGTCTGACTACAGTCAATAAGGGTGTTTATTTTGCATTGTAAACTAGATGGAAGAAGAGGAAGAACATGCTATCCGTTCTTCCGTCGTGTGAAATGGATGAATGGCTTTCATGCTAATATGCATAAACATCCAAAACTTTTGCCCATTCCAATTACAATATTGTAGTGGATTAAAATTGATATGACAAGGTTCAAGAGTGTGAAATGGATTACTTTATTTCAGTTTGTAACATAAACGTACTTACAGCAGGTAAAGGACGTCAGCATGCAGAGCAGCCCAGAAAAAAAAGCTAAAGCTACCAATGTGTCTGTGTGGATCTCATCACATGCCAGTAGCCCCCTCTTATCAAACAGCTTTAGCTTCTTATCAAACTTTGTGAAGGCCATTTGGCCAGCCTCAGTTTGCAACATGACATCCCCTCCCCCCATGCCTGTCTCTAGTTTTTGGATAACTGAATGTGGCTTCATATATTTCAATATCTCTAACCATTGAGTCCGCAGAGTTTAAGAGGTAAAATGTCAACTTGTATCAACACCCTTGTAATTATAATATAAAATAAACTTTACCTGCTGTTTCAAACTTAGGTTCGAGTGATACAACCGGAGGAGTTGCCTTTACCAGTAAGTGTAACCATTTCAACCTCAAGGCCTTTATGTTTAACTGCAGCATACTGTATCTGATGTATGGTCACACATATGTATATTTATAACTATACTATTACGATTCCCTTCCTAGGTCCAGTGTCAGTCCGATGCTGATGGTCGGAATCGATGTGTCGTTCATGATGACCTAACCTATCCCATAACTCCTGTAAGTACATAAATATTCAAATTTACTTGAACAACACTTCCCTTAACCACTGACCCAAATATCAGAGTTTAGTCCGGAATTGCAAAAGCTGTCCACAATCAACTTTTCTTTAGTCCAGTTTGTGTCTTATTCAAAATTTTCCTCGCCAAGTTGGATTGTTTTACAAGTTGGCCCATCATTGAGTCTGCAGAGTTTAAGAGTTAAAATGTCAACTTCAATCAACACCCTTGTAATTATAATGCAATATATAGTTGACATGCTGTTTCGCACTTAGGTTCCAGTCATACAACCAGAGGAGTTGTCTCTCCCAGTAAGTGTAACATTTTCTAACTCAATACCTTTAACTACAATATGTCTAATGTAAAGTCACACATATGTACTGTATATATGTATTTCTATATCTATACTATTATCATTCCCTTCCTAGGCCCAGTGTCAGTCCAACGCTTATGGTTGGAATGGATCTGTGGTTTATGATGGCCTCACTTATCCCATAATTTCAGTAAGTACCAAAACCTTCAAATGAACATTTACTAACCCTACCAATCACCTTAACCACTCAAGTCACACACACACACACACACACACACACACACACACACACACACACACACACACACACACACACACACACACACACATACACACACACAGGACTCTGTGGATATGTTTAAGAGTCAGCTTAAGACGCACTTCTGTTCAGACAGGCCTTCTAGATCCATGTCTATGTACTCTGTATTATATTGTATTGTATTATATTGTACATTCTTAGAAAACTCTTCTTTGTAACAGACTCTGTATATGTGTCGTTTTATTGTATTTTATTGTGTTTTGTAATGTGAAGCGCTTTGTGACCCTGGTCTGCGAGAGGCGCTATATAAATAAACTTTACTTACTTACTTACTTACTTACTTACTTACTTACTTACTTACTTACTTACTTACACACACACACACACACACACACACACACACACACACACACACACACACACACACACACACACACACACACACACACACACACACACACACTATACAGACACTACACTATCCATTACAGACTTATGCAGATATTAAACCATGGCATTTGGTCAATCCATATTAAAATGAAATAAATATATAGGGGAGAACGGGGGAATGTGAGACATCAGGTAATGTGAGAGACCCCCTGTATCTAGGCAATGGAACACATTTTTGGTCATGTTTTCAAGCACCTCTCATTTCCCCTTGGCCATGAAAGAGAGGACCTCATGGTGATGTTGTAAGCATGTTTTATTCACAAAAAAGTATTTTTTGCACGTAAAGGTAAAAAACTATTCTGTCAACTTAATCAATTGTTGTGCCAAAGCAAATTGATTCAGGAAGAAAAACTTATATCATACATGTTGATGAACTACCAACATATGAAACCATGTGATGATGATGAAAACTGAAGATTAGCCTTAATTGCTGAGAGAGGTAGTTTCTTCTCAAATTGTGGCAGTGGGGTAAAGTGAGACAAATGCTGTGGGGTAAAGTGAGACAGTGTCTGTGCTCTCTTTTAATAAATCCATTATATGAGAGGTAGCAAGGAGACTAGTTTGAATAATACAAAAGACAATGTGGGCTGGAGGTGGGGGTTGATGGTTGAAGGGGTGTAAGCAAGGGCATGGTTTGTATGTGGGGGACAGGAGAGTGACCTTTAACATAAATAGACTCTAAGTGATATGTCTTTATTCAATGAATGATCCCAATAAAACAAATGCAGAACAATATTAATTAAAGACTCAAAAGATGGAAAATGACAGCTGGGTCTAGTCCTGTGTCCTGAGTCCCAGGCTGTTCTAGCTGGCTCTGATTGTTATTTGCTCTGACCCCCAGACACTAGCTGGCTCTAGGGTCCTGTGTCTGACCCCCAGACTGTGTTTGAATCTAACTGGTCATATCTGTCATTTGAATGTAAATTATTGAATATGAATTATATGTTGTATTTGATCAGAGTTACTTTCAAGTGTTTAGAAAAATGTTTTGCTTAATTGACCAAACCCCATGATTCTGTTACTAGTCCAACATTAGTTTTGGAATATTTGTTTTTCAAGCTAGCTGTCAGGATTCTAACTGTTACAACATGTGTTGTTATGGTAGTTTCAGAGTGGAAAAGTGGATCAGTTTACCCCCTTGATTTCTCTGGTCTGTCTCAGTTTACCCCACAGCTGGGGTAAAGTGAGACACAAGACAACTCATATTTTCACTGCCCTTTGTCTTGAATAAATTCTGCTAATGCCCATTTCTAGGAAACATTCTGAATTAATGGGAAATGTGTCAATTTGACTGATAAATCATTTAACCTCGCTTAGAGGGGCACAAATATAAAAATGTCTCAGATTACCCCGTTCTCCCCCACTCCTGATCAATATCTTAATATATACTATTATACTATTACGTGTTCCTTTCTAGGTCCAGTGTGAGTGTGTTTTTGTGTCAAGTTTTAGAGGGGAGCGTGTATATGGTCCTAGAGCCCTATGTTCCCACATTTCTAACTTAACTAACTATATAATAGAGAAAAGTATATATGTGTGTGTGTGCTTCACTTCTATTCTAACCTCTCCCTGTCCCATTACCCTAACCACCAGTGATGCGAACATAGGGCTATGGGAACATTAGAATGACCCCTTTTAGAGTTCCATTGTGATGATCAGCATTACACACACAAAAAGAGAGCAAAGATGTTTGTCATTAAATTATTTATCTTCTCACCCTCCAGGTTGGGAACCACTGCCTTACAAATCAGCCCTCATCTTGAAACAACTCACTTCATTCGGGTCGGATTATGGTCGGAGCAGAGCTCTGGTAAATTGGGACTAAGATCCTTACAAAATCATAATAATCTATGAAAAATCCTCATGTGAGTTTTATTGACCTAAATACAAATTATTCTTTTCAGAAGAGATAGAAGTTTTTCAGCCCCGTGGACACTTGTCATCTGGTGGAAGTAACATACACCTAAGTCTGTCCCTCCTGCCTGAGTGACCCGACATACAGGTATCAAAATAAATACATTATTACTAGAGATGCATTTTAGTACATTGAACAAAATGGTTAATTTGATCCCATTTAAAAGCCAAAGTCAGTGTTGTTTAATTTACACAGGGGCTTGTTTCAAAGATAATATCGACTGGTGTGCATTGATAGATTTCGCTTTATTTTCCTCTAAGGTTGAAAACTTCAGACAGTTTAACAAAAATCACCAAAAGGAAACATGGTTCATAATTTGTTGTTTGTTACCAATGTGGAGCAAGGAATGAGAGGGGAAGGTATTGTTACACTCTTTGTAGAATTTTCAGTCTAGGGACCCGGACAATGGCTGTGTTCGGAATGCCATACTAACGTCCTACTCATACTCATTTCGACTTCAATTTGAGTATGTGACGGTTGGGTATGCGAGTTTGGGTATGTGAGAAATTCCCGGATGAGTACTAACTTCCGGGAAGATTTTGGGTATGAATCGATTGTATACTTTTCCTACTCAACCGCCCAACAATGCATTGGGTCAATTCTACCCGCCCAGGAAAATGAAATATTTTCAAGCAAGTTGCTAGGCAACAACATTGTTTGGGGTTCCGCGATCTGACAACTGTACGTGCAGTCATTCATAAACTCTTACAATAGATAAGAGATGAAGATAAATACCTAACAACATTAGAGTCACTAAGTGAAATGAGTGAAGTGAGTCTGATAGTGGAGAGAGATTAGAACAGATCGCTGTTCCACACACCGCGGCTCGTCCAGCTCAACTCACAGACAGCTGAGTGCTGATGAGCCGGACAGAGAGCGTCGGAGGGATCCTCCGCCTCAAAACATAATTATAAAACAAGAGGTCTAAAACACAGATGATGAACACAGGACTGTAAACATCTAGTTCAATATCTAACCTGTAGAGGGCGGTTATCAGCTTAACAGTGTCTAAACTGCCTGAATCTTATAAGAAGAAGAAGAAATTCTTCATTGCTTGAGTATACTTCAACTGAAAACGTTTCGACGCAGCTCGCATACACAATCGATCTTTGAGTAGAGAGTATGCAGTATATAGATGGTGAGTATGTAGGATGTAGGACGCTAGTATGCCGTTCCGAACACAGCCAGTGTAGTGTTTCTCGATCGGCCATGTTTTATAACTTGTAAAGAAAAAAAAAATTATATTAAAATTAGGGCTGTCAAAATTAACGCGTTAACGCAGGGTGATTAATTTCTGGAATTAACGGCGTTCATTTTTTTAACGCATGCGCAGAATGATCCGCCCTGTACCTCCCACCGGCTCTGTACTACAGTCATCTAACGTTGTGGCTGACCCAGGATCAGTAGCTGCGCGCAGCCAAACATAGCAGCCCGTTAGCCCGTGCTGTGTTTTAAAGTTTTAAACTGCTAACGGTCACGTCTGTGTCGGGGGCATAGATAGTATATAAAATCAACTGCCACGGCTGGCAGTTGATGTCGGGAGCAACAGGAGGAGAAACATTGTCCACTCTGTTCAGAGCCCGCGAGGACACAAACGTCTGCAGTTTTCAGAGGTGTGTGTGATCAAACATCAACATAACGTCAGCTTCCTGGTACACATGAACAGTCCCCTAGGACGTGGTCGCGTCTACAAACGCATTTGACCAAAGACATAGTAAAGAGACAGACCAATTGAATTATGGTTTGGTTTAAATTTATTTTCAGTATTAAAACCATAATTTGGATTTTCAATTAATAAACATAGCCTACTAATTTTAAATGTACATATCCACCTTCTGTCATTTATCTTTCCGTTCATACAACAATATACAGAGAAAATTAGATTTTTTTTCGGGCAATTTCGGTAAAATTAATCGAGATTAATCCACAGAATCCTTTGATTAATCTGAGTAAAAATTGTAATCGTTTGACAGCCTTAATTAAAATAAAATCTTAATTTATAGCTGTAAAGTAAAACGGAGTATTTCAGGAGATATGCTGAAAAGAGGATATTCAACAATGGCACTGTGAGAAATATAAGGGGTTCTTTGAACACTACACCATGAAAACAGTTTTTAATAAGAAGTATGAGAAGATCTGGCACCCTTTAGTCTCCTATCTTCAGAGCTAAACTAATTCACTCCTGTAACTCACTGTAGGCCGCATGACGCATGTCACCTTTAATGAATTTACGAGCTGCTTACAATCATGTAACAGCAGTTTTAAGAATAGTATCATCAGTTTTATGTAAATATAGGGCCTGAAGTGTGTTATTGTTTAGCAGCAGTAGGCTGCATTATAGGAAAAGACTAAGCAAATAAAGTAATTTCTCCACCAGCCAGCTCCACCAGGCCAGGCCCAACCACCACCAGCCAGCTACACCAGGCAAGGCTAAGGGCTAACCACCACCAGCCAGCAACACAAGGCAAGGCTAAGGGCTAACTACCACCAGCCAGCTCCACCAGGCCAGGCCCAACCACCACCAGCCAGCTACACCAGGCAAGGCTATGGGCTAACCACCACCAGTCAGCTCCACCAGGCCAGGCTCAAGGCCCAACCACCAGGCTGGTACGAAATAGCAAAGACTTGAAGCAGCTTCTAGTCGAACAGTCACTGTTACATCAGCTGTTGTTGTGCATGTATACTTTATAAACAGGAAACAGTACTGTCAGTTAGGGCTGGGCGATTAATTGAATTTCGATTTTGGTTACAATTTTGGCTTCCCTCGATCATGAAAACAAGATAATCGTAATAAAACGGTTATTGTGCGGCACGCCGGGTCATGTGTAGTAAATGCAGCGCACCCTTCTGTCTCCACCTGCGCTCCGCCCCGCCCCCGCCCGAACACTGTCGCTTTCAGCGATTCCAGTGCAATTGTTTATTCAGCATAAAGTTAAAACGCTCGTCCAGGATGTTACACCGAAACACAAAAGCCTTGCGCGATTGAAGCAGCGTTTCACTCGGTGAAACATGGTGTGAGTGAGACACTGTGATGGCGGTGGGTAACGGTGTCATTCACTGTGAGAACTTGCCGGTGTGAGCCGCCGCGCAGAAAAGCTCTGTGGCTTTACGGGTAAAATGATAGTCGGGGATTCCTGCACGTTAACGTTGTTGAGGGGAAAGGCTTCCGCTTTCTGATTGCATTTCTCGAGCCTGAATATATTGTGCCATGTCGGCAAACTATCTGCGCGACAAGAGCAAATATACAGTGAGACGCACCCCCTCCGTTAGTTTCAGTCTACAGACGAAAAGTTACAACCAGCACCTAAGCATGGACTTCGTTTAAATAAAGCGTCTAATTTTTATGATCAGCGCTCTGATGCAAATTCTGAAGTCTGAACATTACGGTGTCAGCTGTGGTGTAGTTTTTTTTACAGCAACTCAACATGCACTGCAAAAAAAAAGAAGGCAATAAGTCGATCTTTTTGTAGATTCATAGCCTACCTCCTCTTTTAAGTCGAAGTACAAATCAATGAATGGTTGACAATCACATCCCTAGTAAAATATTAATTTTACTCTTAGATTCGAAGGTTTTACCGATTATTTATTTTGTGTGGCTTTTTAGTTGTAGGCTACGTTTGAGGAGCACAATTGGGAGTTTTGTTTATGTAATGTTGAAAGAATTGGCAGAATTTTCATTTTGGTGCATCCCTACAATGAATAATCGTCTTTAATAACCGTGATAACAATATCAATCAAAATAATCGTGATTATCATTTTTGCCATAATCGAGCAGCCCTAATGTCAGTAACACCCCAAGCCAAGCTTTAAGAACATATTCTGCACATGACTTCATCACCGTCTTCATTTATCAGTCCCTGATGTGTGCTGGAGAGATTTGTCAAGCGGGAGGTTAATTAGCTCTATTAAATACTGTGTCACCCTCACCTGCTGCTGACTCCATTTAATAATTTACAACCTGAATATATTTTTACATTGGAAAGGTGTTCGGTGACATACCTAATCCATATTCATTTCATGTCGATATTTTGGGGGTTGATCATTTGTTAAGCCGAGTGAGACCAGAGGAGGCCAGAGGTACAGATAAGCAGCAGAGTGTTCTCATCCTCTATGACCTGATTATATGCCTAACTGTCTATTTTATTAAGACCAGGGGTGGAGCAGTGGAAGAGCAAAGTGTAGTTAATCACTAGACACATTAACGACTGGTGCTGCCGTTTAAATCATTGTGATACAAACTCTGAAGTATTCATCACTTAAAATGTTCAAAGTCTGCAAACTTTTCACTTCTAATTTAAGATGATTTTTTTTATATCGTATTTTATGACCTGAGAATTTGTGCTGCTGCAGGCCAAAATTAAGTCATATAGCATTTTAATCGAATGAAAAATAAATGTTTGACCACCATGTATGTATTATTTTGCACCTCTATATAGTATATATTTATAATGTAAAAACATATATTCTCTGTCTGGTTGGAGAATTATACTTATGTGCCTTCTAGCAGACAGTTATATATACCTGATCATTTGGTACCACTTTGGTGTGATTACGGTAAACATACGGCTAGAAACAGCAACTGATTAGCTCAGCTTAGTATAAAGATTAGAAACAGGGGTGACAGCAATCTAATTTATACAAAACCTGAGAAGTGGCACTACCTGGGTGTTACGTGCCTGACTACAATGTTCTAGTGACTAAACTATAAAAATTATCACCTAACTCTTCAACTTAATGTTTTATCCCAGCACCAAATTCCAGAGTGTTCAGATTTCAGCAATTTTCCTGGAGTTAATGGAGAAAGAAACAAAGAAAGGCGAGTGAATATTGGACTTTATCTGGTGTCCAGGAAACAACGCTGTGAATTAATTATCTAATTACTCTGTCTGTTGGATGTGTGAACTGATTGCTAACACATTAGCCATGGTAACTTTATCATTTGAGTGTATGTCAGTGCTGCCTATAACTTGGTCTGCTTACCCAATAAAAATGTAAGTTATTTAACCAACAAGGTTGATGCAACTCCTTGACCTTAGTGTGTGTGTGTTATTACTCCAAAGCATCTGTTTTGTTTCTCCAATCATTGATTGAACTTCTTACTTTCATTCCAAATCTGGTTATTAAAATATAAAAATACTTTCTAGTAACAGTTTTCCAGTTACATTAAAGATCCAGCTAAATAAAATATCTCTTCTTGTATGCAGGTGGAGTCTGCATGGTCCATGGGTGGTGATTCTGTTCGCCAGTATTGTGATCCTGCTGTTGGTCTATTGATCATTTAGCAGACGCCCAAGGTTTATGGTTACCATGGTACAGATGTATGATGGGAACCTCCCAAGACATTTTCTATGAAGAGAAATGTCCACGATATCTCATCGTATCAGCTTTTGCGGGGTCAGGTTGCGGTGGCAACAGATCCAGACGGGAACCCCAAGCATCCCTTTCCTGGGCCACATTAACCAGCTCTGACTGGGGGATCCCGAGGTGTTCCCAGGCTGGTGTGGAGATATAATCCCCTGGGCCTCCTCCCAGCAGCTAGATGTGCCTTAAACTCGCCCAGTGGGCATCCTTACCAGCTGGACAAACCACCTCAACTGGCTCCTTTCTGCGCAAAGTAGCAGGGCTTATACTCCTTGTTCCTCATGGATAACTGTGCTTCTCACCTTACCAGCCACCCTCCTGAGAAAACCTATTTCGGTCGCATGTACCCGATCTCGTTCTTTCAGTCATGACCCAGCCTTCATGACCGTAGTTTAGAGTAGGAACGAAGATTGACCAGTAGATCGAGAGCTTTGCCTTCTGGCTCAGCTCTCTTTTCGTCACAACAGTGCAGAGAAGCTAGCGTAATAACGACCCTGCTGCTCCCATATTCCGGCCAATCTCACGCTCCATTGTCCCCTTACCAGTGAACAAGATCCCAAGGTACTTGGGTTGAGGACTAATTCCCCAATTTCCAGGATAGACACTGTTAATGCAATTGTTGCACATGTTCTAAAGTATTCTTTAACTTTTGAACAACTTTGTAATATCATGTTAATGTTGCTCCATTTTTTAAACCTTCTCTTGTCAGAGGTGCTGTAGGTAACTGTTGCACTTATTCTTGGATTTCTTTTTGGTAAGCAAACACATTTCAAAATAGCCTATAGTATGAGCAGAATGTCAGCAGGTACAACATGTCAATTGATTCCCAGTGTTTGAAGTGCAATACCTGTTGAGCACCAGCCTACCCAGAGCATTGAACCATGGACCTGATGTTTCAAAGCTCCTACCACATCCCACTGTACACCTGTGCTTGACACCATAAACTCCTCCAACTCCTTGGCAGCGTAGGAGAACACTTTCGTGTTGTCTTTTGTGGGTGGTGAAAATGTAGCCAAGCAAGATCCTCCTGTACTCTCTCGCCCAAGCTGCAAAGAGCTTAATGAACAGTTTAATAAAGAATGTATTAACCTTAATAAGCATTGTTCCCGCTTCAGATTCTGTAGCTTCAAAATACATAATTAGCAGTTTAATAAGAGTATAGTTTACTGCTAAGTTTTTGTTTGCTGTTAATTTATTTAAAAGCCTACTTCACCGGTTGGAATATGAAGGTGTATTGAACTCGGAGATCCTTTTTAGTATAAATGTGCAGAAAAAATTGAAATTGGATCATCTTAGCCTGAGAAAAGGCAGAAAGAGTGTTTTATGGTCTCACTGTCTAACCCTACAGTTTCCTTCTTGTGACATCACAGTAAGGGTTAGGATTAACAGGACAGCTGGGCCAAGGGAAGACTAAGGGAAGACTGAGGGAAGAAAAATCTCATTCATTATATTATAATAGTTATTTTATAATGATAGAACGCTGGTTCCGTATGGGTGAAGTATTCCTTTAAGTGCTTATAAAAGTCTTATAATCTAAAAAAAATTGTATTATGTTATCATTAACACATATATATTCTTATTAACACAGATGTATGTTATTAAGCATATATTAAGGGTTGTATACCTATTAACTAATGATTATTACAAGGACCTTATTATAAAGTGTTAGCAAATAATCTAGTGTCAATACATAGTAAACTAAGGGGGCATCATAGCTATAGCAACATGGCTGTTTACAGAGCCTAAGCTGTGTATTCAGTATTCACACAATTTTTTTTCAGCCCACACAGAGAAATTCAATGATTTTGAAACCATTCTCCCGACTCCCCTTTAATTCATCTTAAAGAAAGATGGCATAGAAGCCACGGGAGCTGTATGTCTCATAAAATCATCAATCCGGACTGGTTATTTAACTGCACCACTCAGCCTATAGGACACAGTTGTCCTGCTTTGATTTTTACAATCTGCACACAAAAACCATATAGCATAGAATATGTGTTTAAGTGGCAGTGTGTGTTTAATTACAACAAAATACTGATGCTGTTAGGTTTAGTTTTCGTTTTAACTGTTGTCTCACTTTGTTTTTGGTTCATAAAGTTCAACAATGTGATCGTGAACGAGGTCAACAGAGCACACATACACAACTGTGTGAACCTACTTTCGCTGTAATAATAAAATATATGTGTGTGTATAATTGGCCCGTAGCTATGGTTTTCTCACTCACTTTGAAGACAAAACAACCCACAACAATCCAGATGAAAGATTTGGGCATTTGTTTGTATAGCTGAGGTTATAATTCTCTTTGAAACATGGTGGACCCCTTGGTAGAAGCTTTTTTTCACTAATTCTCTTTGGCTCTTTGATGAGTGGATGGATAGTACAGTAAAATCATTGTGATACATTTTTATTTTGTGAAATAGGATTAATGCAAGCTTCATAAGAAAAGTATTTTTTCTTTCTTTTTTTTGGCATTTTCTTTTATGCTTTTCTGATAGTGTAGAGACAGAGTTGAAATGGGGCAGAGAGGGGAGTGACATGCAGAGAAAGACCGCGGGCTGGAATCGAATCCGCTGCTGGCCGAGGCCCATGTGGGGGGACCCTACCAACTGAGTTAAGGGCGCGCCCAAGAAAACATTTTCTGCCTTAACTTTGTTTCTCACAAAATAAAGATATGTCTTCCCCTTAAATACTGCTAAACTGACTATGGCATCGTTGTGAACACAGCATTAGCACCAGTTGTTTTTGGTTTGATCACAGACGCCATCACTAGGCTCCCACAGTGGCTTAGTGAGAACGGCACAATACAATAGTATATTTTCTGTCAACTACAGGAGAACAATGTGATATTTGTGGGAGAGCTGTCCATACAGCTGTAATCCAAACCCAAAACTGTTCAAACATGTCCGTGTAAAACCAATACAGATTTCACTGATTAATGCCTTGTAGACAGAGGGACAGACCGGAGGAAGCTTAGTGTGAGGGAAAAGGCTGATTTCAGTTAACCAATTAGTAAGACCTACTACAAGGCTGCTTCAATGAAATTGTGGGCAACGATTTACTGTCATTTTATAAAGGCGCGAAGATCAATACCAATCTCACATCTGTGCGTTAAGTGTGGAGCGAGAGCCAGGAGACTATTAGCTTGGCTTGGCATAAAGACTGGAAAAAGTTATCCTGCCCCTGGCCCTTTTCAAATTCTTAAATATGGGTTCATTGGTTTAAACCATTAACAAAAACAATACATATATGGATCACTTATGTGGTTTTACAGTGGCTTGCAAAAGTATTCATACCCCTTGAAATTTTCCACATTTTGTCACGTTACAACCACATACGTACAATTATTTTATTGGGATTTGATGTGATACACCAACATAAAGTGGCGCATCATTGTGAAGTGGAATGAAAATTACACGTGGTTTTAAAATATTTTTATAAATAAAAAACTGAAAAGTGTGGCGTGCAAAAGTATTCAGCCCCCTGACTCAATGCGTTGTAGAACCACCTATCGCTGCAATTACAGCTGCAAATCTATTGGAGTATTTCTCTACCAGCTTTGCACATCTACAGACTGATATATTTTGCCTATTCTTCTTTGCAAAATAGCTCAAATTACAGATTCAGCATCGGATTGGATGGAGAGCGTCTGTCAACAGCAATTTTCAAGTCTTTCTCAATATTCTCAATTGTTTTTAGGTCTGGACTTTGACTGAGCCATTCTAACACATGCCTATGCTTTGATTTAAACCATTCCATTGTACATCTGGCTGTATGTTTAGGGTAGTTGTCCTTCTGGAAGGTGAACCTACACCCAGTCTCAAGTCTTTTGCAGACTCTAACAGGTTTTATGCCCTGTATTTGGCTCCATCCATCTTCCCATCAACTCTAACCAGCTTCCCTGTACCTGCTGAAGGAAAGCATCCCCATAGCATGATGCTGCCACCACCATGTTTCACGGTGAGGATGGTGTGTATAGGGTGATGTGCAGTGTTAGTTCCACCACACATTGCATTTTGCATTAACGCCAATAACTTCAATTTTGGTCTCTTCTGACCAGAGCACCTTCCTCCAACCCTTGCCAAAAGCCATGCATAGTCAGATGAGACCAAATGTGAAGTTTTTGACCTGAATGCAAAATGCAATGTGTGGCGGAAACTAACACTACAAACCACCCTATACACACCATCACCACAGTGAAACATGGTGGGGGCAGCATCATGCTATGGGGATGCTTTTCTTCAGCAGGTACAGGGAAGCTGGTTAGAGTTGATGGGAAGATGGATGGAGCCAAATACAGGACACACAACCTGTTAGAGTCCGCAAAAGACTTGAGACTGGGTGTAGGTTCACCTTCCAGAAGGACAACTACCCTAAACATACAACCAGATCTACTATGAAATGGTTTAAATCAAAGCATAGTCATGTGTTAGAATGGCCCAGTCAAAGTCCAGACCTAAAAACAATTGAGAATATTGAGAAAGACTTGAAAATTGCTATTGACAGACGCTGCCCATCCAATCTGATGCTGAATCTGTAGTTTGAGCTATTTTGCAAAGAAGAATGGGCAAAATATATCTGTGCTAGATGTGCAAAGCTGAGAAATACTCCAATAGATTTGCAGCTGTAATTGCAGCGATAGGTGGTTCTACAAAGCATTGACTCAGGGGGCTGAATACTTTTGCACGCCACACTTTTCAGTTTTTTATTTATAAAAATGTTTTAAAACCACGTGTCATTTTCATTCCACTTCACAATGATGCGCCACTTTATGTTGGTGTATCACATAAAATCCCAATAAAATAAATGTACGTATGTGGTTGTAACGTGACAAAATGTGGAAAATTTCAAGGGGTATGAATACTTTTGCAAGCCACTGTAAGTGGTGTTCCATGATATATTTGTGTCATGTTTCTTTGCCACCCCCAAACCAATTGCCGCGAGTGCACAAAAGTAACCATTCAAATGTTTATTAATGCTGTTTTCTGTTATTGTTATATAGTTATTGACAATGTCACTGCAGATATCACAGCAAGATCAGATATTGGGAAAGAAAGCAAAAGGAATAGTTGTTAGTGAAAATTTTACTAAAAGTATTTGTGTAGGGTAATGTCAATGACTGCAGAGGTTAAAAAAAAGGATGAAGGCTGGCTCACTGTGTCTATATCTCAGCCAAAACATAAAACACTGCAATATAGGATTTCAAACTGTGCTCACTATGGTTTATCCATGGGCTAGAAGGCTAGTTAGTGTGTTGAAAGCCACAGCCACCCTTCAGTAACGCACAGAGGTGCCATGTTGTACAGGTCCCGTTTTTATTCTGTAGCACACAGCCAGTTTTCACTTGATATGGCCCCTTTTTTAAAATAAATATTCAACAAGTGGTAGAAAAGCTGACCTTGTACATCGTGAGCACAAAATGCCACAGAGAAGCACCTGGGTTATAATTGGGCAGCCACTACTCGTATGAACTGCAGCAATATTGTATCCGGATGAATCATCACGCTTCACATTTTCCATACTTCAGTAGTTATTTCACCAAATTACATCCTGCTCTTGCCCCCTCAGTACACATTTACTGTGACTCAAAATCCCCGCCGCAACGCTCCATTTGCTATAATTGGTGTAACGGCTGGACAGGGAGGACACAGGCGCAGAGACAGTACCAGTTTAAGAGGGTTTATTTAGAAGGAATCCGGGGATTTGGGCCGGGCTCCGGAGTGGGCTGGCAGGCATGGGGGTCCAGGGGGAAGTGCCAAGGGGAGAATCCGGGGAGACGAGCAGAGGCAGGCAAGAGCAGGCGGGTCCAGGGAGGGAGAGCTGGCTGACGAGGGCTGGAGCTGGTGGCAGGAGTCAGGCTGGGAGACTGTGGCAAAAAAGAACAGAATTAGCAACAAGCTAAATGCAGGCGGAACTACAACAGGTCTAGGTGGCTGGAGAGTTACTGACTGGGTAACAGAGTTTACAATCTGGCAGTGTCTGGAAGGTTGAACCGGGTATAAGTAGAGCAGTGATTAGTAGATGGGTGGCAGCATTTAACATCAGGACGGGGTCGGAATCAGCCATTGACCTGTCACTAGTGTCAGATTCATTGGCAGGTGTATGTGAATGGGAAGTAATTAAAGATACGACGGTAGGAAGTGACCATTATCCGGTAGTAATAAAAGTAGGAGTAAGTATAGAGGACAATAACACAGAGGGAGTGCAGAGATGGTCGTTTAGTGGAGCTAATTGGGGGAAATTTAAAATGGTTAGTGATCAAAGTATGGGGAAAATTATAGGGGATGAAGATATAGATACATTTAATCGTTCTGTTTGTGACTCTATTTTAGAGGCAGCAAAGGAATCCATTAAGAAGAAGGGAGGTAAGCACAACAAGAGAAGTGTTCCATGGTGGACTAAGGATTGTGATAAAGTAATTAAGACTCGAAATAAAGCATTTAAAATGTTGAAAAGAAATCACAGTTTTCAGAATCTTATTGAATACAAAAAGATGCAAGCAAGTGTAAGAAGAGTAATTAAAAATGCAAAAAGGGAATATTGGAGGTCATTTTGTAACTCGGTGGGAAGGGAGACCAAAATAGGTAAAGTTTGGGGAATGATTAGGAAAATGAATGGCATTAAAAGACAATATGGATATCCAATCTTATCGAATGGGGAAATAACAGCAGTCAAAGATGAAGAGAAAGCAGAAATGTTAGCAAAAACTTTTGTTAAAATTCACAGTTCAGATAATATTAGTGAAAAAGGAAGGACAGGAAGGGAAAATACAATTGCAGAGAATGAAGAGTTATTAGAACAGGAGGAAGAAATTAATGATTTACTTAATAAACCATTTACAAAGATAGAATTGAACCGAGCTCTTAATAAAACCAAGTTGTCAGCGCCAGGTAAAGATCAAATATGTTACATAATGTTAAAGCATTTAAGCGAAGCAGCTAAAGAGATTGTTTTGAAATTATTTAATAAAGTATGGGAGGGTGGAAAACTACCGCTAAGCTGGAAGGAGGCAGTAGTAATTCCAATAGGGAAACCAGGGAAGGACTTGACAAATCCAGGGAATTATAGACCCATTGCTCTAACATCCAACATGTGTAAAGTAATGGAAAAAATGGTTAATGAAAGGTTAACGTATTATGTAGAAAGCAAAGGATATTTATGTAAGTACCAGAGTGGTTTTAGGAAGGGTAGAAACACAATGGATCCAGCAGTATGTTTAGAACATGATATAAGGAAGGCACAAATAAACAGAGAAAGTGTAGTGGCGGTGTTTTTCGATATTGAGAAAGCGTATGACATGATGTGGGGAGAAGGACTGTTAGTAAAGCTTGGTAAATTGGGTATTAAAGGTCGAATGTATAAATGGATTAAGGATTTTTTATGTGGGAGGGTAATACAGATACGAGTCGGGAATCAATTCTCAGGAAAATTTGGTATTGAAAATGGAACACCTCAAGGGAGTATTATAAGTCCTCTATTATTCTCTTTAATGATAAATGATGTATATGAAGAGATAGTGAATGAGATGGGAGTTTCACTTTTTGCAGATGATGGGGCAATATGGAAAAGTGGAAGGAATGTGAGCTTCATAGTGCAGAGATTGCAGAGGGCTATAACAAAGGTAGAAGAGTGGTCATATAAATGGGGTTTCAAATGTTCTGTGGAAAAGACAAAGATAATGTTTTTTACTAGGAAGAAAATTGGGAGCGAGGTTAAATTAAAAATATATAAACAGGAGTTGGAGAGAGTAAAGCAATTTAAATTCTTAGGTATATGGTTTGACGAGAGGATTACATGGGCTGTACATATTAAGAAGGTTGTGGACAGATGCAAAAAAATACTTAATGTAATGAGGTGTTTAGTTGGGTATGAGTGGGGGGCAGACAGAGTAGCGTTAAAGGCTATATACACTGGGTTAGTCAGATCGGTGTTAGACTATGGGTGTGTAGTGTATGGGTCAGCTGCAAATACATCTCTTAAAAAAATAGATAACATACAGTATCAGGCTTTGAGGGTATGTACAGGTGCAATTAAAACAACACCAACAGCAGCACTACAGGTAGAAATGGGGGAGATGCCTCTAGAGTTGAGAAGAGAACAGCTGGCCTTGAACTACTGGGTTAACCTTCGGGGCCATAGTCAGGATCATCCAGCACAAAGCACTTTAAAACCGTGTTGGGAAAAGGAGAAAAGGGAAACAAAAAGTTTTGGTTGGACAGCGAACCAGAGAGCTGTACAATTTAGAATAGATAAATTAAATATAGTTCATACAGTACCAATGCCTGTAATTCCGCCGTGGATTTTGCCGGATGCTACAGTTGATGTGTCATTATTAGAAAACAAAAGCAGAAATAAACAAATAATACAGGAGTACATAGACAAATTTTATAGCTATGTTCAAATTTATACAGATGCGTCGAAGGACTCAGGTAGTAAAGTAGGGGTAGCTTTTAGTGTACCGGAATTTCAAGTGAAAATAGGGAAGAGGGTTAATACTGAGGT
The DNA here is from genome assembly GCF_949987685.1 of Ammodytes marinus. Taxonomy (NCBI): domain Eukaryota; kingdom Metazoa; phylum Chordata; class Actinopteri; order Uranoscopiformes; family Ammodytidae; genus Ammodytes; species Ammodytes marinus. The sequence goes on from NC_137213.1 coordinate 6,835,333, forward strand.
TTCAGTATATACAGGGGAACTGCTGGCAATACTGTTGGCAGTACAGTGGGTGGAGGACAACAGGCCATTAAGGTCAGTGATTTGCTCAGACTCCAGTTCAGCATTAAAAAGCCTACAATACAACTGCTCCGAAAGCAGACCAGATATTCTGATTGAGGTTCAACAAACGTTATACAGAATACAAATGATGGGGCTTATAGTGGTTTTTTTATGGGTTCCAGCGCACATTGGGATAAGAGGAAATGAAATGGCAGATAAGCTGGCAAAAGATGCTACCAGAAAAAGCACAATTGATATAAGTATAAATATATGTAAAACTGAAATTAAAGGCATTATTAAGCAAGTACTGATTAGGAAATGGCAAAAGCAGTGGGAGGAAGAGCGGAAAGGAAGATGGTTTTATAGAATCCAAAGGCAAGTGGGAGAAATGAGTTGTGGAGGGAAGAACAGAAGAGAGGAGTCGGTCCTATCACGACTGAGGTTTGGGCACACTGGTCTGAACAGTACACTGTTTTTAATAGGAAAGCACGAGACAGGCAGGTGTGAATGTGGGCAAGAAGAGACAGTAGAACATGTAGTAATGCAGTGTGTGAGGTATGAGGAAGACAGAAGGCAGATGAGGGAAAAATTCAGAAAAGAAAAAGTAAGTTTTGATTTAATAGATATTTTACAAAAGAAGTCCAAAAAATGTCATCAAGTTCTATTTCATTTTCTTAGGGTTACCAATTTGTTTGTGAAAATATAGCTTCTTATTTGAAGTAGTATTATTATTTTTTATTTTATTTTATTTCTTATTTTATTTTTTATTTATTTTTTTTTTTTTTGAAGCGAGGTTGTCAATTATACCACACTCCTTACCAGTAGATGGCGGTAATGCATCTAAAAGTTGTTTGCCAACCGCCAAAAAACATTATACAAGAAGAAGAAGAAGAAGATTGGTGGCAGCTGTGGATGCTGGTGCCTGACTCCTGCACACCTGACTCCAACCCTGCAATCAGACCAGACAAGGGAAAGGGGAGAACAAAACCACCTTGGGGCCCAGGGAGGATCGTAACAATTGGTTCTTTAAAGCCACTACGAGTAACATGGCACGTTGGCGTCCCCTTTGGACAAAAGCGGTAGTATTTTTACGACGCCCGCTGTCGCAAAGCTGTTTTCTAGCGCGTGTCAGGCGCGTGAGTGTGAACTCAGAAGGGAGCAATATAGTGCATGTCCGTGTGTTGAAAGTGTGAGGACTCTTTTCGGCTCCGTGAGAGTGGTTTTGACACTGCATGAACTAATGCCAGTCACTGCCACACGCACCTGATTGCAATGAGTTGAGCAGCAGCGTCACCTAACTACTCTCTCTCACGGAGCTGAAAGAGTCCGTGTCCTCACAGAAAGCGAATGAACGAGAGACGGCAGTTAGTATGGATCACGATGAGGTAATGTGTTTATGTTGTTGTAAATAATTACTATTTCAGATAATGGTTATCTGATGATGGTGAAGCAAAGCAAACTTTGTGTTAGTACCAACCGCTCATTCATTTAGGAGTAAACACTGCAGTCTAGTTTCGCTCTCGTGAAATTGTATACATGTTGCTTGGCAATGCCCTCGTCCCCCGTAGCCTATATCACTCTCCCTTTTAGCTTTTCTTCATTGCATTTTCTTTTTTTTCTTTGATGGTTCAGCCCCGTTTATCAGTCATTATGACGACAAATAACTGTCTCAAACAAGGCTCCCGCTCCCCTTCCCTCACCTGGAGGGATAGGCTTCTCAATTCACGTTGCTGCGCCACACTGAAATCTGCGACCAATACGGATATGTGACCATAGAGCATGCACGAGCGAACCGAAAATCGGACTGGGTGTGCGAGCAGACCAAAAGCAGTAATAAAAACTATTTAAAAACGTCTTTCTTTGCACTGATGGTCTCGTTTGCTGTTAAAGGTAATTTATGATTATCAGAGGAAACATGAGGCTGTTTAAAAGATATTTAAATGTTACTCGTAGCCGCTTTAAGCGGCTCCTTCCCGTGCTCAGGGAGGCCAAATAGCCTAATAATGTGTCCTAAGTATAACCTGTGTGAATGTTGAGATCCTCCCCACCGAAAGCAGAAGCATTCAAGCAGATGTTTGTCCTTTAGAAATGATCAAGTAGACTGTCAGGGTCTTGTCATGACCATACATTGTATGTCGGAAAATTCTAACTTACCAATAAAATTGTTCTATCTGATATGGGCGGGCCAGAGCACTATGTATGGGGCTCTGGGTCAGACGTAACCGGATGATGACAGTGCTGTGCATGAAAACAACAAAGATGGATGCGGATACATAGGTTGCGTTCCGAATCGCATACTTTCTACTATATAGTATGTAGAAAAAAGATTTAGGATGTCCCGATTCTTGTGGCCAGATATAGGATGGTTAGAAGTACCCGGATGTCCTACTTTATGCGGCCAAGATTGTTAGTGTTGAAAAGTGCATCCTATTTGGGCGATTCTGACCCACAATCCAGTGCGCACGTGAAGTGACGTAACATCGACGAAGCCGCCATATGAAAACAAACGGGGATGCGGCGGATATAAAAGCAAGAGGCAAGATCAAGGCGCAATGTTATGATGAAATAAGAGAGAAAAGTATGTCCCAATAGTATGCCTACTGCATCCTAACTAGATTATTTTTATCGTCAGATATAGTATGTAGAATAGAAAAAAGAAAGAGTATGCGATTCGGAACGCAACCATTGATTGGGTTTGATATGGCGTTGACCTCGACACAAGAAGAATGTTCTGTTTTGCAGACCCACAGCAAAAGTTTAATTTACTTTAATGTTGCTAAACGAAAGGGGCTTAATACATCACCTTGTTCATTGCTCCGCATGCACTGGTATTTGAAATGCACGCATAAGTGCTGCCCCTTGGGAAGGTCTATTGATCGTGGCCAGACCCTACATTGTTCTAGATGGGTCTGGATCTCCAGGCTGGCTCGTGGTTGGAACTCCATTCCAATTCACATTAGAAATTTTAAAACAAATTCCTCTTTTAAACTTGACTTTAAGAGGTGGCTAATAAGTACTGTCAACACTAAATTAGAGAACCCAGTATGGTAACGCTTTATATTAAGGTTCTTGTTATAAGCCTTAGTAAATAGGTAATAAGGACCTTATTAGATGCTTATTAACATTAATTTGTGTTAATAAGACTATATATAAGTGTTAATAATAACATAAACATGTTGACAGTGTGATTATAAGACTTTTATAAGCACTTGTAAGACACTTCTTAACTATTTATTGATTGCTTAATATCATTAGTCTAATGAGTTTCTGATAGCTGTTAATAAAAGCGTTACAAACCTATTTATTGAGTCTTACTAACTTGCCTATTATGTCATTGTTAAACCTTTACTAAGCATTGTTTGTTGCTTTATGAAGGTAACCACATCTTTATTAATCAAGTAATAACAGTTAACTATGCTCTATGAACAATGCTTATTAAGGTTAATAAGTCCTTTATTAAAACTTAATAACAGTTAATAAGTACTATATCTTGTCAAGGAGGATACAATGAGAATTAGAAAAACGACATGTAAATACAATGTTAGAGCGGTGAAGGTATTTGATTATCTTTAATGTTTTTCTTGTTGAAGTACCTTCAAAAATGAGTTTTCTGAGTTTGGTTTGCAGCGCCATATCTTAGTTGGCTAAAGTTACTGATTTTCATCCCTCTTTCCAAAATGTTGTCTTTTGGCATCTAGCATAATGAGTGCATAATATATTTGTTTTTGCTCTGAAGTGATTCTTTCACCTCTATGTGTGCGCACACATGTTGAGTGAGTGTTAAAATGAGATGCCCCGAGAACGTTGTATATTTTTCACAATCTATGATGAATATGACTCGTATGATCGGTTTTGTGCCTCAAATCAGATCCTTAAAGGGCTTTTATTTTGAAGGTAGTTGTAAAACCGGAAGCTCCGTGTATCCAAGTCGCTGATGGCTTGACGCCAGTTTGACGGCCATGCTTGACAAAGTGTTTCACGAAAGTAAGGAGAACATGTCGGAGTCGTCAGCACGGTCAGCACCCCAAACCAGGTCTCTGAAAAATAAGAGGGTGAGGTCCGAACTGGAGGATGACTCTTCTGGTAAGTTTAAGAATGTAATGCTATAGTAACGTTAGCTGGTTCTAGCTTGCTAGTTGTTTGCCTAGCTTACATTACTTTCTTTCAGAAGCTTTGGTGAGCTTCTTTTTTGAGCTAACGTTTAGCTTACACTATCATAAAAACTGCAACCAAACGTATCTATTAACAGTTGTGTCATGCTAGCTTGTCAGGAAGGGGCAAAGTAATGCTGAATGGTTATTTCTGTGCTGACCCAGATGCTGCCCAAATTGTCCTAACTGCCAAACTGGGTCTACAGAAATATAAACATGAGCTGGCCAGGTTTAAATTAGAATGCCAGGATGTAAAAATAAAAGACCTGACAACGGAGAGAGATTTCTTGAAGGGACAACTATCTGAATGAAAGAAAATATTTACTTTTTTCAACCATTGTCACCATTACAGACTAAATTTACTTTGATACTGCACCCCTTTTTGCAGATTCCATGTCCAAATCGCTTAAATGCTTAGTATAACCTGTCTGCTATCTGTCTAATTGTGATCAATGTTTCTTTGTGTTGTCTTTATACAGTAACAAGAAAGACCAGCCTGACTCAACCTTCCCCTGGGGCTCAAGTCCGTTGTCCTCTAACTCCTCCTCAGACGATGGGAAGAGGAAGAGGAAGTATAACAGAAGTCAGCATTATACTGTTGCAGAGGGGGCCAGCAGAAGAAGGCTTTTTTTTTTATTTATCTATTTTTGAATTGTATTACTTGATTTTATTTCAATACATTTTAAACTTAAGACTGACCAATTTTCTTACTATTTTGTTGACACAATCGGGGAACGGTGGGACTTGAAAATATTCCCTCCTCCAAAGTGGGGAATGACAAAACAAGTTTGAGAACCACTGGGTTAGCATCTATATAGTTGTATGTGGTTTTCTGCTTGTCCTATCTGCAACAGTATAATGCTGACTTCTGATACAGCAACGTCTCGCCCAAATTCCTCTAGTGAGGATTGCCATCTCCATAAGGTTACAGATTCAATATGCAGAAGCAACTCATACAACCCCACGTCATTTTATATTGTTTTACCTACAACAGAGTTTTTTTTTTATTATTGTTTGATGGAAGTTTTTTTTGCTCTACTCGTTTAATTGTTTTGTTGTTCTTATTCATTTAATATTTTAAATTAATAGTCTTAATCATTGGACTCTTGAATTGATGTCAGGCAGCATTTTTATTTTACAAAGGTATTTATTTTTTTACATTTAGTAAAATGTTGTTCATGAAAGTTCTGGGAAACAAACAAACATGGGTAACACTTTATAATAACTATCCGTTGTAACTCGTTAATAGATCATTAGTAAACTCTTAATTAATGATTATTAATGATTTGTTAAGTGTTTGTTAGCAGTTTGTTAAGGATTTATAACAATGGTAGATAGTTAATAGCTTAATAATTGAATCAGTTCATCTGGGACGAGGCTGAAATAGGCTATAGACTATACACAGTGCATGGGCAATTGAGGGCAGCCCCATTTTCAAATATTTTTAAATAAACTCAATATACACTGTGCATGCCATGGACTTGAACGTGACGTGATCAGTTAATCTCGGATTACCTCCCAGATGAACTGATTCAATTATTAAGCTATTAACTATCTACCATTGTTATAAATCCTTAACAAACTGCTAACAAACACTTAACAAACCATTAATAATCATTAATTAAGAGTTTACTAATGATCTATTAACGAGTTACAACGGATAGTTATTATAAAGTGTTACCCAAACATGTTTACAATTGCACAGTTGTTAAAGGCCTACTTCACCGGTTTGAATATGAAGGTGTATTGAATTCTGAGATCCTATGTAGTATAAATGTGCAAAAAAAAAAAAATCGGTTCATCCTAGCCTGAGAAAAGGCAGAAAGAGTGTTTTTTTAACCCTATATTTCTCTTTCTCATGACATCACAGAAAGAGAAATATAGGGTTAAAAAAAAACGTACTTTGTAAATATTACTGTGATATCACAGTAAAAGACATCACAGTAATATTTACAAAGTAAGTTTTTTTTTAACCCTATGTTTCTCTTTCTGTGATGTCACGAGAAAGAGAAATATAGGGTTAAAAAAAACACTCTTTCTGCCTTTTCTCAGGCTAGGATGAACCGATTTCAATTTTTTTCGCACATTTATACTACATAGGATCTCAGAATTCAATACACCTTCATATTCAAACCGGTGAAGTAGGCCTTTTAGTGTTTTTTCTTTAAAAGTGAGTTTTTGTGCTTCACCTCTGTAACATTGTATTTACATGTAGTTTTTTTTTTATTCACATTGTATCCACCTTGACAAGATATAGTACTTATTAACTGTTAAAAAGTGTATGTTAAAGGATTTATTAACCTTAATAAGCATTGTTCTTGCTTTAGATCCAGTACCTTCAAAATGCTTTATTACCTGTTTAATAAAGGACTTATTAACCTTAATAAACATTGTTCTCACTTTAGATCCAGTACCTTCAAAATGCATTATTACCTGTTTAATAAAGGACTTATTGGCCTTAATAAGCATTGTTCTCGGTTTAGATCAGGTACCTTCAAAATGCATTATTACCTGTTTAATAAAGGACTTATTGGCCTTAATAAACATTGTTCTCGCTTTAGATCAGGTACCTTCAAAATGCATTATTACCTGTTTAATAAAGGACTTATTAACCTTAATAAGCATTGTTCTTAGAGCATAGAAATGCATTATTACCTGTTTAATAAAGGACTTATTAACCTTAATAAGCATCGTTCTTAGAACATAGTTAACTGCTAATAAACAAATAATAAAGGTGTGTTCACCTTCATAAAGCAACAAACAATCCTTAGTAAAGGTTTAACAATGACATAATAGGTAAGTTAGGAAGACTCAATACATGGGTTTGTAACGCTTTTATTAACAGCTATCAGAAACTCATGAGACTTTCATTAATGCTATTAAGCAATCAATAAATAGTTAAGAAGTTTCTCATAAGTGCTTATAAAAGTCTTATAATCACACAGTAAACATGTTTATTGTGTTATTATTAACACTTAAATATAGTCTTATTAACACAAACTGATGTTAATAAGCATCTTATAAGGTCCTTATTACCTATTAACTAAGGCTTATAACAAGAACCTTAATATAAAGCGTTACCCTAAGTATCGCTTTCATCTAGTTTCTTCTGCTCTGCCTTTCTAATATGAATATCTAGACAGCCTTTCCAAGCTATTGAATCGCAATGACTACTCTCTGTTTGAGGCATTTTCTTAGAAAATAAACTGATATATGCACAGATGCTGCAGGTTAGAAACTGTACCACCTTGGTACATATTCATGTTGCCTGTTCGCTAACCTAGCATAGACCGTACTACTGCTGATTTAACAGGATTGTGTCACCTTTCGCTGTTCATTTGGAAAGGAAAAACTAATCAGGCTAAAATGCTCAAGTACGCTGAGTTTAAAGGAACAGTTAGTTAAGTTAGATGAGAAGACTGTTAAACATGTTTTAGATACATTTGTTTCATTCCTATAATTTAACATGGGTACTATCACTGCGCCCGGCCGATGAATGGTCCAACACAAGACATAGCTTTCCCGTTTTTTATTTTGCTTTGGCCACATATTTAAACAGACCAATTTGTGAACGATGACCCTTAACAAGATATTTGCTGCTGATTCACGCATTCACTGTTGGGAATGTCTTACCCAAGGACACTTTGACATGTGGACAGGAGGAGGCAGTGATGGAACCGCCACCCCTGTGATAAGTGGATGACTGGCTGTTCCTCCTGAGCCATAGCGACCCATCATTTCAGCTTCAAATAATATTTAGCTAAAAAAGTGGACCCAGCGCCATCAGTATTATCTAGACACAATGGCCCTCATTTATCAACCTTGCGTAGACCAGAAATGTGGGTGTACGCACATTTCCACGCAAATCTCGGCATTTATCAATATGGACGTGAGCGTAGGATACGCTCAAATCCCACGCCAGCTCTCAGCTCGTGTACGCAAGTTTGTAAACAGCATTGACTCGCAGTGCAGGCTGTGCCCGGGTAGCCGATTACTTTGTTGGACAATTATTAGAAGATAATACAAATGCAGTGTTTGCTCAGACCGAAATAAAGATATTAATCACTTAAAAATGTGCAGCTTATGGTGTGCAACTGAGTAGGAGCACTGATTCAATAGTGCACACACCGGCCACTTAGGAGCGCTGCATGGGACTGCGTAAGGGCAGTTGTCTCCGTCTGGAGCAGCTGGGGGGACACTGAGGCACGGGGGCTGCATTCATTCAAAATGTTAGCCACAGTATTAATGTAGTAGGCCTACACTGCTCTTTATGATAAAAAATACACGGCACAACATTCAGCTTAACATTTTATTTATTTGACGCACTTTTTAGATGTTAGTTCCTCTTTTAATGTGTCATTGATCGCTTAAGCGAGCGATTTATTTCCACTGTTAACCGGCACGTTTTTCCGATCTACTGGTGGAGCAGGACAGTGGGCGCTCTCACACCTGATCGTTGCCGGGTCGGCTTGTGCAGCTGACCGCCGGGCTGACCACTCGTGCTGTCATACAGTAAAACGCAAAATGTGTTATTTTTAGTTTTTAAAACCTTTTTGAGTAGTGCTATCTAAAAGGGCCAATACATTCTAATCATTCAAATCTCTGCAGACCTGTATTTATTTTATGGGGACCATTACCAGACAGTTGGTGCGTCTGTTTCTCCTCTACCACTTAGGATATTATACCCGCACCCTCAGTTGGTTGCATTTCAGAACAGCAACACGCTTTTTTTAGTGGCGATTTTTGAGTCAGACCACTTTTTCTTCATCTATGTAAAGAAATGGCAACATATAATTGTGTATGCTGTTTTATAGCATTTGAGCGATAGTAGCCTACTGATGTAAACCTAAAATGCAAAATCCTCAGCTGGAGATCGTTTGTTGTCAACACCAACGCTGTTGACCGCAGCAGTTATTTCCTTCCTAACTGCTGCCTTCTGTCGTTCTTTGATGCCGCTTGTAATGCTCCGAAATGAAACTTTTTTTTTTCTACTTTCGCTGTTATTCTGTCAATTTCTACTTCAGAGAAGTTCCTCTTCTGTGCCGTAATGCACATATCCATGTCGTAAAACCTCTGGGCGAGGCCTCTAAACTGAGAAAATATAGGGGCATGATACGATCGTTTTCAGCCGCCGCATTTATCAATAATGGCCTGGCGTACGCTGAGATTGGCGAGATACGACTGTTTGATAAATCCCACGCGATTTTTATTTTTATTAACCTTTATTTATACAGGTAAAATCTCATTGAGACCCAGGGTCTCATATACAAGAGAGACCTGTTCAGGTAGGCATCAGCAGCAACACAAAGTTACAGACTAACTAAACATACAGGAGACACAACACAGAACACAAACGGTAAAATAACGCAGTACAAAGGGCAAAGAACAAATTAAGTACAAGTTAAGTTATGTACAAGTGCAGACCCCCACGGACTGTCAACAGCCTTTCTACTAGCAGTCTAAAATCCGCTACAGAAATAAAACTGGACAGCTTCAGCCTCTGCTGGAGCTTGTTCCAGGTTGCAGGCGCAGGCGATACCTGGCGTAGGGAGGTATTTGCGCCAGAATCTGCACCAGTTTCCACGCAAGTTTGATAAATGAGGGCTAATGACAGCATCAGTACACATACCCACCGGAGTATCCGACTGACATTGTCAGGATGTCCTCCAGACACATTTTCTTTTGTGGAAAGAACCAGACATTCTATTGAATTCTTCTTTATTCTCTTTTTTCTTGCTAAAAGTGCAAAAAAGTATGAAAACGAATCACAAAACAATATTGCCCACCTCAAGAGGTTACCCCTCTTATCCGATCAAATTAAACTTTGAAGTATTGGTACTTATTTTTTCCATGATATCAGACTATGAACTTATAACAGGATGACACAACTTTAAAAAGCCCATGTTCTTGTTTAGAGACCACTGAACTGCCTGGGTTCTGCATGTCCCTTTTATAAAGGGTGGACAATCCATTATTCAGGGAATGAATAGACGAAAATCAATGGTTACGCATATTAAGGGATGTCTGAGCTAATAAAAACTGAGATTAAAAGTTTAGAAAGTATTGCTTAGCCTGCACCGTCAAGTAAAAAGAGTACCGAGTGCCGACAGGGCAGCGAGCGAAATTACAATGTTCATTAAGTTGTCTCTAAATCCTCACTCAGCTGGGAGCAACATCTGACACTCTGCTTAATGTAGCTGTACATCACACACACACACACACACACACACACACACACACACACACACACACACATTAGAAAATATGGGGCATTATCCCGGGAATTTTTATATAAGAAATAACAGTGAGCAAATAAAAGTAAATTCAGATTTAAAGAAAATATCAATATGAGTGTATGGATGCTCTCCAAACCTCAACCAACCGGGGCCGATTTGCGCTAGTTGGGTTGGGTTTTATGCATTTCAATTCAGCACCCAAATTCGAACATGCTGATATGTGCGGCTGGTAGCTGAAATACAGTGCCTTGCAAAAGTATTCATACACCTTGAAATTTTCGACATTTAGTCACGTTATAACCACACACGTACATTCATTCAAGGGGGGCTGAATACTTTTGCACGCCACACTTTTCAGTTTTTTATTTCTAAAAAAAATTGTAAAACCATATTTCATTTCACTTCACAATGATGCACCACTGTGTGTTGGTCTATCACATGAAATCCCAATAAAATAAATGTACGTGTGTGGTTTTAATGTGACAAAATGTGGAAAATTCCAAGGGGTATGAATACTTTTGCAAGGCACTGTACATTGTGAACCAACAGCACTAAATCAAAACAGAGTAAACACGACTAAGGCCTTGTTCAGAATGCCAGCCCAATTCAGATTTCTGGCATATCCTGGTTTATTTGATTACGTCTGAAAAACAAAAACACATCCGCAAATCAGATCCCAACCACATAGGTAGATGGTTTAAAATGCAATTCAAATCAAATTTCTGCATATGTGTCTTCAGTCTGGATGCTCTGGTCATTCAAATTGGATATCAAAGTGCCTTTTCACTGGCTGTCTGAAGGGAGTGTCCTGACCGATAACACATAGCCACAGAGCCTGACAAACAAACATTTGGAAATCGGGCTGCCACCTTTCATCATCAAATGTCCCGAGGGCAACATGATCCCACCATACACAGCTTTGCGGATGCTTTTAAGACATTAGTGCAGCATAGGCTGAAGAATTGGACAAAGTGAAATTGTGATGGAACAAGATGAAAGCATTATTATCATTAGGGTGAACTTTAAACTTTACAGCAATCCATCCAAGAATAGTAGATAATATATTTCAGTGGTGAATTAACTAACCAACAAACTCTCAGGCATTTCCATCTCAAGAGCTACATTGCTGTGAACTGTTGAGGATTAACCCCAAATGGAAAATATTCTTGATTGTCTAGGACCCACTTAAACACTTACAATTAAAGTACTCCACGGGATCTCTACCTGCTGCTGCAATTAGAATTTCTGCTTGGAGATATAGTGCACTTTAAATGCTAGAGGCACTCCTATTGAAGTGGGTTTCCCTATCCCTGGCTGCTACAATAAAACGCAGAACACCAGCAGGGCCAGTTGGAGCACAGCTGGACTTGTTCTCCCCCCACATTGTTAAACCTGCCAGTCACTAACTCACCTGTCGTTCCACATTGCTGTCATTCCCGGTTATACAAGCAGGTTGCCCCTGTGTGCCTTCCAGCCCTCTTGGGTCACCCTGGTCTCCACATCCACCCACACACCTGATCCTTATTTACCCCCCCCCCCCCCCTCCCCTCCCCTCCCCCCAACAACGGCCCAACATTACTTATAGATCCCTGCTCTCGTTTGCCAGGTCATGTAATATTCTTTGCCTGTTTGCCTGGGTTCTGCTTACCCAATCTCCCGACCTCTGCCTCTGACCTTTCCTGCTTGTTTGTGTACCTTTGCCTGCTTGTTTCGCCTGATTGGACTGTTTACGACTCGCTGACCCTTTGGCTTCCTCATCATTTCAGTAGACTTAAACTCCATCTGCCGTGTCTGCGAAATTTCGCTTGTGGGTCCATATCTTGTTTCCCCTGAGCCATTACAATTACATCTTCAATATCAATATTTTGGGAGGATGCAGTCAAAATATGTATATTCCAATGAATATTTAGGATAATTTTTTTTAAACTGTATTTATGTTGTAGCATTTCACATTGGAGGGTGATAATGAGGAGACGCCCGGCTTCACCATCAACCTATTAGGCAAACCATTAGGTTAAGTGTAAGTGCATATTTAGCCCTGTGCTTATAGCCGCAGAGTCAACCTCCATCTACTCCAAGCCAAACAGATCACTATATTAATTAACCTCTCATGGGCTCAGGCATTCCTAGTACCGAGCCCACAGGACACTGTATATATAATCAGTACCTCGCAAACTAATAGCCCTGAGTTTCTTGTGAGTCAATACATTTTTGTTGAATTGATTAAATGTGTTCAAACTTTATTTGACACAGTCTTTGAGCAGCAGCGGTGAAATAAGTATTTCAATATTTTACTTGTTATATATATACAGTATATATAACTGTATTATAGGTATTGATGCATAAGTGGATGCGTTGGGCCCCAATTATTAATAGGTTATTACCGCTATAGCCTCTGCGTAGGGCAGTGAATCACGCCACAAGGCCAAGACAAAATGACACCGATCACCTTCTAATTCATCTAGTTAGTGTAATTTATTTTAACATGGTATTTTAATTAATTCAACGCCCCACGTGTTCTATGATTAACTGACTTCACTTACCTTCCACCATCTCGAAATAAATGGTACTTAGTAATGGGCTCTTGAACTTGCAGCCTGCCTTTTAGTTTCTTGTCATATTTATATTTGTCCCATTGTCTGTCTTAGCCCTGCAGCTAACTTAAAAACAGTCGCAAATGGTGAAAATAGATAGGCTAATCAAATACAATTGAGGATAATACAATTGAGGATACCCATACAGTACAGTTAAAAGTCGAGGTTTGTGATCCCTAGCTTTGAACCCACCAGAGACACCACATCATGATGTTCACATACCCTCGGGGATGTAATGGTAAAAAGACGCACGTAGTCCGGGCATTTTGGCTGAATAGCCTGGGCGCGGTTACTCCCTGTATTACGGGAGCCAGTAGGTTCATGACGCTAATAAAGGGGGAGCGTCATGTCAATATGGCAGCTTCCTGGGTTTGTAAACAGTGCCGGGACTCGGCAGCGTGCGGGGAATCCGATCCGTTGCACACAGAACTGTGAGTAGAGTGCGATTAAGCATGCTTCTGTTGGTATGGTCCGATGTGTGGTGTGTTTGATAAACGTGTGATTTGTGTTGTGATTGTAGCGGGCTGGGCCGGTGCGTTCGGGCTCGGGAGGCACTTGTTGACGCCAGTTCCCTGCAAACTTACTGCAAGGAAGGTATGAGATGTTTTAGGATTTATAATGTATTTTATATTCAAGGAATGACTTTTTTAGGATGTACTAATGTTGTGTTTTGTTTGTTTGTTGGCAGAGATGCTATGTCACTGTTTTCCCTGTCCATATGATACAAATTAAAGGAGTATATGATGTACACTTGACTTGCCTTTATTATTACTAGATTCTTAAAGTCCCGGGTGTTACATTTGGCGCTGTGAGCAGGGTCACATTTTTTTTTTTCGTTTTTTTGGGGCAGGTCAGGTAAATTAAAATTGGGAAAACAGTGGCATAGAGAGAAGACGTCGGCCATTGAAGGGGAGGAGCTGTGAGATCAACTACACCTGTGAAGACTGCTTTTCCAACATGGCTGCAGAGGCGCTAGAGGAGGAGCTCAAAGGCCTCAAGGAGAGGTTGATGAAGGAAAAGACTGAAATGGACAGGTTAAAGGTGGAAAATGAGGCTTTGACAGCCAAACTCCCAGAGACTACACCTTCTACCACTGCTAGTATGTTACCTTCAATGGAGATTGTTTACTTATCAAAAGAAAAAAAAGCGTTGATGTTTTCTGGTCAAGAGGGCACTATATCATTTCATGATTGGATTGATGAGTTGGAGCACTCTATTAATTTCAATAGATGTAAGGGGAGACAGCAGGCTGCTTATATCTATGACCATTTAGAGGGAGAAGCACAGCAGGAGATAAAACACTCCTCACCTCTAGTGAGGGAGGACCCAAAGCTGATTTTTGAGGTTCTGGAGGAAGCATATGGTCAGTCCATTTCCTTGACCAAAGCTCAGAAACGTTTTTTTGATAGAAAGCAGAAGGAAGGGGAAGGCTTGAGGGAATATTCTCATGTGTTGCTGTCCTTGGCTGGGGAGGTAACTCGCTGTACTGGGGGTAAAGAGGTGTGTGGAGAGGAGGCTGTTAAAGGGCAGTTTGCAGAAAATGTGAGGGACCCTCCTCTCTGCAGGGAGCTAAAGAAACTTCTTAGGCAGGACTCTGGTATAACCTTCAAAGCCCTGTGCAGGGAGGCTATTTTGCTAAGTGAAGTTGACAATGTCAGGGGTAAAACTGCTTACGCATGTGAAACTGTTGCTGAATGTTCAGCCATAAATATAACTGCTAACCCTGACCCTATATTGTTGGAGCTAAGGGAGGCTATGCGAAAACAAGATGAAAAAATTGAGTTTTTGGCGAGAGAGTTAGCACAACTCCAGACACAGATAGCAGGGCACCCACGAGGCCAAAGGCAGGGGCCCAGGTATGATCCATCCGGCAAACCAATCTGTTTTAAGTGTCAGGGGGTGGGTCATATTGCCAGGGTGTGTAGGGGGGGCAGTGTCGGTAATGTTAATGCTAGGCACAATTCACCTCCAGCTCAACCAAGTGGTGATATGCAGGGGCAGCAGGGAAACTATCTCCTTCTGTAGTAAGGAGCCAGACTGCAGATGGGGTTCAACCGGGCTCAGATAACTCAATAAGCGACCAAGAGGAAGTGGTTGAGGCTTTAGTGGGTCCTATCCCTGTAATTAAAGCAGTCATGGGGGGTGTTCCGTTGTCCTGTTTGTGGGATACTGGGTCCAATGTCTCTGTCATTACAGAAAGTTTTTTTAAGGAACACCTAGAGGGCATGGGGAAAGCTGCCGTAAAGGAGTGTGGGTGGTTGAGTTTGAGAGGAGCCAATGGGGTGCCAATGCCATTTGTTGGTTATTTGAGACTCAATGTTGTGATAAATGATGTGGTGCATTCTCAATGTGGTATCTTGGTTGTAAAGGATCCGATTGATTCAGTCACTAAAATGAAAAGGAAACTGGTCCCTGGCATACTGGGCATGAATATAATAAAAAAATGCAGAGAACGTTCATCTTGTCCACCTGGTCTCCCCTGTGAACCTACATCAGCCCCTGGGGGCTTTGCTAAAGTGTTAGCATCTGCTCCTGTTGTGGTGCCTGCAGGGTCCATGTGTTTTGTCCCAGCCACAGGTTTCCAACATAGTAACAGCACAGGTCATCCGGTGTTAGTGGAGGCATTAGAAGTAGACGAGGGCACACTGCCCGGCAATTCAATTGTTTCTACAGCATATGTTTGGATGCAAGAAGGGGAGCTAGCAGTACCTGTAATGAATGTGGGTACAATTGATATGTGTTTGTCCCCACGCACACGTATTGCCCGCATAGCTACAGCAGACATTGTTGCAGGGGGAACTGAGACGGTCATGTTTGAAGAGGTAGGGCCTCAGGAAGTGGAGGTATCGGTGTGTACACAAGAGGCCATGTTAGACATTCAGAAAAACAAAGCATCACATTTGCAGTCCTTCCCCTTTGACTTTAACTGCCCACACCTATCTGAGCCTCAATTAGCACAGGTCAAAAAGATGTTAGAGGAGAATTCAGATGTTTTTGCGTTCAAGGATAATGACCTAGGCTGCACCAGTGTACTTGAACATGAGATCCCTTTGATAGATGAAGCCCCTGTTAGACAACGCTATAGGAGATTACCCCCAAGCCAATACGCTGAAGTGAAAGCTCATATCAAACAGCTGCTAGAGCAGGGGGTTATAAGGGAGAGCTGTAGCCCATATTCCTCACCGCTGGTCATTGTGCGAAAAAAAGATGGGACTCTCAGGATGTGTGTCGACTACAGGCTGCTCAACTGGAAGACCAGGAAGGATGCCTACCCACTTCCAAGGATTGAGGAATCCCTGGATGCTCTCAGTGGAGCTAAGTGGTTCTCAACGCTGGACTTGGCCAGTGGTTACAATCAGGTCATAGTGGCAGAGAAAGACCGTCAGAAGACTGCTTTCTGTACGCCATTTGGGTTGTATGAGTTCAACCGTATGCCTTTTGGCCTGTGTAACGCACCAGGTACCTTTCAGCGCCTTATGGAGCGAATCTTTAGTGACCAGCACTTCCAATCACTACTGTTGTACCTCGATGACGTAATTGTATTCTCATCCTCTTTTGACCAGCACCTGATTCGCCTGCAGATGGTCTTATCTCGGTTCCGGGAGCATGGGCTCAAGGTCAAGTGGAGCAAATGTTCGCTTTTCCAGCATGAAGTCTCCTATTTGGGTCACGTCATCTCAACACAAGGGGTGGCGACAGATCCGGGGAAGATTCGTGCTGTGGCAGAATGGCAGCAACCCGTGAACTTTAAAGAACTAAGGTCATTCATGGGCTTTGCAGGATACTACAGGCGGTTTGTGGAGGGTTTTTCACGGCTGGCAGCCCCCTTACATGCCCTTTCAGCTATTGGCTCCCCAAAGACACAAAAATCCAGAGGGGGTGTTCCGCCTTTCAAGCTACTGTAGAGTACCGAGTGTCAGGCAGCGTTCCAGGCTCTGAAGCAGCGGCTTATTTCGGCACCGGTCTTGGCTTATGCAGACTTCACCAAGCCATTTTTCCTAGAAATCGATGCAAGCCATCAAGGGCTCGGAGTGGTCCTGTCGCAGGACAGTGAGGATGGTAGGAGGCCAGTTGCATATGCCAGCCGGGGCCTCCGCCCATCAGAAAGAAATATGGAAAACTACAGCGCGATGAAGTTGGAGATGCTGGCGCTTAAGTGGGCAGTAACTGACAAGTTCCATGAGTATCTGCTTGGTCACAAGTTCACAGTCTTCACAGACAATAACCCCCTTAGCCATCTGAGAACTGCCAAACTGGGGGCCATTGAACAAAGATGGGTGTCTGAACTGGCCAGGTTTGACTTTGACCTGCAGTATCGGCCTGGGCGGCAGAATGGGAATGCGGATGGGCTGTCGAGACAGTATACTCAGAACAGAGGGTCAATGGAGGGTCCCGGGGTCCTGCAGTCACATGAGGAGGTCCAAACCTCACTCTCTGTAGGAGTCGATCAAAACCAGCACGTTTCATTGAATGGAATAGGGGCGTCTTCAAGCTTCCCGGTATACTCCTGTGACTTCTTAAAGGCTCAGCAACACGCAGATTCGGCCATCCAGGCATTCCTCAAGTACTGGACTCAGGGGAGGAGACCGGGTCCGGCGGAAAGAGCAGGAGAAAACCATAAGACATTGGAACTGGTGCGGCAGTGGGATAAGCTGGAGATTGAGGGGGGTGTACTGTACCGCAAGCTACTGGACACAAGACGAGGCCGTATTAGGCAGGTGCTGCTTCCGCACAGTCTGCAGGGGGAGGTCCTTAGCCGGATGCATGATGGCCATGGGCATCAGGGGGTGGAAAGGACTTTCCAGTTGACCAGGGGCAGATGTTATTGGCCAGGAATGTATGGAGACATCGAACAATACTGTAAACACTGTGCCCGTTGTATTGTGGCAAAAGCCCCATTGCCTAGGGTAGTCACGGAGTGGGGGAGCTTGCTGGCGTCCAAACCATGTGAAGTGGTAGCAATGGACTTTACAGTATTGGAGCGATCCAGTGATGGTCGTGAAAATGTCCTTATCTTTACAGACGTCTTCTCCAAGTTCACTGTAGCGGTGCCCACCAGGGATCAAAAGGCAGTGACGGTTGCCAAGGCTCTGGTTAAGGAATGGATTCAGAGGTATGGAGTCCCCCAACGCATCCATTCCGATCAGGGGAGATGTTTTGAAGCCGAGATAGTAAAGCGTTTGTGTAGTGTCTATGGAATCCGGCAGAGCCGCACCACGCCTTACCACCCACAGGGTAACGGGCAGTGTGAGAGGTTCAATAGGACTCTACACGATCTGTTGCGGACACTTTCCCCCCCCCCCCCCAAAAAAAAGAAGGTGGGTAGAGCATCTGCCCGAGATGGTGTTCGCTTATAACACAAGTGAACACTCCAGCACCGGATACACACCATACTTCCTCATGTTTGGCCAATCCCCTAATCTGCCTATTGACATTCTATTGGGGGTGGGAGAGGACGAGTTCAGCGGGGACATTGATGACTGGGTCCGTGAGCATCAGGTGCGACTGAGGGCTGCCCACCAAAGTGCCACAGTAAAAATGAAACAGTCTGCAGAAGCACGGAGAAGGTATCATGGCCCACCATCCAAGCAGAGCGCCCTGAAAGTTGGACGGTTGGTCTATAGGAAAAATCACAGTTTCCAGGGCCGACATAAGATTCAGGATCTGTGGATGCCGATGCCATTCGAAATCTTGGCACAGCCAGATCCAACGGCGGCAGTGTATACTGTGGTCCCAGTCGATGGTTCCTGTCCGCCGAAGAACATTCACCGGATGGAGCTGCGGCCTTGTGGCCCGGAGCAGTCTTTGCTGGGAGAGCAGGGGGAAGCGGGAGATGCCCCCTTGGAGGAGGAAGGAGATCCAGATGGAAGAAAAGGGGTCCTGCTCTTGCAAGCAGTTCCTGAGGAGTGGGAGGAGGAACTGTCGGAACCAGAGCTGCAGGGGCCACCAGAGTCTGAGCAGTCGGAGAGGGAGGAGCCAGTTCAGTCCCCGCTACTAGAAGAGGTTTCCATAGAGGAGGAACCAGAGCAGAGAGAGTGTAGGGAAGAGCTTTCGGAACCAGTGCTGCAGGAGTCTTCAGAGTCGGAGCAGTCTGAGGGGGAGGGGCCAGATCAGGCCCCAAAGCAGCTGCGGCGTACCACCAGGACAACGGCTGGGATCAATTCCAACCCCTTCAACTTACCAAGGTCCGCGGTGAGGAGGGGAGGGGTAGGGGGAGGGGCTGAGGCTCAGGTGGTGGCTCATACTAATCATCTTTGTCTGATAGCTCTTAGGGACATTATCTCTACCTTAGTCGGTAAGCTATATAGTGACCAATAGGCTGTGGATGGACCCTGCAGGTAACCCTTCAGATTTTTATTTGGGTTTGTTTTGTGTTTTTATCATCGGGACGATGATTTGTGTAAAGGGGGGTGAGTGTAACATACCCTCGGGATGTAATGGTAAAAAGACGCACGTAGTCCGGGCATTTTGGCTGAATAGCCTGGGCGCGGTTACTCCCTGTATTACGGGAGCCAGTAGGTTCATGACGCTAATAAAGGGGGAGCGTCATGTCAATATGGCAGCTTCCTGGGTTTGTAAACAGTGCCGGGACTCGGCAGCGTGCGGGGAATTCCGATCCGTTGCACACAGAACTGTGAGTAGAGTGCGATTAAGCATGCTTCTGTTGGTATGGTCCGATGTGTGGTGTGTTTGATAAACGTGTGATTTGTGTTGTGATTGTAGCGGGCTGGGCCGGTGCGTTCGGGCTCGGGAGGCACTTGTTGACGCCAGTTCCCTGCAAACTTACTGCAAGGAAGGTATGAGATGTTTTAGGATTTATAATGTATTTTATATTCAAGGAATGACTTTTTTAGGATGTACTAATGTTGTGTTTTGTTTGTTTGTTGGCAGAGATGCTATGTCACTGTTTTCCCTGTCCATATGATACAAATTAAAGGAGTATATGATGTACACTTGACTTGCCTTTATTATTACTAGATTCTTAAAGTCCCGGGTGTTACATTATGTTTGAGGTCCTTTTGTTTATCATTAGATATTATCCACAGTTTTAAGCAATTGTGCATAACTTTTTCATATAAATTAATGTAGGTGTCATTCAAGCCATCGTCAAACGAGTTGACACAAAGTGGATTTAAGATCTGCTTCGCAAAACTCTGTATTTCTCAGTACAAACTGGTGCCAGCCCCCGACACTTGTGCAGGAGCCCAGAAAAAATCCCAAGAAGGGCCCAAGAAATGTTGCAGTTGTTGATTCTACTCCAAAGGAAAAACCTGGACGTACAGAAGAAGGTATAAAATCCATTCCCGATCAATGAAGGCTCATGTAGATGTACTGATAGCGTAATAGTAATTACTCAGAATTACAATAGAAGTTACGCTCTATAGCTTTAAATGCACTCAACGAGAGAATAACAAGACAGGATCAAGTCGATTGTCACTTTGTTGAAGTCCCACACATTTCAATGAGTGCGATGAGAAAAGGGCAGACACATATCCGGCCCTCATGCTAAACGATAGTGGCTTTTTACAGAGACATATTTCACTTGTTAAATCGACTTAACAAGGAGATACAGGGCAGGGGTAAAAAATGTCCGCAGGCTTGCTTAAAAAAAAGACCAAAAACTCTTACAAATTTCAACACAATGTGATTGAGAAAAGGATGGAGGAGGAGGCTCGGCATCTGTCTGACCCAACTTACACTGGGCAAACGCCTGCATCTCCTTCCGACACCGTGGCAAATGTTTGCAGACGTGACCTTTTTCGGGAAACGAGGAGTGTGAACGTTTTCCTGTGATAGCACCCATCTGCTGTGGTGCTGCTTTAATTGAATGTGAGAACAGTAAATCGGGGGGCGGATGATTCTGCTCTGTGAACATATGTCTGATGCCGGGGAATGTGTTTAAATGTGTGAAATTAAAAAAACTTCTATTCGTTTTTTTTTATGCAATATGATTCACTCCTTAAAGACCTACTTCACTGGTGTAAATATGAAGGTGTATCGAACTCTGAGATCGTATGTAGTATAAATGTGCAAACATTTTAGAAATCGGTTCATAGCCTGAGAAAAGGCAGAAAGAGTGTTTTTTGGTCTCACTTTCTAACCCAGGGGTGTCCAAACTTTTTTCACTGATACAGAAAAATCTACGAACGGCCGGGCCACTTTGCAAAAACAATACATTAATCAGGACATGTAGCTGCTCTGATGTTTAGTTTCATAGTGTTTTCGTAAATTTTAATCCGTCTTCACGGCAACACTTTACTTGCACATTAAACAGATACATTCCCCCTCTTGTTAAATGCCATTGATACACCCAGTGTTTTCTGCTTTTGCGTCCAATGTCCAGCTGGGTGAAAATAGTAGCCAGCTGAGATCCCGGGGTCCGGGGGTATGCCCCCCCGGGAGATTTTTTTTTTACCTTTTTAAAGTGAAATGCTAGCCTGGAAATCCACACCCTGATATCTTGAACGATAGAGGGTCTGGCCACGATCAATAGTAATTTCCAACTCAAGGGGCGGCTCTTACTCGTGCATTTCAAATGCCACTGCACACAGTTGGATAGCACTACAACCAATCAGAGCGATGCACAAGGTGACGTAAGCCCCGTTCATTTAGCGAACAGCTGTTAAACTGTTAAATTAAACATTTGCCGTTGTCGGTCGGCAAAACAGAACATTCCACTTACTTGCTAATGAAAGATTTGAGTGTCGTCTTCCAAATCGTTAAGGGTCGAGGCCAAAGCAGTCTCAAACTCACACAACATATCCGCAGCCATCTTTGATGTTTACTATCACGGCTTCGACGTCGCATGCACGTCACTGTCGTTCATAGTGTTTTCGTAAATTGTAATCCTTCTTCACGGCAACACTTTACTTGCACATTAAACAGATACATTCCCCCTCTTGTTAAATGCCATTGATACACCCAGTGTTTTCTGCTTTTGCGTCCAATGTCCAGCTGGGTGAAAATAGTAGCCAGCCGAGATCCCGCCCCTCCAAGGGGGGTCCGGGGGTATTTATTTTTATTTTATTTAACTTTTATTTATCCTCGGTATGCCCCCCCGGGAGATTTTTTTAAGTTTTTAAAGTGAAATGCATGAATCTGGTGCACTTTGAGAGGGAAATTAAGAGGCTAAAGCTGAAGAATTTTGTATGAAAAAAATGGAGACACTGTGCCAGATGAATTAGAAGCTATTGGAGAAGGACACATGGATTTTCCATAATAATATTAATTTAAAATAAAATATTATGCAGGGTCCTCTGGGATGGGCTTGGTGCTCTTTTTCTTTTATGGGACATATTTCTTTGTAATATAATGAGTGCATTTAAATTATTTAAAAATTAAAAGGGCCATATTACATTATATTTTTAAAATGTGCCACGGGCCAATCAATCAGTTTTGACACCCCTGCACTAGTGGGTTAACTAAGAAATGCAAATTTTTTTTTTTTTTTTTTTTTTCAAAGGGCCATATTACATTATATCTTTAAAATCGGCCGCGGGCCAATAAAAAGCGGGCCCGCGGGCCGTAGTTTGGACACCCCTGGTCTAACCCTACGTTTTACTATGTGTATCACACAAAGGAAAATGTAGGGTTAGGATTAACAGGGTAGC
This sequence comes from Ammodytes marinus, assembly GCF_949987685.1. Taxonomy (NCBI): domain Eukaryota; kingdom Metazoa; phylum Chordata; class Actinopteri; order Uranoscopiformes; family Ammodytidae; genus Ammodytes; species Ammodytes marinus. The sequence goes on from NC_137213.1 coordinate 6,857,964, forward strand.
TGGGCCAAGGGAAGATTGAGGGAAGACTGAGGGAAGAAAAACCTCATTCATATATTACATATATATTATAATACCGATTTTATAGAACGCCGGTTCCATATTGGTGATGTATTCCTTTAACTTTGTAATGATATTTAAACTAGATGGGGGAAAAAGAACAAATGTTAAAGGAGTGTTGTTGCAGTACTATTTTATCTGTGAGTGTCCTTTTCTTTGTTTCCATAATTTTGTCTAAGAGTTCATTTCATTGGGCTATGATTATGTCTTGGTTACAATAAGATATACTCATGAGGCACCAGAAAGAGTCCCACTCACACATACTGAGGAAAACTGGACTACATGTAGTAAAGGCACAGTTATTCAGGCAGACACACACATGGCGGCACATGCTACTAAAGCTCCAGCAAGCATTATTTTTTAATCTTGTACCCATATTTTACAACCTCTACAAGTTCAATGCATTGTCACCTTTTCTTTCAACATTGTCAGCAGTCAGCAAGTGAACAAGATATTCATGCAGGGAAAAAAGCAGCGTTGGGTATTCTTAATTAGCTGCTGATTTGACTGATAGAGTGAGAAATGAAGGGCGAGGTGCTTTAAAAAAAGTCTCCTCAAAAGCATTGGTTTATCAGCTGGGCTCAGGAGTGTCCGTTTGAACAGAGAGACGAGAGTGAAACAAGGGAGGTGTGTGTCTTATCTCTGAGTGAGGTCAGCTCTCGCAAGGAGAAACTGCAGCGGGAGACCAGACGGAGAGGGACTCCAATCCAATCCTAATTATGGGATGAATGGGAAATGATGTGCCTGCCAATCAATGTGGGGGGGCCGCTGTAATTGGAGTTAGTGCAAGACATGAAATGGAAATGTGGAAAGCTCTTGGAAAGCGACCTCTCAAGTATACAGAAGTAATCTGCAGACTGAGGAGCATGTTTTAGTCATCCGCTTTGGAGTGACTGCATTGTAATGCATGAGAGCTGACCGCACTCACAGAATGGATTCCTACGCTAGGATGACTGCCGAGTTCAAATGACGGTATTTTAAAAAGGAAAAACAAAAGAGAAGCGATGCTAAATTTTGTCCATACAGCCTAACTCAGGATGCATGGTGGTTAATACAATGGTGATATGGTACATGGTCTTATTAACATGGTGATATTTAAATGAATGAGTTTCACTTGTTTGTCTCATGTTTTATTCTAACAAAGGATATTCACTTTGGCCAAAAGCGCTATATTGAATTACAGACATGTCATGTACCTCATCAAATGATTCACTTGAGTGTTACAGATATAGTGTGTGACTTTTTTAAATGTCCAAAAAGTTGATTAAGCCTATCATCCTCACAAAACTCTACGTATTTCTCAGTACTGCATCGTTTACCAACTGCTTTCGCCACCCAATGCTGGCTAGGAGCTCAAGAAACGCCTAGAAAAAGTATCAGTTGTTGATTCTACTGCTAAGAAAAAACCTGGACGTACAGCAGAAGGTATAAAATCCATGTACGATCACCGAAGGCATACCTCAAGTAGATGCAATGACAGTGTTGTAATTACTCAGAATTCCTCAAGGAGGGAACAGAACTAACGCACTATTGCTTTAACTATGCGGTGTTAAATGACTATTTGAAATGTGAGGAATATGCATGTTTGTTTGCTGTAACAGAGATACTTAGCTAAGGTCAATGGTTAACCTATTTTAGCATTGTAATGGAGGCAGGGGATCTAGGAGGCCTGGCTTTGGCTTTTGAGTTACTTTACATTCTGTTAATATTTTTTAGAAGAATCAAGAGTTTATGTGTCTGCCCAGCACTTCTCTGCAGGGTCTCAGATATACATTGGATGCACACAGGTTTTAGTAAAGACCTCTGGAAAGGCACAATAAAAGCAAACAACTTTATACAATCTAAAGCCTTTACAGGTGTTGGTAGGTATATTTTCAAACGTATCTCAACAGATATGAGATTGCTGGTGCAAAATGTGCCTTGTTTATCCACCATTCAAATAACAAGTAACCCAGTAAAGGGTAAAAAGGGAAAATGTAGAAATTTTCCTTTGTATGCAACAGAAAACAGGCTTTGCGAACATATTTCATGTCTGCCCAATGGCATGTTGAGAAAGACCTTACTCAAGCACAACTAGATGCTGGAACTGGTATTTAACATACACAGTATGCTGATTATAGGCCATGACTGCAGGCTTGGCGAGCCACACACAATCCCCCCAGTGGTGCCTTAATAGAATTAATGGTGTTAATACTGTTCTTCCAAATGAGTTTAATCTAAGAAGTGATTGAATTTCAAGTTAATTTGAGGAAGTAATTGGAGCTCATATTGGGGCAAATTATTTGTGGTGTGCTGAGGTCTGTTAATTGAGGTGTGGGAAAAGGCAGGATCCTTTATCACTCTGAACCGTCCGCTTTAGCCACAGTTGTGTAACCACGGCAACTCCGGTTTAACTGGAAGGGAAGTAAGAGTTGTTACATTGACCAGATTAGAATTTCTTGCTTTAGATGATGGCTTTTGCTTTATGACGAGCTCTGTTCTCTTACAGTGGATTGATGAGACTAGTTTATCTGAACAGGAGAACACACTTCAGCAGGCCATGATCATTCCAGTGTACACATTTGCAGTGTGTGCGTGTTCATTTCCACAACCAACTATGCTACTATGTCTTAATTTGAGTTTTATGTGATATTTATACACACTGAGACTGGTCCTATCAGAAGGGGAGCATTCGTATTGTTCAAAACAACTTCAACCATGGCTACCTTTTAAAGACCTTGGCTATTTTAGGTACACAATGCACTTTAACGTGGTTGTTTTTGTAAATGAGATATATCCAAAGTAACCTTCCCAGTGCGTCCATGGATATAATGGGCACCGCTGTAAAACAGGCAAAAGTGAGTCAAAATGTATCTAGATATCCAAGTAAAGCTGGCTGGATGTTGTGAGTTTCACAGGATGGTCGAATAGATTAAGTCAAAATCAGAAGTTAATGAATAGAGTGTTTGTGCAGGCTGGAGCAGTGTTAATAAGTATGTAGGAACACAGCATTTTCATAGGGATATTCCTGCTCTAATTATAGTGTACAGTGTGATAATTTATGGTGACGAGATATGTATAATTTGTCATTTGTGAGCCAAGAAAATGTGTTGCTTCAAGATTTTTTTTGTTTCTGTAAGGACGAAAGTTTGATTATTGTTTGTTTTATTTTTTTATTTATTTTTTTGCAATTCTCCAATAAGTATTATTGAATCTTACGCACTGATGTAACATTTGAGAAAGTACATTTTGTAAATCTTGGTAATATATTTCTGTTTTTTGCAGATAAATGGTTTGAAGTTTGAAGGTATGAGCTTTAGCACCTTGGGGGAAATCTTAGCACCTTGGTATCTCGTGCTGCTTGTGGAAAAACAGATTGGTGATGGCAGAGCTGCCAAATCTTGTCTGAGAGTGCAAACACAGTTGATTTAGAACAGTAAATGGAGAAGTTTCAGTTTGAGAGAATATACGAAGATGATGAAGTTAGCCCCTAGCTATGACTGTGGCCTAAGGCGAGTTGCACAGTTTGTTAAAGGCCTACTTCACCGGTTGGAATATGAAGGTGTATTGAACTCGGAGATCCTATGAAGTATAAATGTGCAAAGAAAATTTAAATCGGATCTCCGAGTTCAATACACCTTCATATTCCAACCGGTGAAGTAGGCCTTTAAATGGTGGAGTCAGTGATTCTGGAGAATGCTTATTGACAAAACCACGTTTTGTCAAAATCAGTTAATACACAGCCTAGGCTCTCTATATGGGTATATAAACAGAGGATATGTAATCAAAGGTGACCCAGCATAGCAAGCAACATGCCCGTTTATGGAGCCTAGACTGTGTATTAACACCAGATGTTTGTCCGGCGCACAGACAGTACGGACAGGTAGCAGCTTGTGAGGAGATATTAACTGTTTTTGACATCAAGTGATTTTGTCAACAAACATACTCCAGCATCGCTGACTCCACCTTTAACCCATAATGACATTATTAATTGTTATAATGCCTAAAAAATGTTTAGTGATGTAAATCATCCTAATAATTGCATTATAATTGTTTGTTTTTCTCTTTTGGTAGAATTACTTCCTCTGTTTAATAACTGGGAGAGTGTACCGTCCTTTCTTTTGTTGAAAGTTGTTATGATTATTTTATTACTTATATGGAGAGATCAGCATATGATATGCATATGCTAACTTAATAGTGTATGTATCACTAGTATTGCTCAAGTAAGGAAAGTACAATACTGAAATAAATCAACATTACATTTTTTTAAATAAAATCCATCTTGAGGTACAGTGGCCCTCATTTATCAACCGTGCGTAGACCAGAAAAATGGGTGTACGTACATTTCCACGCAAATCTCGGCATTTATCAATATGGACATGAGCGTAGGATACGCTCAAATCCCACACCAGCTCTCAGCTCGTGTACGCAAGTTTGTAAACAGCATGGACTCGCAGTGCAGGCTGTGCCGGGTAGCCGATGACTTTGTTGGACAATTATTAGAAGGTAATACAAATGCAGTGTTTGCTCAGACCGAAATAAAGATATTAATCACTTAAAATTGTGCAGCTTATGGTGTGCAACTGAGTAGTAGAGCTGATTCAATAGTGCGCACACCGGCCACTTAGGAGCTCTGCATGGGGCAGTTATCTTCGACTTGGAGCAGCTGGGGGGACATTGAGGCACGGGGGCTGCATTCATTCAAAATGTTAGCCTAAGTATTAAATATGTAGTAGGCCTACACTGCTCTTTATTAGGGTTGCCGCGGTAGTAGGTGTTACCAGTGTTACTCGGTGTTGAGGCTCACACCGGTGGGAGCCTCAACACCGAGCAACACCGGATAGTCTAGGCATATGTCTATTGAAAAAAAAATAGACATGAAAGCCAATTGGTTCAATTTTGCGTGACGGCGGCAGTTCATTTGGCTAAATAAAAAACTAGAATGTCTAAGGCTACTCTAAATTCTAAGTTATAATAAGGCTATTTAGAAAACAATGAAACTGAAAGTGTCTGCTCCGCTCCGTGCAGCGCAGAGCCGCATCACAGCAGCGGAGTCTCCCGTAGAGAGTTTATAAGACGATGGCGGAGGAGTTGGCTTCAAAGTCCAAAGCAAACGCGCCTATTTGGCAACATTTTTGATGAAACCCCAATACTAGGGAACCTAAAAACGTAGGCTAAACTAGGTAGGCCTAGTCTGCAAACTGTTGAAGATTCAGCAACGGGAGGTAACCGGAGGTAACACACTCACACACCCGCACCTACACAGCGGCAGGCTGTCTGTGTGCTGCTGCTCCGTGTCGATGACAGCTTGCGGTGAAAAATTATAAATTGTAAAGTGTGGGGGGGGGGGGGGGAGAGAACATGTTAAGTCCCCAGTGGAAATCACGCCGCAAATATAGGCCTATCCGTGGTAACTTCACTCAAAACATTTGGAGCTGAAGCCCCGGTAAAATGACGTCGCGTCACCGACACACCTCAAAGTGCACGACAACAGTTATTGACAACACTGTAGAAAGTTCATATGGGTTGGTATGAGTCAAGGATCACACCGAGTTTAAACGAGTGAATTTAATCCAAGCATTCAATAAACTGCGCTCCGATCATGGCTCTGATAGGTTAAAGCAGGGTTTCTCAACGGGGGCGTTCGTACAACCTAGGGGGGCGCTGGGACCAGGCTGGGACACGAGAGCTTTTTTTTTTTTTTTTTTTTTTTTTTTTAATAAATATATTTTAAACTTTCTCAAAAATCTTATAAATCTTTTGACTGCAAAAATAGGTTACCTGAAATAAACAGCCTATTTTAACTTTTCATGTTTCTAACCCCTCGACCTCTTTTTAACTATTCTCTCCAATGTTCTGTGGTCTGCTGACTGTCACAGCCTTAAGAGAAGGCTCTGCAGACAGCCAATCAGAGGTCTTTGAGTCAGAACAACCAGCCAATCAAAGCCTTAGCGGCAGAGGAATCAGCCAATCACAGACTAGTAGTATAATGACGTTTACTGATATTGCTAATGCTAATGCTAGCGCAGCGAGATTCAAACTTAAACTAACTATTGTCTCTGAGGTGGAGAAAACACAGAGTAATCAGCCAAAGCATGGAGTTAACTAACACACAAGCAGAACCATGTTAAAGACACAACCCTCATATGTTGGAGAGGGACGATATACTAAACGCTGTGCACCGCGAGAGGCTCACTGAAGCATGTACAGCAGCCCTGGCAACACGCACCGTCTCCATCCTACTCTGCACTGTTAAACTGAAAGCTAAACTATCAGGTGAGGGAGGGGCCGATCGCACGACTGGATGATAGGTTTGCTGCATTTAAAAGCCTTCACGTCTTCACGTGCGGTACAATGATAGTTTAACTAGGATTATTTTGTTTTAATGATAAAGGGAAGCAATGTTTGTTGTTATCATGTAGTCGCAATGTGTTAACTCCTCCTGTCGATCATTCACTGTTAGTTTCCGGTATTGTGCCATAAAAATAAAAGCCCCCCGCGATATTTCTTTTCTTTTCTCTCCTTTCCCCATCTATTTTTTTACTCAGTAACGCAGGTGATATAAAATGTAGCGAAGTACAATACTTCACAATAAACATACTCAAAGTAAAAGTATAGGTTTTAAAAATCACTTAAAAAATTACAAGTAGCCTACACGAAAAAACTACTCAATTACAGGAACGCGAGTAAATGTAATTCGCTACTTTACACCCCTGATTACAACCAATGCTGATAGTGTTTTTTTCTTTTTATGCAACCAGCCACCTGACAGTGGGTTAAATCTGCCTATCATAGAACAGGCTCATATTGGGATTTTTTTTTAATAATTCTTATAAGAAACCAAAACAGCACAGAAAATATGTATTATTGTTGATAGAGGATGTAGCCAAAACATATTCTTAATTGTGTGTGTGTGTGTGTGTGTGTGTGTTTGTGTTTTTTTATTTTTATTTTTTTTTTTGGGGGGGGGGGGGCGCTAGAGTATCTCGGTAAGGTTAGGGGGGCGTTTGCTCAAAAAAGGTTGAGAACCACTGGGTTAAAGTGAAGTAGCCCACCAGTCATTCTGATTCGATGAGGCAGGCAACACAGTACGGTGGCTCTGATGGCTCATATTGAACAAATTGCATAATAATTTAACCAAATGATCTACAAACACTAAGCATTTGTTTTGTTCAAGAATAAATTGCGCGATCTAATGTATAAGATCAAAGTAAGCGCCTACAGAGCCGACGGACCGTCTTCTCTTGAAATCTGCGGTGAAGCCTAATAATAATTTTTTTTTTTTTAAGACCCTGTCTGGTGGTGTTACCGGTAACACCGGTGTTGACGCACGTGTATTACTCGGTATGAAAATGTCCACACCGCGGCAACCCTACTCTTTATGATAAAAAATACACGGCACAACATTCAACTTAACATTTTATTTATTTGACGCACTTTTTAGATGTTAGTTCCTCTTTTAATGTGTCATTGATCGCTTAAGCGAGCGATTTATTTCCACCGTTAACCGGCACGTTTTTCCGATCTGCTAGTGGAGCAGCTCAGCAGGACAGTGGGCGCTCTCACAGCTGATCGTTGCCGGGTCGGCTTGTGCAGCTGACGGCCGGGCTGACCACTCGTGCCAAGCACATGCTGTCATACAGTAAAATGCAAAATGTGTTATTTTTTGAGTAGTGCTATCTAAAAGGGCCAATACATTTTAATCATTCAAATCTCTGCAGACGTGTATTTATTTTATGGGGACCATTATCGGACAGTTGGTGCGTCTTTTTCTCCTCTACCACTTATATTATGCCCGCACGTTGGTTGCATTTCAGAACAGCAATACGCTTTTTTTAGTGGCAATTTTTGAGTCAGACCACTTTTTCTTCATCTATGTAAAGAAATGGCGACATATAATTGTATGCTGTTTTATAAGATTTGAGCGCTGGAGATCGTTTGTTGTCAACACCAACGCTGTTGACCGCAGCAGTTATTTCCTTCCTAACTGCTGCCTTCTGTCGTTCTTTGATGCCGCTTGTAATGCTCCGAAATGAAACTCTTTTTTTTTTTTCTTTCGCTGTTATTTTGTCAATTTCTACTTCAGAGAAGTTCCTCTTCTGTGCCGTAATGCGCATCCATGTCGTAAAACCTCTGGGCGAGGCCTCTAAACTGAGAAAATATAGGGGCGTGATACGATTGTTTTCAGCCGCCGCATTTATCAATAATGGCCTGGCGTACGCCGAGATTGGCGAGATACGACTGTTTGATCAATCCCACGCGATACCTGGCGTAGGGAGGTATTTGCGCCAGAATCTGCACCAGTTTCCACGCAAGTTTGATAAATGAGGGCCACTGTATATACATTTGTATATTCCTCCTATAGGAGGAATGTGTACAGTACAATTGAACTCTGTTGACGGTTCATCTGTATTACTTTGTTACCAGCTTGGTGTTGCATTTGTGGTACTCTCAAAACTGTTAATTTTATTTAAATTAGCCCAAGGTAATTTTCTTGAATTTTAAGGGCTTCAGGATATTGTTATACATTTATGAGACCAGTACATTAATTTATTCGCCACATTCAATGTGAGAGGAACTTAAAATGTAAGCAGCACCCAGGTGGAACTGTTGACACTATAGTAGTTGCGTTACGGGTTGTTGTCATTGGGGAGCACCTCCGCCCGCATCCTCAGATGCAACTTGGATGACAAACTAACCAGCCGTGTCTTCATTGCTTCTCACCTTTTCTGTATATTACAGGTCAGTAGTTGGTATAAAATGTCAACCTTCTAAAGCCTTGCTTTATATGTATAACTGTTGAAGAAGTTAGGGTCATGTTTTTGAGTGTTTTAGCGAACTTAAGAGACTTTAAAATACTGCCGTTGAGAACAAAGGGAGAGAAAAGACCGTAAGGCGCGAAAGCTCCTGCTCTGCCGATTATGGGTTTATTATCGCCCTGTGTAATGTCTATCAGGCGTGCCGCTTGATTTAAGGTTTATTGTCAACCTACTAAAGCCTTGCTTTATATGTATAACTTTTGAATAAGCTAAGCCTTGCTTTATATGGGTAACTGTGGAATAAGCTCGGGTCATGTTTTGAGTGTTTTTAGCGAACTTAAGAGAAAATACTGTAAGGCGCGTAGCCTCCTGCTCCGCCGAATATGGGTTTATTATTCGCCCTACGTAATGTCTTGCAGGCATGCCGCTTGATGTAAGGTTTATTGTGTGTATTTTGCACCGTGTTATTTTGATGTGTGTTCTCCCGCACACACAGCAGCTTAAAGGGGAATTTGAGTAAATGTTAAAGGTTCATGGCTACAGTTTTACAAGTTATGAAGAATTTATGATGTTTATATTAATGCATACTGTTTAAAGATAAGAGTGTAACTGTTACATCCAGAGTCACAACTGGGTTTACCTTGTATTGAAAACATTTAGCTTTTTCTGAGTGATACTTTGTGTATGTTTAAGTGTGTGTGAAGCTAGAATAATTGCAACTTACATGTTGCATTCAAGTACAGTAGATAAATGCTGTAATTTGCACTGTATTATTACTGATGCCTTAACTCACTTATACAGGTGAATGTGAATTAGAATAGGATGTATGTGAACTAGATGTAATGCACTTATACAGTTGAAGACTGAACAAAAGAGAAACTCAGGAGAAATGTATTGTATTTTATTTGTGAATTTGAATATAGATGCAACTTGGATGACAAACTAACCAGCCGTGTCTTCATTGCTTCTCACCTTTTCTGTATATTACAGACATCTTTATTGTCACGTGGCACCCCAATCCTGGGACCCGTAACAAATTGTGGGGGCTCGTCCGGGATCTGCCTCCAACAAAACTGTCCAGGGGAGCAGATCCAGTGATAAACAAAAGAACCACGAGGCCAAGGCGAGGTGACGTAACTACTGCCGAGACGACAGCTGGTGGGTGTCCACGAGGGGAGATCGGAGCCAGAAGAGGGTCTTCATTCTTCCAAGGGGAACCGTACCATCATCGTCAGGTCCACAGACGTCATGTCTACAGTGCGCAAAGAACTCGTTTGGAGCATCAAAAAGAACTTGTACCGACTGTCAGGAGACGATGTCTACAAGCTAACGAAGGACATTGCCGGCGACAGCAGCCAAGAGTTGGAGTCAACTGATGAAGAAAGTTGTGTCAACTATATCCTTAACTATATGCAGTCTGATACCTTACTTAAATCCGAAGATATGGGGATGTCTGATTTATTAATGTTAAATGACCTGGTTAAGAGTATCATTGATAATTCTGTTGCAGCTGTCATTACACATGGTGTAACACAGAAACATACACCACTCACAACCATGATAGATGGCCACACTACATTTTCACACGTTAATGATGACACGTCAACCACCTCACACTTTACTGCCCATACAACCACGACAGAACACAACACACAACAATATGCTAACCTAGACACAGACATTACCACTCAAAGTGTTGACCAGCTACAAGCCATGCACGAAGACCTCGGCAAAAAGCTTCAATACTATAAAGATATGGCTAGCAAAGCACACGGTGAGCCCATCAGCCTAGGTGAGCCACCACAACACCAACTCCCACATCACAACCCACTACATGTCGAGAAAGAGAAAGTGGTCTCCCTAAAGCACCTGTCTTACCTGCAACGGAGGGAATTCAAACTCCATGGGGGACAAATTGGGGACCAAAGTTCAGATATCACATATAACAGTATCAGCAAACAAATAGACGAAGGAGACAGAGAGGGCTTCACAGAGACAGAGGTCATCCGAGGGGTGCTGAAGTGTGTAAAACCAGGTGCTTTTAAGGACATGCTCACCAACAAAGATGACATTACAACCTGTGAACTTAAGGGTTTTCTCCGATCTCATCTGTGTGAAAAGGCAGGCACAGAACTGTTTCAGGATCTAATGTGTGCAAAGCAAAATGAACATGAACCCCCCCAGCAGTTCCTCTATCGCATGATAGGCCTCAAACAGAAAATCCTGTTCCAGTCAAAGCAGGCACACACAGACATTCACTATGACCCCAAGACCATCCAGCAAGTTTTCCTGCACTCCATCTACCAGGGCCTAGGGTCCAAACACACAGACATTCGACAGCAGCTGAGGCCACTCATCACAAACAACCAAATTTCTGATGAAGAGATAGTCAGCCGGGTAATGAGAATAATCAATTCTGAAAATGAACACCAACGTAGATTGGGTAATGCCTCCCGACAGAAGGCAACACACACAAATAGTGTTCGAGCTGATGGTGGTGATCAGACGTCAGACAAAAAAGAACAGCAGACAATACAGCAGCTCAGTGCTCAAGTGGAGACTCTAACCAACATGGTTGCAGCTTTAATAGACCAGCAAAAAGCAGTGGTATATGCAACTCACTCACAGACTCTACCCGTCCAAGCACAAGGCCAACCTCATGTACAGTCATACGCCCCTCCTAGGTCTTTCCCAGGCCAGCTCTCTCACCCAAGGAAGGGTAAAATGCCTGTCTGCACAAACTGTTCACATCAAGGTGCTGAGGAGTGTAACCATTGTTTTGTGTGTGGTGAACCAGGACACCGGGCTGTGGGCTGTTTAAAGAGAACCAGGCAGCAGGGAAACGGGAACCGGTCTTTGATGAGGGACAACCAGAGGCCATTCCACAGCTCCAGTCCCACTCAGTAACTTCCACACTAGAACAGCAACACCCAAAACAAGGTAAAAATCGTAAAAGAGCCTGTGACCGCTACTCTAGAGTGACACCAGTAACCCCTGAAGATTCCATTCTCACAGCACCGCTGGTTGGGAGAAAAAGCATGCTCAAATGTTTCATCAGCGGTTATGCAGTAACAGTGCTTTTTGACTCTGGCTCACAAGTGAGTATGATTGACCGGCCCTGGAGAGAGACATTTATCCCCAATCACCAAGTAAGACCATTGCACGAGCTTCTTGACACAGATGAAAGCCTTGCCCTGTATGCAGCAAATGGACAGCCAATCCCGTATGATGGATGGGTGGAGCTAACAGTCAATCTCCCCGGAAACGACAATCCAAACCTTTCAATACAAACCCCTTTTCTAGTCAGCCAGCTCCCCCTCCAACAGCCTATAGTGGGTGCTAATGTTCTCCAAGTGATGATGAATGGGCATGAATCCTCCGCTGGTGCACATGAAATGGTTATTGGCCTCCTCAAAGAAGCATTGGGTGTTGAAGAGGAACAAGCAACAGCTATGGTAAACTTCGTACAGGTCCAAAAGACACCCAACTACAGCATGGCCACGATCAGAGTTGGAAAAGAGGATGTGAGCATCCCAGCTGGAAAAACAGTGCATGTGCGGTGCAGAGTACCACCTACCTTTGACACGTCCAACCCTGTTGTCCTTTATGAGCCCCCAGAAGAGAGCGTTCCCTTGGAACAGTTAAGTGTCGGGGAGGGTATCCTGGGAATTAGTAACAGCAGGTGGCCACTTGTTAACGTGCCTGTTTCTAACCATACTAAGCATGAAGTCATTCTCCCAAAAAGAACTCAGTTGGGCTCCATCCAGCACGTAGCCAAAGTAATTGAAATGAATATGACAGAGACACAACATGTTGAGAAACCACAGGGTAAAACAGTTAAGGCTGAAGTACACAATGTCACCACCCCTGAAACCCCCCCAACTGAGCCCTGGCGTCCACCTGTTGACCTCAGTCATCTTAATATTGAACAGCAGCGGATGGTTGAGGAAATGCTGTATGAGGAGGCTGCAGCATTCGCCCACGACGGCGATGATGTAGGGTGTATCCCCTCTCTCCAGATGTCAATCAGGCTTAAAGACGACATCCCCGTTCAGAAGTCTTATGCTTCCATCCCAAAACCACTGTACAAGGAAGTAAAGGAGTACATCCAAGATTTGATATTGAAAGGATGGATCGTGAAATCACACTCACCGTATGCGGCACCTATTGTGTGTGTCAGGAAAAAGGATGGATCATTGCGCCTTTGTATCGACTATCGTCTGCTCAACAAAAAGACAGTGCCCGACAAACATCCTCTTCCCCGCATACAGGACTTAATCGACTCACTTGGTGGCTATGGCTGGTTTTCCATCCTAGATCAGGGCAAAGCCTACCACCAAGGCTTCATTGCAGAGGGGTCCAGACACATGACAGCCTTCACAACCCCTTGGGGTTTTTACGAATGGGTCAGAATACCCTTTGGTTTGTCCAATGCCCCAGCTGCTTTTCAAAGAAGCATGGAGGAGATGCTTGACACGCTGAGGGATGAGTGCTGCATCCCTTATCTAGACGACGTCCTCTGCTTCTCAAAGTCCTTCGAACAGCATGTTGAGGTACTCCGCCGTGTACTTCAAGCCCTGCAGCGCCATGGAGTAAAGTTAAGGCCTGAAAAGTGTGAACTGTTTCGCAAAGAGGTCAGGTATGTGGGTCGGCTGGTGTCTGCAGATGGTGTGAGGGTGGATCCGAAAGATGTGGAAGCAGTGCAGGCCTTGAAGGCGAAAACTCCAAGAACAGTGGGGGATGTAAGGAGACTCTTAGGGTTTCTGAGCTATTACCGATCATACGTACAAGACTTCTCACGGATAGCGAGGCCCCTATACGAGCTGCTCCAGATAAAAAACAGTCCACCACCACCACAGCCTGCTAAGGGAAAAACACAAGGCCCTCAACTACATTCACGTACCCCAGTGAAGTGGAACAGTGAGCACCAACAGATTCTTGAACGCCTGATAAACATCCTAACAAACCCACCAGTGCTGGGGTACCCAAATTTCAATCAGCCATTCATACTCCACACTGATGCCTCTCAACAGGGCCTTGGGGCGGTCCTCTACCAAAATCAGGACGGAAAAATGAGAGTGATCGGCTATGGATCCCGCACACTAACACCAGCGGAGCAAAGTTACCATCTTCACAGTGGCAAGCTCGAGTTTTTGGCTTTGAAGTGGGCAGTGTGTGAAAAGTTCAGGGATTACCTATTTTATGCCCCCCATTTCATTGTCTACACCGACAATAATCCCTTGACATACATGATGAGCACAGCTAAGCTTAATGCAGTGGGCCATCGCTGGGTAGGACAGCTTGCGGACTTTGACTTCGAAATAAGGTACAAACCAGGGAAATTGAATGTTGTTGCAGACATCCTATCCCGCTGTCCCCTTGACATCAATGCCTACATGAGTCAGTGTTCTGAGAGACTGTCAGAGGAGGCAGTGTGCGCAACCTGGGATGGCAGCAGGACAGCCCAGCATGGAGAAGTAGCATGGGTGGCAGCCCTCAACATCTCATCCCAACAGCAAACTCACACAGAACCTTTCCCAAGTATTGACCACCATGAACTGGCAAGTGAACAGCGAAAAGACCCCGTCATTGGGAAAATCTTGGAATTAAAGGAGAAAAATACTGAACTGACGGAAGTGGAACGCAGAGCAATGGACAAGCCAACAAGGAAACTCTCAAGAGAGTGGAGCAAACTGCATTTGGAAAATTATATTCTCTATAGGAAAACCCTTGGTCGCAAACAGCTAGTCTTGCCAGCCACATATAGACAGACAGCCCTTACCTACCTGCACGACAATATGGGACATGTTGGTGTAGAACGAGTGTTGAGCCTTGCAAGAGAGAGATTCTATTGGCCATATATGAAAGATGATATTGAGGAGTACATCACCAGGAAGTGTCGTTGTATTAAACAAAAGAAGCCAGCTGTACATGACCGGGCGCCGATGGGCAGTATAACATCAAGCTCACCCCTCGAACTAGTCTGTATTGACTTCCTCCACCTTGAAACCAGCCGCGGTGGATACGAGTATATCCTGGTGGTGATCGACCACTTTACCCGGTTTGCCCAGGCATACCCTACCAAAAACAAGGCCGGCAAAACAGCTGCTGACAGAATTTTTAATGACTTCGTCCCTCGGTTCGGGTACCCGGCCAAACTCCACCATGATCAGGGCCGGGAGTTTGAGAATGAACTGTTCAGAGCTCTCAGACAGTTCGCGGGCGTGAACCACTCAAGAACATCCCCTTACCATCCCCAAGGTAATCCCGCAGAGAGGTTCAATCGGACTCTGTTGCAAATGCTCCGAACTTTGGGCGAGAGAGAGAGAGAAAGCTGGAAGGATCACCTGCCTCACATTATCCATGCATACAATTGTACCAAACATGAGGCAACAGGCTATTCCCCATACTACCTGTTATATGGTCATCATCCACGCCTTCCTGTTGACCTTTTATTCGGTTTGGTAGCAGAGGAAGAAAAAAACACAGCAAGTAGCTATGCAGAAAAGTGGGCAGAGAAAATGATCGAAGCATACAAAATAGCTAGCAACAACAGCCAACAATCAAGTGCAAAAGGCAAACAGTACTATGACAGGAAAAACAGAGGTGTCACTCTACAGCCAGGAGACAGGGTCCTCGTTCGCAACGTTTCTATAAGAGGAGGTCCATGCAAACTGACACCCTACTGGGAAAAGACAATCTACATTGTACAAGAGCAGCTCGGCGAAAACCCAGTCTATAAGGTGAGCCCTGAGACAGGAAACCGTCCCATGCGCACTCTCCACCGAAACCTGTTGCTCCAAGTGAATGACTTACCTGTAGAGCCACCAGTCACAAATGCACCTGTCAAGTCACAAAGGCGAAGTGGAAAGCCAACCAAACCCACAAGAACAATCGAACAGACACAGAATGAAGACTCAAGTGAATCAGACGACGAAGACGACCAACCAAGATATTGGCTGCGAATACCAAGGGAAATGCAAAGAATCGAAAATTCAATACCTCATCAAAGTGTTACCAGTGAGACACAAAACAATACCGAGCAGATTGAAACTTACCGTGAGGAAACAGTTCATGTTGAGCCTGCACCTGAAAGAGAAAGTAGCAGTGAGGAAGAACATGAAAGACAAAATGAAAGTGTGCCTTGTACTGAGGAACACCAGCCTCAAAACGACCAAGAACTGGCTCAGGTTCAAAGTCCAGACAGAGATATCCAAGACATTCAGCTTGACGCTCAGCCTGAACTAAGAAGGTCTACCAGAGACAGACACCCAGGCCAGATGCTCACATATACAGCCCTTGGTCAACCAACATACCAGCCACGTCACTTTGTGAATGTAATAGAGACACAGCCCACAGTTTACACTCCTCAGTACCCACAGCCGTACTTCCATCCATTCCAAATTAGCCTTCCTCCATACATGCCAGTTTATTACCCTATGCATTGCTATTGAGGTGTAAACATCGCACATGTACACATTTAATAACACAACTACAGATTTTGGGTGTGCAATATATTTTTGAGCTTGGGTTTTACACTTTTATTTATCGAGCTTTTAAGTTAAGCTATTACAAGCAAGTGTCGGGAGCCACTTTTGTTGGTGGGGGAGTATGTGGTACTCTCAAAACTGTTAATTTTATTTAAATTAGCCCAAGGTAATTTTCTTGAATTTTAAGGGCTTCAGGATATTGTTATACATTTATGAGACCAGTACATTAATTTATTCGCCACATTCAATGTGAGAGGAACTTAAAATGTAAGCAGCACCCAGGTGGAACTGTTGACACTATAGTAGTTGCGTTACGGGTTGTTGTCATTGGGGAGCACCTCCGCCCGCATCCTCAGATGCAACTTGGATGACAAACTAACCAGCCGTGTCTTCATTGCTTCTCACCTTTTCTGTATATTACAGGTCAGTAGTTGGTATAAAATGTCAACCTTCTAAAGCCTTGCTTTATATGTATAACTGTTGAAGAAGTTAGGGTCATGTTTTTGAGTGTTTTAGCGAACTTAAGAGACTTTAAAATACTGCCGTTGAGAACAAAGGGAGAGAAAAGACCGTAAGGCGCGAAAGCTCCTGCTCTGCCGATTATGGGTTTATTATCGCCCTGTGTAATGTCTATCAGGCGTGCCGCTTGATTTAAGGTTTATTGTCAACCTACTAAAGCCTTGCTTTATATGTATAACTTTTGAATAAGCTAAGCCTTGCTTTATATGGGTAACTGTGGAATAAGCTCGGGTCATGTTTTGAGTGTTTTTAGCGAACTTAAGAGAAAATACTGTAAGGCGCGTAGCCTCCTGCTCCGCCGAATATGGGTTTATTATTCGCCCTACGTAATGTCTTGCAGGCATGCCGCTTGATGTAAGGTTTATTGTGTGTATTTTGCACCGTGTTATTTTGATGTGTGTTCTCCCGCACACACAGCAGCTTAAAGGGGAATTTGAGTAAATGTTAAAGGTTCATGGCTACAGTTTTACAAGTTATGAAGAATTTATGATGTTTATATTAATGCATACTGTTTAAAGATAAGAGTGTAACTGTTACATCCAGAGTCACAACTGGGTTTACCTTGTATTGAAAACATTTAGCTTTTTCTGAGTGATACTTTGTGTATGTTTAAGTGTGTGTGAAGCTAGAATAATTGCAACTTACATGTTGCATTCAAGTACAGTAGATAAATGCTGTAATTTGCACTGTATTATTACTGATGCCTTAACTCACTTATACAGGTGAATGTGAATTAGAATAGGATGTATGTGAACTAGATGTAATGCACTTATACAGTTGAAGACTGAACAAAAGAGAAACTCAGGAGAAATGTATTGTATTTTATTTGTGAATTTGAATATAGATGCAACTTGGATGACAAACTAACCAGCCGTGTCTTCATTGCTTCTCACCTTTTCTGTATATTACAGACATCTTTATTGTCACGTGGCACCCCAATCCTGGGACCCGTAACACATTCAATTCAAAGAACTTTATTTATCCCACTAAGGGCAATTTAGTTTCAGTCAACCAGCTGTCACAAACAAAAACAGAACAACTACAACCAGTGAAACATTCAGACACTCTGTCCGTGGTAACAGATCAGCATTTGAGCACCAGAGCAGAGCAACAAACACACAGGTCCCAATGATGGACCAAGCAGGGACAATAGTTTCAAAATAAATAAATAAAAAATTACCTGCTATGGCATTCAGTTTTTAAAAATGATTGGCCTACGTCTATTAGCCGCCGTCAGCAGCATTTAGAAGCCTGATGGCGGAAGGACTAAAATAATTTGCATAACTGTTAGTAGACTGTGCATTT
The DNA here is from genome assembly GCF_949987685.1 of Ammodytes marinus. Taxonomy (NCBI): domain Eukaryota; kingdom Metazoa; phylum Chordata; class Actinopteri; order Uranoscopiformes; family Ammodytidae; genus Ammodytes; species Ammodytes marinus. The sequence continues at coordinate 6,876,073 of NC_137213.1, forward strand.
TCGGAATTGGCATTATTATGCATGAAATTAAGTCAGGTCAAATCTCAAACACAAACTCCAAACAGAAAATCGGCAGAATGGAACGCAGCTTGCCAGAGAGTGTTGTTTTCCATTGTTGCCAGAATAATCATCTCTGTGATGGTACACTGCCATGACTAACGTGTTCCTGTTTGTAGTGGCTGAGACAGCTCATGGAGAAAATGACTTTGCCACCTGAGCCAACCTCGCTCCTCCAGGGTGAAGTGCAGGAGCTGTGTGTGTGCGTGTTTGTGTGCGTGTGTGTGTGTGTGTGTGTGTGTGTGTGTGTAACCCTGCCAGCCCTTCAAGCACGCACAGTTCAGCAGGCCAACAAGGACATCACATGCAGAGCCTGAGTGCATTCAAACCCATGGGGTAAATAGAAAATACAGGCAAGGTATTACACGCAAAATACTGTACAAGAGAGTTCTGTCATTTTCAGACAGAGGAGAACATTAGTTGATGATGCAGAAATGATTTTACAATTACCTTTTAGGCATTGGTGCTGTGCAGTTTGTGTTAAATAGTGCTGTGAATAAAAAGGTAATTATCTGGTTCAAATGCTCTCTCCTGAGATTAGATCTGTGCCAGCAAAAAGAAGGAAACTACTATTTTTCTACTGATACTATTTAGAATTCGGTAGGCACCATGTCTAAACTATTATGTATACTGTTAAGCAGCAGCGTAATCAGTTATCCCATGAATAAATAATGATTTGGCGAAAGTCTCTCATTATGAATTACAATTAGGATACGTTTAATTACAATCAAACAAAACAAAATGGCCAAGTCCAGCTAGCTGTTTCCGTAAGCAACAGACCATAGCACACCAGCAGGAAAGAAGCAATGGAGTCATGCATTTTTTTTTTTTTTTTTAAGTTTAAAAAAAGCAGGCGAGAAAGATGAATAGACAGAGAAAACGAGTTGGTGAGCAGATGGACACGTTGTGGAAATACAGAAATAAAAATACATGGACACCTTTCCTGTGAAGATCATGTCTCCAACAGTCAGGACATCTATCATATGTCTGGCAGGCTGGTTTCTTCACATGAATACTTAATAACTCCGACATGTATTCATTGTTCTTGTTTTATTGGAAGTGAAAGTCTATTGGATCAGCTCACTCCATTCTTCTTTTGTTAGCATTTCACAAAGTCAATTTAACCTCAAATGTATAAAGCTGAAATAATGTGCAGGGGAATCTACTTTTCTGCATTTCTACAAAGTCACTCAACACAATAGCCATTCCGAGACAGAATACATTACACATCAATATTAATTTAAGGTCACATCTTTTGCTTATTTTCATGTTCAAAATTGTAATTTGGGTTTCTACTTGTACTGACCTAGGAGAAGTGGAGAATGAATCTCATTTTCTTTTATACTGTCTCTTCTATGATGAACTGAGAGAACCTTTTGTAAATGAACTGTTTGCTCAAAACCCTGAAATATTTTGGAGTAATGATGATGTCAGGATGGAATGTTTGTTTACCTTTAATGTTTATAAGTTAGCCTCTTTTGTTACTAAAGCCTGGATGACACGTCAGGATGGTTTATATCATTAATGTTAGTATTGTTTAGCATCTATTTTTGGTTTTTGGTCTGTCTGTGTTTTATAATGGTGTCTTTTAAGCCCTTGTGGGCATGACACAATAATAAAATATTCAAATCAAATCATGTACTATTTTCTTCGTGTAATATCCCCAAAAAAAACTTTATATTTCTCACAGTGCTATTGCTGAATCTCCTCTCTTCAGCCTCTGTCTGAAATGGTCAGTTTTACAGCCTGTCTCTTTATGCCATGCCTTCAAATTAGCCCAGTCTGCTCTGAATCTACTTGCCAGTTAAAATCAGGGGGATCTGGGAAGCTCCTATGACCTCCCCCGATAAACCTACAAGTTTAATTAAAAGGTGGTGAACTGCTCGATGACTAGGCCAGAATTCGTATTGCTCCCCCTGGATTTGAGGCCCTTTGCAGTACTGTGAAAGAGCCTTTCCCAGGAAGATGGAGCAGTGTGATACCCCGATAACAGTAGCACACCCTGGGGTACCACCACCCCAATCTGCCATTTCACAGCCACAACCAAGTCAACCCAAAAGAACAACTGGCACAGTTTTGGTTGTTTCCCAAGAGAGATTGCAGTATTTTGTGGTTCTCCGGGCTCTTCTCACTGGTTTACAGTGGAGGAGAGAAAGGGGACATCGCCAATCAGGCTTTAGCAATGTTTAAATCAGAAATTGATGACAATCATCAGGTGGTTTCACTGTCAAGGTTTTGAGTGTCAAACCCTTAATAAATACCTTAAGATAATTGTGTTCTTAATTGTTGCACTGAATTTTACTTGGTTGTGGAATATTCAATGATATCGAGAAATGCTTCAAATGTCTAACAGTGTTGGGGCACATTGCACTGCTAGGGGAAAATCAATAGAGAAGGAATAGAGATTTGTCTCATAGATGTCCAATGCTCAGATTTTCATTGTGAAATAAGCCCATTGCTCACACTCCACTACACATCTGATGCTAATAAGGGACTAGGACTACAGTGTGTTCGAGGGCTCTCTACTGTACTGGGAGTTGAAGCTCACTGTTAAGTCCTGAAGTGAAACTGCTTGCTGCTGCTTATTATTCGACCTCCTGCAGTTCATTTGGTGACATCGCAGAGTCAGAATTATGAAAGAATAATCAGTTGCGAATTCAGATTTGTGGCAGCTAGCGGAATGTTCGTCTATTTGAGTGGCATTTTATATTTTATGATATGATCAATCAACAATAGACCCACAATAACATGCTTTGGACATTTAAGAATATTATTATAAACCAGCATGATATCCCGGGTATGACTAAAAGCAGGGCTAGATGCTTTTTCAGATACTAATTGACAGGCTACGTGGCACTGATGGCATGACACAAACCAGACGTTTGAGTGAAGTTGAGTTGAGTTGTATTTAAATATTATGAAATTATAACAATTGTTGTTAAATATCTTATTTAAAAAAGGTCAGTCCCATTGAGGGTGCCCGTGGATGTCAAACAAAAAAAACTTGAATATCCAGACAAACAGCCCAGCGTGGTGTGGTATCAGTTTGTTGCTGAAGGTGCTCCTGTCTTCATACAGAAAGGTGCCTCAAGTTTGAGAGCTAATTGTGCATGAAATCCCATAGTTTGAGGTTGTTGATCCTGTTAGCATCTTTAGCTGACCAAAACTTAAACAAGAACATCGGGCCATCACCAAAGCTCAGAACATCTACAGTATGACAGTGTATATATGGGGCTCTCCTCAGGGAGTAAGCCAGACTCAGAGCCTTCTTGCTGCTTTAGCTCGATTAGCATGTAATTCTGAGATTATCCAGGGCAGCTTTCAGAGCTGGGGAATCACAGTTTTTCTTAATAGGCCAAAATAGACAAAGGAATCTTTTTATCAAAGTCAGAGGTGGATTATTAAGGCTTTCACATGACATCTGACATAAACAGTATGAGTCTGTTAATCGCTCTTCCCCTTTCGTACTTTCAAAGTGACTTCAAGTGAGTAATGGAAGGTAGGGTACGGCTCAGCAGTGTTCCAGCACAGACAGTGATAGAAAGGACCTTTATCTGACCTTCACAGTTGATGGGGCCTGCTTGGATTTTCAAAATGCACCTCTCCTGTGCTTGGTTCCTACACTGGAATCAATGATGGTTCTAAAACTCTGTGTTTGTCTGTGTGTGTGTGTGTGTGTGTGTGTGTGTGTGTGTGTGTGTGTGTGTGTGTGTGTGTGTGTGTGTGTGTGTGTGTGTGCTGCCAGCAGAGTCATAGAGTGATTTGATTCAAAGGGACTTTTAGGATCAAGCAATCCACAGGTAGCAAGCAGCTACAGATTGGAGGTGTGACTTTGGCGCAAGTGTTGGATGATGGGTGACGGAGAGGTCAGTGCTCTCACATTCCGTGCTGTCCTCTTTCAGGGAAGCAACGGTCCAGTAGATGTTGCCAATGTAATCTTAATGGCCACAATAGCAATCTTCAGTTCCTTGGCATTGATATACTGTATAAACAGTTACCTTTCTAAATGAACAACTTTGTCAACATCATGCTCAGCACAATCAAGTACTTTCCCCATTGAAGTTTCCTTTAGCAAGATACTGTATCCTTTCCAGCTTCGGGCGTCTTTTCTGTGTTTGTACTCTTGAGTGAAGATGGGAAGAGGCTTGGAGCAGACATTATACTGACTTTTGAAAATCACTCAGGATTTCCAAATTGTGTTGTGGAAGCAGGTTTGTAAAATCCTTAACTTTCGATTAGCATACAAAGACTGTAAAACCTGCAATACCCTGAGATTAGACAGTAATTGAAAAGGATCACTGGCTGCTGTCCCCAAAGCAAGATAACTACAGGATTTGCAGAAGAAAAAACACACACACACACACATATTTCTGCACAAATTGGAACAGCAAGCATTCTGCCAATTAACATCATCAACAATAAAAACATAATTATTTTCTTTAAAGTTACTTTTGTTTCGCTATTTGAAAAAAACAAAAAAAAATGCTTTTTTTTTAGTAAACAGTTTCTGGGAGGTGTTAATCATGTCCACAGTCCACTACACAATTTGGCTCTGTGTTCTTTGGTGAGAAGCCAGTGAGTCGTAGTATCAGTGACTCATACATTGCCTCTTTCTGTGTAGGCCTGCACAATTAATTTTTTTTTTAAAGGTTCCAAAACCGACACCAACTCAAACTGTCTGAATGACCAAGTGTCAGTCTTGTCGATACATTCGATAAAGTCTGCTGTGTGGTTTGGTTTCAAACGTCAAGTGGACTATTTTCAGGCAGTGTAATTAACGTTGGTGTAATTTTTGGGAAAGAATAAAAAAAGTTCTTGGATGGAAAAACTAACCAAAAACAACAATAAAATGGTCACAATTGGACTTTGCAGTTGTGATATAAAGACATGCAAGAAAAGACTCATTTCAAGTTCCATTGCATTGCTTCATTAGCAAACAGGCTTAAAACTTAATCCTATGACAATTGTTTACCCATCTTGGTGCTGCAGAAGCAAGTTGTGAACACAACAGACATAGAAAAACGTTAGTATTTATTTGTTTCTATCTGATGAACGTAACTCCAGTAATACTTATTCCTTTGAGTTCTGCTTTTCTTAAACACTTTTGATAACTGGGTTGATGCTATGCGTGTTATTATTTTCACAGCAATAAACAAGAATGTAGCAGCTCATATTATGTTGTATCATGGCAGCAGCATACATGACAAATGAACCTGCATATGATAAAAGTATCAACACTAACAGGCAGCCATGGACCGTTTTCCACAGGCTCTGAGTCGGAATCTGGTGCGTGAACAATCTTGCCGGCCCCCAAAGCCCTCAAGCGCTCCCTTACCACCAATAGTTGGACTGGAGGTGTCGAGGGGGTAGCGAGCCTGTATGAGCCCTGCTATAAGCAGCTCTACACGCTGAAACTCTGTAACTCTGTTTAAGGTTGAAATGACATCACATTGATTGGAATGTCAGCGGTTACTTCAGGTGAGGGCAGACCACAGAGACCCTTTCCCTGAGAAAAGGCGTTAGACACTTCTGTCACGGTCTGGTTAGAATAGCTGTAAGGGTAACAATCAATTACAACATTGGAAGTGCCGCTCAAAACACATCACGCATGGTGCTACTGTTACTGAAAATAATGGTCTCACTGGCTGAAATGTGTGTGGATAAATATGAATAGTTCTTCATTTTAGTCCGTTTACAAAAATAAATTCTGCTTCATATCTATGTATATTTGAATGTTCTTTGTTGTGTGTTTTATGATGACTGTGATAAAGGTTGTTTACATCTAAGTTAATAAGTATAATTCCCGACCAAAAAATCCAAAAGGATTACTGTATGACAACTACATCAATGCATCCTTTGGGCGGATATGGGTTATCAAAACACTCTTCTTATTCAAATATCTCTGTACCAGATAACTTACAGCAAATAGAGAGGTTGGGATATTTTAGCATACCTCTCCCCTTCCATGCTAGGTACTCTTGCCCATTTTAATTTTCACTCCCTATCCTATATCATTTCTTCATCTAAAAAGGTACAGTTTGAAATAAAAGGTGTATTTTGGTGTTATCAAGTTGTGAAAGTCTTAGATTGCAACACTCCTTTGCTTACCCCTCCTGTTTTATAGAATTTACAGAAGCTACGGTGGCCTTCAAGGACAAGAAGCGAGTGGCTAAAGATGGCATCATCCACCACTGCCTCAAGTCTTTCCACAATATGAAGTGATGAGGTGAAGATGTATTCGATAGTACTTCTTCTCTCGTCTTGCAACAGGTGCATTTCCAGAGGGACATCCACTAGAACGTATAAATCAGTTAAGTTTGTCGGGTCTGTGCTAATGTAGAAACATGGCAGTGCAACATAGCGCTGCGCCCCGGTCATATGTACAGTAGAGTACCAATGAACCTGAATGGGAAATAATCATACTAACCCCTTGTTCTCTGTGTTATAAATTGTGTTACTGTGTTTTTCTAATAAAGCAGCTCCTTTTAAAAGCCTTATTAACTAGTGTTCTAATGATAATGTTGCCAATACATTTGGAGTACTTTTCAAATTGCAGAGTGCCACTTAGGGTTGTAGGGTTATAGATGTGAATTGTCTAAGTACTTGAAACCACCCCTCAATATATTCATATAGCATCTTCCTTCAAATCTCTAGAGTTTTTCCTCGTTTCACCACGCACCACCTACTCAGATCCATGCCATTGCTCATTACCTTCTAAACAAAAAGTGAATTTACCACAAGCACGCATGCAGGCCACCCGTTTCGAGCCAGAGAGCACGGCTGGTGGTTGCAGAATTATGGATATCTGTGTCTTCTACTGAGAGAGGTGCCCGGACGGACTCCCATCTATACAAAGAAACCTTGCGTGACGGCCCAGTATATAGTCCAAAGCATCAGGAGGGCTTTTTCTCTTCACACTCTTATAACTTTTGCTGTGCTTCTTAACCCCTGCTGCATACTGAGAGAATCGGCTGTGTGCTATCTTCCATCACAAACACACCACAACTTTTTCTTTAGACTTTTATTTTCCCTCCCAACATTCTGGCCTTGTATACTGTATATATAATGTATATAATAGATCTGAATAAAAAGTTTGAGTTTTCCCTCTCAATCTTCAGTAACTCCCACAAGTTTGTTTCACTAGCTAACAGCCCTTTTTGGCAAAAAAAAAAAGACACAACAGGTCTAAAACCAGTAAGAAAAGGGCAGATTTGTATGATTTAAAAGGACAGACATAACATACTGTAGCTCCCATGGGGCTATCATATGCTCACTAAACAGTGCTCAAATGTATTGTTGTTGTTGTTATTTTGGCCTTAATTCTTGTCAGTGGGGGTCTAACTAAGGTGAATTCATAAGATGTGTGTCACTTACAGTAACAAAAAGTTGTATGGGGGCAAGTGTGTGTGTGTGTGTGTGTGTGTGTGTGTGTGTGTGTGTGTGTGTGTGTGTGTGTGTGTGTAAATGTACAGAATGTACAGTATCTCACAAAAGTGAGTACACCCCTCACATTTCTTCACATTTTTCTTTATATCTTTCCATGGGACAACACTGAATAAATGACACTTTGATACAATATAAAGTAGTCAGTGTACAGCTTGTATAACAGTGTAAATTTACTGTCCCCTCAAAATAACTCGACACACAGCCATTAATGTCTAAACTGCTGGCAACAAAAGTGAGTACACCCCTTAGAAAAAAAATACAAATTGAGCCCAAAGTGTAAATATTTTGTGTGGCCACCATTATTTTCCAGCACTGCCTTAACCCTCTTGGGCATGTAGTTCACTAGAGCTTCACAGGTTGCAACTGGAACCCTCTTCCACCCATTTATGACAGCATCACAGAGCTGGTGGATATTAAAGACCTTGCGCTCCTCCACCTTCCGTTTGAGGATGCCCCAAAGATGCTCAATAGGGTTTAGGTCTGGAGACATGCTTGGCCAGGCCATAACCTTTACCCTCAGCTTTTTTAGCAAGCCACTGGTCGTCTTGGAGGTGTGTTTGGGGTCGTTATCATGTTGCAATACCACCCTGCGGCCCAGTTTACGAAGGTTGAGTGCACATGGTCAGCGTCGTACACAGAGGTTGGCTTTGGAAAATAGACGTATGAGTGCTGCCAGCATTGCTGAAGGGCTTGAAGGGGTGGGGGGTCAACCTGTCAGTGCTCAGACCATACGCCGCACTCTGCATCATACTGGTCTGCATGGCTGTCATCCCAGAAGGAAGCCTATTCTAAAGATGATGCACAAGAAACCCCACAAAAAGTTTGCTGAAGACAAACAGACTACGGACATGGATTACTGCAACCATGTCCTGTGGTCTGATGAGACCAAAATACATTTATTTGGTTCAGATGGTGTTAAGAGTGTGGAGCGGCAACCAGGTGAGGAGTACAAAGACAAGTGTGTCTTGCCTAGAGTCAAGCATGGTGGTTGGAGTGTCATGGTCTGGGGCTGCATGAGTGCTGCCAGCACTGGGGATCTACAGTTCATTGAATTCTAACATGTACTGTGACATACTGAAGCAGAGCATGATCCCCTCCCTTCATAAACTGGGCCGCAGGGCAGTACTGCAACATGATAACGACCCCAAACACCCCTCCGAACGACCACTGGCTTGCTAAAGAAGCTGAGGGTAAAGGTTATGGACTGGCCAAGCATGTCTCCAGTCTTAAACCCTATTGAGCATCTTTGGGGCATCCTAAAACGGGAGATGGAGGAGCGCAAGGACTCTAATATCCACCAGCTCCTTGATGTCGTCATGAATGGGTAGAAGAGGGTTCCAGTTGCAACCTGTGAAGCTCTAGTGAACTACATGCCCAAGAGGGTTAAGGTAGTGCTAGAAAATAATGATGGCAAAACAAAATATTGACACTTTGGGCCCAATTTGGAAATTTTTTCTTAGGGGTGTACTCACTTTTGTTGCCAGCAGTTTAGACATTAATGGCTGTGTGTCGAGTTATTTTGAGGGGACAGTAAATTTACACTGTTATACAAGCTGTACACTGACTACTTGACATTGTATCAAAGTGTCATTTATTCAGTGTTGTCGCATGGAAAGATATAATGAAATATTTGAAGAAATGTTAGGGGTGTACTCACTTTTGTGAGATACTGTATATGCTCTCTTGGATGTCAATGGGCTGTTTGGTGATTGTGTAGAAGTTGCTCTGTATTTACTTGTTTCTGTTAACCTGCCCTGGGACTACATCTAAAAATGGTACTAGGCGTCTTTTGTCATTTTCTTAAGATTAATGTATCATGGTTCCTGATATAAATACAGATTAATTGTTGCTCATAGTTTCATACAGTGAGCATTATCTCTAAATAAAAATCCCAGACAGTCTCCTCGAGTTGAATGAGCCTTGCCTATGGCTAGGAAGACACTTACTAAATGTAACTTTAGAAATTAACGACAACTTTCTCAACTCAACCCTAATAACACATTAAGTCAAATACAATCAGAACTCTCTCTGCTTTTCCTTTTTTCAGGAAGCAGACAGCACCCTCTGTGAATGCAGAGATGATGTGAGACTTGTTCAATATTCAACCTACTCAAAGTCCCACAAAACATTGTGAAATGATTAAAAGTATCATAAGCTACACTCTAGGAGTATGTTATTGAGTTACGAAGTCAATACTGGACAGCCAGAGGAGATAAGCAACGAGACAGATCGAGGAAGAGAGGATGTGATTGGTTCTGCAGTTCCGAGGAAATAATAAAATTCCAATCCAATTTCAGAATAAGCATGGACGAAAAGCTTATTTTACCGCCTCAAATTCCTTCCTTTAGTGGACCTGTCGGTGGTATCTAGCTCTTAAACATAAAAAGACTCTAGCTCATGATACTTTAAGTGCATACTGCAGGCACTAAGTTACTTCTCCTCTGTCTGGAATACATCCACCGGTGAACAAACAGTCCTTTCAGACACTCTTGTTACTGACACTGTGCAGTGTCTCTTGCACATGGCCTCAGTCCAGCAACTCCTCCAACAGCGTATACTAAAACACTGAAACACAGAAATTATGTTAATTGAACAATGGTGCCCATCCTCATGGGTTCCCCCTGCCTCACTGTCAACTTTTAAGGCAACCTTGATTGCCACAAATAACGTGAAATACTGTATGACCTGTAGCTAATATCTTAGGCTGTGGGAGAGAGAGTTCCCCCAAGTTACCAGGAACAACTTTTCAGACACTCTCAAGTAGTTCTTCAGTATTAGCTGAGGGCCACAGCTGTTGCAACAGTGTAAAACATGGTTGAACTTTACCTGTGCAAGGACATTTTAGCCACACTAGCTGCCGGTTTGTAAGAGTGGCGTTGATGATTGCTTTTGACAATATCTTACTGAAACATCTTAGCAACTACTTGATAGATTGCATGAAATATTGCACAGTCATTGATGGTCTCCACTAGTGTTGTTTTTGGCGGCCTGTTTTAAGTTTAGTTTTAGTCTAGTCTTTGTGTCAAACTGTCATTTTAGTTTTTATTAGTCTTAGTCACGTTTAAACTCTTTTTAGTCTAGTCAAGTTTCAGTTGACTAAAAGTCGAGCTTTTTAGTCTTTTCTTAGTCAGAATTATCTGGGACTATTTTCGTCTAGTCTTAGTCAACAAAAACTGATGACATGTAAGTCTAGTCTTAGTCAATGACATAAGTATTTTAGTCTTTTTAGTAATGCAATTATATTTAACCCAGTTAATATAGTACAAGTAGTATAGTACAGCCACAATCAAAATGTTATTTAAGTCCCCCATTTCACAAGTCAAACAAGGTTATCTTATCTTATTATATTATTTTTACCTCATAGACTCAAGAATACATGCAATTCCAGACACGGAAGATGCTCTGATTGAATTTACATCATATTTATTTGAGCTACCAAAGATGTAAGAATGCCGGATTCCTCAACCTGAACAGCAGTCTGGTGGAGCTTGGACAGCTTCTCTTTGTTTTTCAAAATCTCCTGTCTAATTACATACATTTACATAAAATAAATAGGCCTAAATAAAATAGCTTCAAATGACAATGCCAGAAAAAATTGACATTACATTCAAGTTTAATTAAGAGAAAAAAGGTTCTTGAATGCTAGAGCTACAATAACATAATAACAAAGTGCAAATAAAATGTTTGTGTATGACTTGTATTGCTTGTAAACTGAAGTCAGATTTTGTATTACAAGATATAACACAAATGGTTTGAACCATGAGATTGGAAGCACAGACTGCATACAGTGGAATTCGTTGACAGAACTTATTACATGGCACTTTGAAAATCCGGTAACACTTTATAATAACTATCCGTTGTAACTCGTTAATAGATCATTAGTAAACTCTTAATTAATGATTATTAATGATTTGTTAAGTGTTTATTAGCAGTTTGTTAAGGATGTATAACAATGGTAGATAGTTAATAGCTTAATAATTGAATCAGTTCATCTGGGAGGTAATCCGAGATTAACTGATCACGTCACGTTCAAATCCATGGCATGCACAGTGTGTATTGAGTTTATTTAAAAATATTTGAAAATGGGGCTGCCCTCAGTTGCCCATGCACTGTGTATAATCTATAGCCTATTTCAGCCTCGTCCCAGATGAACTGATTCAATTATTAAGCTATTAACTATCTACCATTGTTATAAATCCTTAACAAACTGCTAACAAACACTTAACAAATCATTAATAATCATTAATTAAGAGTTTACTAATGATCTATTAACGAGTTACAACGGATAGTTACTATAAAGTGTTACCGAAAATCCTATGTAAATCACGGAATTCTACAGGTCTCTGTCAAGGGTATAATGACCGTTGCTAAGGATCTACGCCATAGTTTTGATGGATATATGTCCACAAACAGGGCTACTACTCGTTCAGAAAACAATGGAATACTTTTTCGACATGACTCAGGAGAGCAGGGAACACAGGAGTCATGATTAATATCCGACAGGAATCCAGTCAAGATGACGTGAGTACGTTTGGCCGCATATTGACAGTTAGCCTATACAGTAACTTCAGGCTGCAGCTGGTTAGTCCACTGCCGCTGGTTAACCCACCGCCGCAGCTGCATCTTCCATATTGCCGCGAGTGGGGATTGAGGAAGTAACGTCGCCTGCTAACTTCCTGCTATTTCAAAATAAAAGCCAACTCACGTTTGTCTAGTTAAATACTCATGTTAAGCCAGTGAAATGCTTTTAATCTGAAGCCGTAGCCTGTTTGCAGCCCCAAGACTCAGGAAAGAGAAATATTGCAAAAAAAAATAATAATAATGGCGAGACAAAATAGCCTTATAGCATTTCGTGTCCTCTCGTTTTTGTCAATGAACATGAAGAGATATTTTATCAGTTTTTGTTTTTGTAAACCACATTTAGTCCCGTTTTTATTAGTCAACAATAAAGCATTATATATTTGATTATAGTCTTCGTCACATGACCACCATTTACGTTGCGTCTCGTCTCGTTTCTGTCACGTGATAAATGTTCGTTGACGACAGAATTTTGTCATACATTTCGTTGACAAAAACAACACTAGTCTCCACAGGATGAATCCTAATGTCTTTGGCTATCTCCTCCCAAAACTGACCTCAGAAAGCAGATGTAGAATTAGCTGATACTGAGCACACTTGTAATGGCTCTGTCCAAGGGTGTTTTCACACCTCCCTTGTTTATTTTGATTGAAAAAAAACTAGTTTATTTCCACATTTGCTAAGTTTGATTGACCTGCATCAATGGTGAAATTGTAAAAATTGTAAAATAGCCTTTGTTTTAAATAATGCTCGATTATTCAGTGAATCCAACCCACAGCTGCTTTTCACCTATTGATTTCCTATATTCAACTTTATCTCACAAAGTAACAATATCAAGAGGATTTGATAGTTTTCAAATAGCCGTCTGCATGTAGGTAATCAGGGTCTATTATACCCTTTTTCCCCCCTTGATGATAGATGGTGTGAAAAATACCTGCCAACAGGCATCAATCCCAGGCCCTCCAACTGAGAAGTGATCTCACTAACCACTTTCCTCTGCCATCCATCATTTCACAAACATGCACACTGCCTGAGCTCATCACTGTCTGAATTTGGACTCAATTATATTGAGTCCAAATTCTTTAAAACTCTCTCTGTCTCCATGGTGCCGAGAAGTAAGTGGCGTTTGGAAAAGAAGAGATGAGCAATGAGCTTTCCCTGTTTATGGCCCATGGCATTATTGCAGTTGACACTGAGAATGGGGTGATGGTAAATGCAGTGACTTTTATTTCTTAACCAATCATCCCAAATGGTCCATTGATGTAGAAGAGCCATAACCCCTGGGATGCATACCTCTTTCAGGAGAGCAGACATACAAGAGATAAAAGGACGTGAAGAAGAGTATCGTAGTACAGATTAAATATTAACGACACTATCAATCAAAGTGCCACGGCAGCAATTGGTATTGATCAGAGTTTCCACAGTTCAGCATTTAACAAATGCAGATTCAGAGACAACAAGTACCATTTACGAACTATATCTTGGCAAATGATTTCCGGTCTTATGGTCTACAGTGTCAGTTTTGTTCAGTCCTGCCCTTCACTTCATCAATCCTGTTCGCAGAAGGCAGCTATCTTTGGCCAAAAAAGAAAAATTATGATGAACCCAGATGGTACGATGAGCTGTTAGCTGATGAACAAAGAGGAGGATTAATTTGGTTGGTGAAGGCTCAGGTATATTTCCCATGAGAGAGCTTAAAGGGAACATTGATATTGGACTTTCAGCCTTCAGGGTGCCAGAAAAACCTGACTCCAAATGAATGTTAATGTTGCTTCGTGTCTGCTGGGTGTGTAAATAGGCAACTACTTGCTAACACATTAGCCATATTGTGTTAATATTCATTCTCATTAAGCTCTGCGTTTGGTTTCTACGGACTCCTGAGGGAAATAACAGGCTCTCTTGCGCTGCTAAATGCTTCATATGTTCACCAGCTTGGGTTTGTCTGCTGTCTGTCGGCGAAGATCTTTTTTTTATCTGAAACCAGTTACGGGCTGAAAACACTTTGAAGATCACATATTATGCTAATATTCACGTTCAAATTTGTAATTTGGGTTTTCATAGTGTCGTCTCCAAAACAAGACCTTTATATTTCTCACCGAGCCATACCGTGCTGAATCTATTCTTTTCAGCCTCTGTCTGAAACGCTCTGTTTAAGAGCCCGTCTCTTCAAACCTCTTAAAATGCTTATTTAAAACAGATGTTTTTGGTTGAAACTAACAGAAACTAAAAAAATACGTCGGACCAAACAATTTACAAGTGTAAGTAACAATATTTTGATAATCTGAGTAATCATGTCGAAATTCAATGTTTGTCATGTTATGGAAATGGCTTTATGCAATATACATTAGTAGAATGTTATAATTTTCTATTATTTGCATTCAGAACTACCTATGTAACTGACGGTCCATTGTGAGTACAAGGGCAAGTGGGTTCCATTTAAATCCCCCCTCCTCCCCCGCCCACTTTCCCTTCGGGCTCCAAGTTCCCTCCTTGCGACGTATGCAGTTACGTCATACCAAGGGCTGAGGGGAAGTGGAACTAGTATTGAAATGCAGCGTGCTTCTCACAGATGGAGGTAGCGCTAAATTAGGTTGGTAATTTGGGGGCGTGGCTTATGACATCATAAGTGGGGAGAAATCTCACTGGGGTTTTTTGAACACAGGTTTTCAGAAAGAGAGACGGTTGTTTTTTTCTCAAACTTTCAGAGTACGTTGTCACACTGGGGGTGGGGACCCACATTAATGTTCAAAAACCTATGATTTTTTATTTTTTTTCACAGCTAATACGAGCCTTCTGTTCCCATTAGCTAAATTCAGCAGTTATTTTTGCTCTAGCCAGTGTGTTAAAGGGGACATATTATGCAAAAACTCGGGTTTAAATGTGTATTTCCGAGGTCTACTAGAAAAGGTTTTAATGGTCTATTGTACAAAAAGCCCATTAGTTTTCTACCAATGCCCATTTCTTCATTGCCTTTTCAGGCCTTTTTTGGCCTCTCCCTAAAAAATTTGGTTTTGACATCTACCCCCCTCCTATCTACATGGGCGTGCATGCACCGCCCTGCTCATTTACTCTATACCTACCTATATGGGCATGGCACACGCCCAGCTGTCAGTTTTGTTTACTTTTGGCCAATGCAGCATGGAGATCGATGTTACCATGTTTACCTTCATTTCTACAGCAAATATCAGCACACTTATCACTTCTAAACCAAAAGCTTTACAACTGAACCTGGTCAGGCAGGAGTCTGAGCTGAAAACTGTGAAAATTGCATCAAGATTTCTGGTTTCCCTGACATTATCCTCAGGTAAATACAGTTTAAATATGTCACAGTCAGTAACAGAATATGAGCTAAGTATTTATGAATAAACTCTCTAAACTTGTAACATACAACATTTTATGTATGTCTCTACAGGTTAAACTGGGGAATGATCTACAACCCAGTGGAGTGAAAAAGCTTTGGTTGTGATGCCATGCTGTAAATGTACAGTAACGTGGCAGGAACGGAATGTATCATGTCAAGATCCACTGGAAAGACATTATCTTTTGTAAAAAAAAAATATATAGAAACAATTACAGTCAGAGCTGCAAATTATCTGACACCCTTTCAATATCTAGTAGGTATTGTGATCACTCATTTATAATAAAGTTTTACTGTTAAAACATGTATTGTGTTGCTTACTGTCACTGTTTGCTTCGTGTAGTAAAGGATTACTTGAAACTCACATTTTCATAGTCAGGATGTTGGACTAGTTTTCAGACCGATCTACATGCATTGACTTATACGTTTTTTAATTCAACCCTTTATCTCTCTGAAGATTTTTTCTTTGAAACAGTATCATTACATTTTAAAATGACCAAAACCATACTTAAAAATAAAGCAGTTTATTCATAGCCAGTGAAATGGAAATATAAAGTGTACATAATTCAAACAGAAGCAAAGCCATATTGTATGTAACTGTCCAGTTGTTGCTGGTGGGCCCTGAAGAAGACCACCTGTTCCATCCAGTGAACAGTCCTCTGATGGAACAGATAGTGTGACGGTCCTTGTGGGTCAACGCTCCGTCAGGTCACTCATCTGTAAAACATGGCACAATCAATGTTACATCATGTAGCCTACATAGCATACATCATACATCTGTAGTTATGGCAAAGCTACAAACTAATAAATATATTTTTTCTTCCATTATTAAATAAGATAGGCTACTAATAGATTCAGTATAACCCTTGCTCAAGAAGCAACGAGTTCTGAGTGATACTGTGTGCTTTTTGAAATATAATGGACAGGAAACAAACAGCAGCAGAGGCAAATTACAGTATTCCTGTCTGTTATAGTGTACATTACACTAGAGATGTAATAGGCCTACTGCTGCATGTACCACGACTGCTTGCATAACTACACACTGTCAACAACAAACAAATACTCTTCAGTTTCCAACACACCGTACAGTTTCACCGTCTGTTTTTCACACGGGCTGTCACGGACAGACTCACAGATCTAACCGTTAGCATACAAGCTAACGGACGCTAACGCTAACGGACGCTAACGCTAACTACTTAACCCAGAGACATTCTCTCGTTTCAGTCGGCGTTGGTTATTATAGGAGGGATAAATTAAAGCACATTACACACATTGAACTCATAAACGGACAGATTTGTTTTTAAATAGGACTACTTACATTTCCAGAGGAGAGATGGTGTCTCTCTGTCTTCCAGGCACAATCTCCTCCACACTCCAGTATAACAGCAGATCACACTAGATTGCCAACCTTTGCTGGGCATAGCCAAACAAAAAATGTAAGTAAATCCATTCAGCCCCGGTCTGCTTCGAGGCTGGGGTGTGATGGTAGCTTGAGGATGAGCTAACACTGCAGCTTGCTTCTCCTCTGTTGTTGCATGAGCGAGTGGAGGCTCAGCTGTGTGTGGTTACCAACGGGGCGTCTTGATTTGCCAATCAACTACCGAGTTTCTGGTAAGCTTTCCCATGGGAGTATTTATGATAATGAAAACCGACCGGTTTCGTCACCAGTCTGTGTTTTTTGGAAGAAACCTTCAAATCCCCCTTTTTTCTAAAAAAGCATCCCTGAAGAAACTGACACATTTGTTTTTTTGAAGCTTGTGTGTGCTGGTAGAGACCCCAATAACCTAAAAGGGTGCCCAAACACCTGCAATGTTTTGTTTTTCATAATATGTCCCCTTTAAGGTTCATTATATTGTCACAGCAGGAAGAAAAACAGAAACAAATACACCACAAGGAAGAAGGGATGTTATTGACCCTCTTCCCCTCTTACCCTCAGGTTCATAGTTTTACCCTGTATTTTGTCAGTGTGGCTCAGGTTAGCATAACTTCTTTCAAAGACACAGTGCCCAGGGCTGGCCCCTCAGAGTGAGGGATTGCCACCAAATTCCTGTTAATCCAAAATGAATTGCCCTCTGAAATATGCACCCGAGCTTGCAGTCTGGAGTGATGCAGCACAGCAGAATGCAGACAATACATCATGTCAACTTCTATTTGGTGGAAAACAAAGAAGCCAAAGAGAAAAATGAGAAGAGAAGGGAGTTTTTTTTCGAGAAAAAAAAACAATATCTGAAGTGACAAGACACTTCTTATTGAGCGCTCGAGTATGCAAGGTTCCCAGAGTTGATTTCAACAGACATGTCCACCCACACAGTTTCATTTACATTAATAATAATAATTTGATGTTTTTATGACTTTTGTCGTCTGTGTTCCACCATGTTAACCCGATAGTTGCTACAGGGTAAAGGCCTAACATTGGAGCCATGTCAGATCTTAAAGTTTGAACTAAAAACGATGCTGACCCCATGATAGGATTCATATAATCGAATAGAAATCTGAAATCTGACTACTCATTTGACTGGTGAAGTTAAATATGGATATGAAGAGACAGTTAATATATTTTACTCAAAGAAACAAATAATGTATTTCAGTTAAAAAGTACAAATGTAACAAATATACTTTATAAAAATTAATGTATTACTTATATATTTATTAAATTAGATTATTTCAATGTTCTCTTGTTAGTATTATTTAAAACCTTACAAAAAGATAGATACAGGTACAGGGTTCGACATAACGTATAGCCCGATGGCCCGGGGCCAGTAAAATCATATGCAGGGCAAGTTGATTGGCCAGTCACTGTCCCGCCCGGGCCAGTGACTGGCCAATCACAGTTCAGTATCTTTTTGTAGACTACATCATGGTTCATTGAAATGCGCGTTGAGAGTCGGAATGAAAGCAGTGTTTATTTAAGACTCAATATAATAAACCTAATATAAAATATATTTTTTAATGAAAGGCCAGTGGACAACCGATGCGTGGGTGTTTTGACAGGCGGAACAACAAGCGGGTGCACTCTCGCTCCGTTGGCAGAGCTGCCATACCGTCCGCCTGCGAGTCGACAAATCAATCGACTTACTCTGCCCCCTTTCTTTCTTCCCACAGCAGAGGTTGAGGTGCAGAAAATGATAACTGCGCTTTTCCTTTATCTGCCGCCGTAATGTTACAGTATTTGCATCCAAGCCCCAATGGTAATACAAATGAGAGGCGTTATTTAAACGCTGTGAATGCGTCTCCGGTGATTGTGTCGGTTGTAGACAGAAACGAACGGAGGGACTCCGCTCACTGGACAGTTCCTATAGTCGCGCAGTTTGGCACTGTGTTTTCAGGCTCGAGACATTCAATCAGATCGCGGAAGTCTTTCCCATTGAAATCGCTAACGGGGAGAATATCCCGGTTATTATTTTAGCCACAAACCACAGTTCATCTGCGCGGCGGCTCACTCGCTGGCGAGATCACACGGTGAAACGCTGCTGTGATCGGACGAAGGCATTGTGTGTTTCTAAGGTGATTTAACGTCATAGTCTTAGACGAGCGTTTAACTTATGCTGCATATTTTGCACTGCATTGTTTTTTATCAATAGTTTGAAAAAATTGTCCCACACCGGACTCTTATGTGAAGCTGACACTTCATGGAGAAGTGACACTCCTGCAGCGCGCTCACGACCAGACATGAACTCACATACACGGTGAAATCTCCCATTAAAAAAACGGCATAACCCACTGATTTTCGGATTTCTATTCTATTTTTAAAGTCAACTTGAGCGCAACTGGAAAACCGGTCATTCGGTCGACACATTCACATCCCTAATGCATATAGAGAAAGTAATAAAAACAGCCTACCACACCACAAAGAATGATCAGACCTTCATCTCTTTTTTTTTTGTTTTATGTTTGAACATGACTTCTGCAGGTGAACTATTCATCAAACTGCCCAAATTCAAGAATAAAAACAACCATCAAACTACTGGACTTTAAAATACTGGCCGACTCTTTCAACATACTTTCAGTTGTAGGCTTCAAATTCAATATGTTTGCCTGGTTTTATATTATGTGTATGAGCAATATCAACATTTCATATAATTAACTAAAAGGAAAATAACCAAATCTAAAGGGAATATCTATACTGTTACAGTATAGATATTCCCTTTAGATCTGGTTATCTTTCTTTATTTTTCTAATACAGGTATTATAATTATTGACACTAAATTATGAAGAAAAAAAAAGTGTGTGCAGGGCCAGTGAAAATATACAAGGGGCCAGTAAAACTCGGATCCACTGGCCCGGCGGGCCAGTAGGAAAAAAAAGTTATGTTGAACCCTGAGGTATAAGCTGAGAAACATTCACCTTGAACATGTCTAATTACTGTCAAACATCTGGTTGTAACCCACTTCCAGCCTTTGCACAGTTGTAATAGGGAATGGCTACATCCCGAGTGTATGTTAAGGAACAAGATTAAGAAGCAGGCTAAATGGGGTCAATTGAAGTGTGAAAAGGCCTCTGGCAAGTAATTACAATAAACGTGCTTTTAAAAAAAACATGTCGCTAGTGAAATAATGGATGGCAAAAGGATTTAGCTGTAATATTTCCCAAATATTTATTCACAGCACTAATCCACTAATCAAAATGTGTGTCAGACCAGACAAACACAGGGATACATATACATCAAATTAAACCTCTGCTCTCTTAATTGGATAAATGCATATTTTAGTGATTAATCACAACCTTAGGTCAAAGTCATGTAAAAAAGTCAATATTCAGCAACGTAGCATGTTCGTTAAAGAGGACCTATTATACTACTTTTCTGGTCTTAATTTCTTGTTTTACACTGCTATAAAGCAACCTGACACGAATCACATCACAAAAAACTATGTAGATTTTCGGGAAGCTCTTTCTCTTATTTTGGCGATCCAGCATGCCCTGTAAACACTTTGCTTTTGACATTTCCGCCCCCTCCCCTCCCTTCCTGAAAACCCAACTTCGTTGTGATTGGTTACCTTCCTTCCGGAACACTTTCAGTGGCGGGAGGTGCGAGCATGGACCTATAGGGCGCGAGGCAGACGCGAGTAGGAAAGTGGCAGCATTACCATACATGGAAACATCCGCGTGGTGACGACACCAAGTTACATGCGGCGTCACGATGTTACAAAGCGTCAAGCCGCTTTGAACACGTGACTTCTCGACTGGCTAGAATAGTGTCTAGTGCTCTGCACAGACACCCCAGACGGTAAGCAGGGAATACGTCGAAATGCATGTACGTCATTATTTGATAATCTAGTATGGTTAAACATGACTATAAATCATCATAACAACGATTATAGGTCATAAAAGTCAAAAAGTATCATAGGTCCGCTTTAAGACTGAATGTGTAGGAGTGTGTACTGGAAAGTATTCTCTTTGGCCTCTGCTTGCATTCAGATCACAGACAATGTTATCTAGAGACAATATTGTCATCGATAGCGAGTCGAAGTGGAACCAGGAAATCTTCATCTTCCAAATCCCATTTGTAAGAATGCTGGAGGCTAAACTGCTATCCTACCCACCCAGAAGCTACACCACATGCTCCTGCTATACACCAAATCAATATCTAAATCTGTATTTGAACAGCTGAACGTTTACAATGGCGGTAATCTCGTCATGCAGTTTAATAGAGTGGGTTGTAGTAGTTCGATGTGTTTTTCCATGATTGTCATGGTCATTAAGGGGAGCTGGGGCGGTTGGAAAGTTGAACTTTTAGGTTGACTTGTATTAACAATTGCCAGCGATAGCAACTGGAAGTTACCAGACAGTGGCAGGGCACATAAGGACAATAACGACAGTGACAAGGCAAGTGACTAGTAAGCGAGCAAATGTCGAGCTGCCACATGCTAATAGGCTACTCCATAACAAGCCTCGATAATAAATGTTTAATTGTAGCTATTTATTAGGCTATATAGTGACATGTATTTAATTTGATCTCGAGCAGTGATTGGTAACAGTAGGTTCTTTTTTACAGCAGGACGTGTGAAACGCCATAGCGGTAAAATCACAGGTGTTACTAATAACGTTAACGAGGAATCCATTCTATTCAAGTGTCCCAATAAGTCAGGACAGTGTGACAAAGTGTATTTGAAAAAAACCCATCTGTAGTTAAAACTAGTGTATCCTAGGGCGTCCCCCCCGGGCCGGGCCCAGCAGCAGACCCGGGTTCGATTTCCGCCCGCGGTCGTTCTCTGCATGTCATTCCCCTCCCTGCCCCATTTCACCTCTGTCTCTTAACACTATCAATAAAGCGTGAAAAATGCCCAAAAATATATTTGAAAAAATAAATAAAAAATTGTGTATCCATCCCTACAATTCATGCACGTTGAGGCCCATCTTGTGGCATATATGGTAGTGAAAAGTAAGCTCACATTCACAGATCCGACACATTACAGGCAAGATGGCACCTCAGAGATGAGCTTTATCAGACCCGCTCCACTGACATGCTTATGCATTTTGTCCCACAAGCCTGGTCTGAGTTGGGAAAGACAGCTTTTAGCTTCAGTGCCCGTGACTCCTGGAACAGCTTACATCAACACATGAATGCCATGATATCCTTTAACCAATTCAAACATACTATCTTAAATCTACCAAACTCTAACTGTAACTGTTTTAATTAGGCCGTATTGTACTTTTACCAATTTAATCTTATTTCCAACCACCCTACACCTCTGTCTAAAATGTTTCTCTTTACCAGCATGTTGTGTCTTTGATGTATTTGCATTTTATATTGTGTATATATTGTTGTTTTTGTTTCTCGACACTATTGCAAATACCTCAAATATAGGTTAAATAAATAAAATGTAAGAACTGTAGAGGTAAGAGCATCACTCCGAGTCACCATCTGCTGATACGCTGCCTCTGCACACAACACCTTCGGGAGAAAGTGGCAGAAAGACATGTTCTAACACTAACATACCCACCTACCACCATCACACCTGTCTTGGCTTTGTATTTCTCAACCGCACAGTGTGAAAGCCTCCAGAATCAATTTCAGAGATTTGTGTTATACACTGAGATTCTTAGACATCTCTAAAGATTTAATAATCTCCTGATTCTGAAACTGTACAAAGATCTAAAGAGCAATCTGATACAATGACACATTTCAAAATATAAACTATATGAGCATGTTTGTTTGTTTTTTTATTTTATACTTCAACACCTACTAGAAACATTTAAAAATTATTAAACTGCTTTATTTACTGGTTAGATTACATTTGTAAAACATGATAATATTTGAAAATGTATTGCATCATACATTATATACATTATGTAAGGGATATATAGCGAACGGGTCACTTGCTAGAAATAAAGACCGACAAGCTGAAGCAGGAGCCCGACGCGCAACGGAGGGCTCTTGTTCAGCTTGAACATTTATTTACATTAAATCGCAATCGCAGTCATTTGTGCAGTTATGTAAAATGTTTCACTAAGGAAAATGACAGAAAAAGTAACGCACAGTGACTTTGATGAGTAACTTTAATCTGATTACTGGTTTGGAGATAGTAACGCGTTAGATTACTCGTTACTGAAAAAAGAGGTCCGATGCCGGCATCACTGGAGACCATTATTCAATAGAGGAAGACCGTCTCCCCTGCCTTCTTTTGTTTATCAAGTATGTGTTCAGAGGTCGAGATAGATGCGTGCTGCACACATACCGAGATTTCGGTTGAGACTGGTGGCATCAAGAAATGCCTTTGTTATGCTAAGCTGCTAATACGCGTTGTCATTTTGTTAGTAGAAAAAGATATAATATTATAGGTCGTAACATTATCCCAAAACACTCAACACACTTTATTACATGGCACTTTGAGAATCCTATGTAAATCACAACATTCTACAGGTCTGTTATAAGGGTATAATGACCGTTGCTAAGGACCTACGTCATAGTTTTGATGGATAGACGTCCACAAACAGGGCTACTACTCGTTCAGAAAACAATTGAATACTTTTTCAACATGACTTTGCATGTATCAGGAGAGCAGGGAACACAGGAGTCATGGTTAATGTCCGACAGGAATCCAGGCAAGAAGACGTGAGTACGTTGGCCGCATATTGACAGTTAGCTTATACAGTAACTTCAGGATGCAGCCCGCAATGTAAATGTTCCGCAGTCATTTTCTCCTTGAATTGTTTTATTTATGTTGGGGGATAATGCTTTGTTAGCTAGATGGAGCTCTTTTTAAACATATTGGCCGATTAGAATTATTATTTGTAGAGTGTGCGAGTCTTGAGTTGTGTTAGCAAAACAGTAGCTCTGTAGCTAACAGCTGAGCCGTAGCCGGCTGACAAGGTCTCAGGGTTGCTGGGGAAACAAGTTGTTTTTTGTTAAACTCTTCTAGGTTGGCCGCAGCTTGACATAGTAACCGTTGCTACTGAGTGTGTTCCGACCGTGTAGCGGACTGTTTTTGGCTGTTAAAACAACATGTTGCTTCAATTAATTGCTTTATTTTTTGTAGTAGCCATGTAATAAGCGGGGTAAATGTGTCTCTAAACGCTCCAACTGCTCCTCTCGTCTTTTTGGTAGCGCCCCTCGTCTCTGACATGCAGCGTGTGTGTGGTGTCTGTGTGTGTGTGTGTGCAGCAGCATTACGGCCGAGTCTAAGCTGAACTGTGGCGCAAAACAAACGTTTTTTTTTATTACATTTTTCAAACCATAATTTTTATTATTTTGAAAACAGTATGCCTATAGGCTACTAGCCTACAAGCTTTATTTTATACATTTTCAATGATTCTTAATATGTGCATGTTTTAAATTGAGATATATGGGTTTCAAAACCTGTAAAGTAACGTTTAAAGTAACTTGTAATCTAACTTAGTTACTGTTAACATCAAGTAATCAGTAAAGTAACTAAGTTACTATTTTAAGGAGTAACTAGTAATCATTAATCAGATTACTTTTTTAAAGTAACTGTGGCAACACTGATGGTCTCCATAATAATTAAAGTTAGCACAAGTTTACTTCTCTTACAACTTGTTTAGCATAAGATAGTCTGGCATGACCACTTCCGCCAGCGTCTATTCGCTTGCGTCGAAAAGCAACGCAGCCCTGACGCAGCCCCCTCCTTTTCCGGTTGCTGGCTTTCCCCTATTGTGATCCCCCTCAAATTCGGAAACAATTCGCTCACAGTCAACCCGTGTGTTTATGTGCAGCGCTCTCTCTCACACACACACACACAGGGTGTGGGAAGTCACATTATTGTTAGTCTGGCATGACCACTTCCGCCAGCGTCTATTCGCTTGCGTCGAAAAGCTACGCAGCCCCCGGTTGCTGGCTTTCCCTTATTGTGATCCCCCTCAAATTCGGAAACAATTCGCTCAGTCAACCCGTGTGCTTATGTGCAGCGCTCTCTCTCTCACACACACACACACAGGGTGTGAGAAGTCACATTACTGTAGACAGATATAAAGTGTGGCGATACTTCGGGATAATAATATTGGCGGCGGCGGTCCGGGATGCATCCTAGCTTAGCCTAGCTGTCCAACTTCATTGTACAACTACCCCCGGGCAGAAATACCCTCATAAACTCTGGAAAATGAAGCGTGGGGGTTTGAATTGAGCACCGGACCTTATAACCAGCTAGATTAAGATCCGCCGTTCCCTTTCTTTGGTGAATTAGGGACTATGCAGCGGTGTTTTAGCGACGGGGAAAGATTCCAACGGCTTCCACTATCACCTAGCAACTCTTACGGCTACTTGCTGCAGTTGGTGTAGCGCTCACAACGTCAAAACCCTGTTCTGCCTGTAAACAGACGGACTACGGCTCTGACTACAGCGATAGGAGGTGGTGACATAAGTTCTCGAATGCTAAAAATTCTACTCGACCGCCGTAGCCGTCCTCTCAACCGCCGATGATAATGTTACCAGAGATAACACTACGTGGGTGGCTAGTTAACTCCGGTTAAGTTATCCCGTGAGCTCCTCGGGGGCTAAAGTGTATGGTGTCTTGACATGCTGGTTAGAAAGCAACACACTATGTATATTCCTTTTGTCTTTAATAGTTTTTGTGTGGCGTTTGCGGGTTTAGCCATTTCTCTGACAGTCTCTGGACGTAAAGACGTTCCATCAAAATAAGTCCCCCCCCGGCACTATTTTGCAGGACACCGCTGCTGCTTCCCGGGGTTAGCCCCGCCCTAGATGATTGTGATTGGTTTAAACAAATACAAACAGGCTAGCCCAGTTTCCCCGGTTTCCCCACCCGAATAGACGGCTCTAAACAGAGTGCTTCCAGACCCTACTACTTGCTGTAGTTTGGTCTGGCTTTGCGAGACTACATTATTGTAGACAGAAATAAAGTGTGGCGATACTTCGGCGGTCCGGGACGCATCCTAGCTTAGCCTAGCTGTCCAACTTCATTGTACAACTACCCCCGGGCAGAAATACCCTCATAAACTCTGGAAAATGAAGCGTGGGGGTTTGAATTGAGCACCGGACCTTATAACCAGCTAGATTAAGATCCGCCGTTCCCTTTCTTTGGTGAATTAGGGACTAAGCAGCGGTGTTTTAGCGACGGGGAAAGATTCCAACGGCTTCCACTATCACCTAGCAACTTACGGCTACTTGCTGCAGTTGGTGTAGCGCTCACAACGTCAAAACCCTGTTCTGCCTGTAAACAGACGGACTACGGCTCTGACTACAGCGATAGGAGGTGGTGACATAAGTTCTCGAATGCTATAAATTCTACTCGACCGCCGTAGCCGTCCTCTCAACCGCCGATGATAATGTTACCAGAGATAACACTATGTGGCAAGTTAACTCCGGTTAAGTTATCCCGTGAGCTCCTCGGGGGCTAAAGTGTATGGTGTCTTGACATGCTGGTTAGAAAGCAACACACTGTATATTCCTTTTGTCTTTAATAGTTTTTGTGTGGCGTTTGCGGGTTTAGCCATTTCTCTGACAGTCTCTGGGCGTGAAGACGTTCCATCAAAATAAGTCCCCCCCCGGCACTATTTTGCAGGACACCGCTGCTGCTTCCCGGGGTTAGCCCCGCCCTAGATGATTGTGATTGGTTTAAACAAATACAAACAGGCTAGCCCAGTTTCCCCCGGTTTCCCCACCCGAATAGACGGCTCTAAACAGAGTACTTCCAGACCATACTATTTGCTGTAGTTTGGTCTGGCTTCGCGAGACTAAGCATAAGATGACAGACGTGTGTACTCTTCTTCTCTTGTGTTCATTGGCGATCACAAACCAACCTGGTTTGGTCCATACCTCCACCTGCTGTATCAGAGTGGTAAAGTCTGCTCGGGAACGGACCGGCATGGGTGATGTGAATGCAACCGTTCCTAATGTGACTATGACCTAGCCTGGTCCAACCATGGACATATAAAGAAATGGACACCGTATTGAAACATGGCGCCCATTCATTCCTATGAAAGCTGCTAATTGGCGCAGGGAAGCCACAAGGAAGTGACTTTCTGCTTCACGTGAGCCTGGCACGCCCCTAAAGCATGACGTTACTCAGCGTAACGTTATAATATGTCCGTGCATTAAGCTAAGCGGGACGAGCACAGTTGCATTGTTTATCGACCATGGAAGTATAAGTTACTTATCCCCGATGATTCTCTATATGTAATCTTTAAATTACACCCCGTCGTTGTAAAGTAATATAGTGATAAACGAAGATTCCTCCTGCCATCGGAGGCCGGGCCGGCCAAAGCAACGGTTGCTTCACTACGGCTCCTTTTAGCGGCTACACGCCTAACGGCTAAAACTGAAAATAAAACGGCTATAAAACGCTTTCGGTGGCGTTTTGAAAAGCGAAAACTTCCATTCTATTAGTACATGGTCTAAAGAAAAGTATGAGCCTTTGATTGATATCCAGAAAAAATTTAGCGGAGATACATTCTTGTTTGACGAAATTGTATTGGGAATGAATGGGGCTGGACCTGGGCTGGACCTCTATGATCTCCATTTTGATTTACGGACCCGTCCCAGACAGTCTAATGCGTGTAATACCAGGCGTGGCCACCTTTCCATGCTGGCTGCTCGGAGAAGGCAGCGTCCTGGGGGCCTGGGTCCAACCAGACCATCGTACTTCATTTAAGTTGTACAGAAGGTCTGGAACTGCTCTATTTGGCAACATTCACTCACTTGGAGGAGGGTGTCTGTTGAAGTTTAAAACTATTGGATCTGCCCAGTGCCACTCTGGATCAGCCAACCAATCGCAAAACATTGGTCGTGACGTATGTCATGAGCCGGCTTCTGACGGGGCGTTCCAGTTATAATGGGAACTTGGAAATTTCCGACTTCACTACATATTGTGGTCTATGGATCTACCGGTACCTGGCAAAGGTAACGTGCTAGAGCCTAACGTTCAGTTAATTGGATGAGAAAGGTTGTCTGCGTGCATACTTTCGCGAGCAGATGCACTGGAACACAGACAGGTCGGAACTCGGAACTACCAAGTAGGAAATCATCCGAGTTCTGAGTATAAAGGAACGCAGCATTCAACTGAAACTGGAGTGCAACTTCGACGTCATCGTTCTCAGCCACTCGCTCTGTTCGCTGATTGGACGTTATGAAATTTTTCTGAGCTAAAGCTGAGAAATTCACCGAAGGGAAAATGAAATTTGAGCGGAAGTAGGTAGGCGGACGGAGCCAGGCTAACAATGACCTTAATTGCTGCAA